>NC_059409.1:9257956-9869320 GCF_905220565.1 Melitaea cinxia
CTTGGAACTTAAAAACCCGACCGATGGCAGGATAACCATCCAACTGCTGGCTTTGAAATACACAGCCCGAAGACGGGCAGCAGCGTCTTCGATGCGACAAAGCCAGCCCTGCGGTCACCAACCCGCCCACCCAGCGTGGTGTCTATGTGCAAAACACATGAGTTCACGCCATTTTTGGCGCGAACTTTTGGAGGCCTATGTCCAGCAGTGGACTGTATTAGGCTGAAATGATGATGATGAAGAAAATAATTGAAAAATTCGGAGTCGGGTGTCATAGTACTTGTTACAATTAGGAAACTACGTAAAATATTGGAAATGAGGGCTTATTTTTTACATATTAGAAAAAATTTATATGCGTTAATGGGTAATATCTTACTATATTTGGTATTGAAGCTTTCTCTATTCCAATCTGCTGTTTTGAGGCTTATTAGGTTTAGATTTGAGTTTTGATGGTTTTAGGGAAAAAAAGGGTCACCGGTCATATTCGTCATCACCGTTGAGAAATAGTTGAATTAAAAAATAGGGTGCGTCACGTGACTTGTGTTTACTCTTAAAGGTACCGAAGAACGATTACCTTGACTTTTAAAAATATATTGTTCTTATTCTCCTAGAGACGTTGCGCGATTATTCCCAAGGCAGATCAGAGTTACCTTTTTTACAAGATTTCACATCATATTTTTTCATACCACTGATCTTATATGGTTTCTTGAGTAAACAACTTTAAAAAATCATTTGATAATTTGATACCGCATAGGAAGCAACGAGCAACCTTTCTTCTATCTACACATTCTATCCGCTCTTTCTTTTTTTCTTCGAATGAGTATGAATCTTCACAGCGTCACCGGTTTGGGAAGCCGGGTACTGAAGATCAGCCAAGAAAAGTGAGCCCTTTAAGAGGACTCGCAAAAGGTGGGATCGCACCTCGGCTTAGGACGATGTCAGAAAGGAGGTAGCGCTATGCGAAGGCCTAAGTAGGTGTAAGTGTGGGTGTGTAAGTGTTATTTCTACATAATGGGCGTTTTGTACTGTGGTCTTATCGTCAGGGATCTTCAAGACGTGCATGGGCCGTCTGTCTCGTCTGTATGTTACAGGAGTAACCTATGTAGGAGCAGATCTTTGCTAAGAAGGTTTGCGTGTTGACGTGCCTTTTCAAGGAGCATCTTGAGATGCTTTGAGATCGAATCAATGAAGAGCTACGTTATGCATGTACCATGACGAAGCCGAGGTAGTGCGTAGGAATTTATTTTAAATGAAATGTAGTTATTATAAGTAGGTCGGCTTACGGTGAGCGAAAACAGGGCTCGCGTAGGTTATTATCGGACGTAGACAGGCTTTGTATAATGTCGTCTTATTTCTAAGAGACATTTTAATTTTCCCTCATATAAATCGATCGGATATAAATGGCCTAGTACAAACGCTGTTACGGATTTGATTGATGTGAGATTTGAATGTTAGTTTGCTATCGAGAGTTACCAGGGTATTTGGCTTCCTTTTGCCAGGGAATCGGTGTTCCATAACGTGAACTCGTCCCCGGTCGACCTCGGCGTCAGTAAACGTACTTAGGTTATTTTGAAAAGTGCACGGCACCGCTTATGCATCGGGTAACCTCGATTTTCCATTTCCTGAACAATGAATTGAAAATGGCAGTCTCATCTGCGAAGAGCGTTTTTTTTTTGTGGCTTCACGCTTTGCGGGTATCTGTATATCGTTCGTGTACAGTGAGTACAGGAACGGTGAAAGTACGAAACCCCCAGGGATCCCTGCTCGAATCGGGCGAGGTCTGTCCACTCAGTTATAGCATAAGGCTGCATTTTAATAGAAGCTAGTTATATGCAGGACCAGAACAAAACTCCCGAGGGGCTTCGGAACTGAAATCTATTTATATTATACGAACGTTGAAGTTTTATATATTTTAAACGTCTTGTTTTTATATGACAATAAAAAAAAATAATGTATCTTAATACAGAGAGAAAGAGGCCTATGCCCAGCAGTGAGATGTTATAGGTTGAATCGAATAAAAAAGAATATTTTTTTAAATCACTTTTAGACGTAATTTTACATTTATAAGTATAAAGTAAACCTATTAGGTATTTATTTAGCACAAAAAAATCATGAATTTACACTAAGAAATTAATTAATTTTAAGTATATTTTTTGCTGATTTTTAATCTATTTAGTATCTATATATTACGTAGCTTTGTCGCACCGAAGACGCTGCTGTCCGTCTTGGGCCTGTGTATTTCAAAGCCAGCAGTTGGATGGTTATCCATAAATTTCGTACACTTATGGTTTATATAGAAAAGTAGTACAGAATGTTAATATTTTTTTTTTAATAAATCTTAATTTTTTTTTTATTGTTATATAAGTATAGTCTTTGACAACAGAAATTTAATAATATTCAAACTTACCTATAATTTAAACTAATTATGGTCGAATTTCGACCACTGGGCGACCACAGTATTAAAAAATACTTAAATATAATTATATATAATTTTATAGTACCTAGGTATGTCAAAAAATGTAATGTATTCACAAATTAAAAGTTAAATAATAAATAAGACGTATAAAATAACGATAGAAAGACGATAAAGAAACAAACAAGACAAGGTTTCAAAGTAATTAGAGCGAAATGTTGTTCCTTTTCTTTAAATTAACTTTGTACCTAAATGTCAGACGAAACACAGTGGGCTGGAGCCTTAAGTCACCACTTAATTTATTGCCAATTAACCTGGTGTTAAGTGAAGTAAAGGTGACGTTTTGATATCGTACTGTGGATTGACTGTCGTTAGAGAAATACTACTCATTTAATTTGTATTGGGATCTAGTAGACTAAAAACAAGATGTTTCAAATGTTGAGGAATATCATTACATCTGTTTCGAACATTTCATTAATGAAACAATCTTTTTCTACAAATTAATACTATGATAAAATATTTTTATTATAAAATCAAAATTAGAAATCATCATAATCACTCATCATCACTTTCAGCCTATCACAATCCACAAGTTCGCCTATAGTTTTTTTTGTTGCTGGCTTTGTCGCACCGAAGACGCTGCTGTCCGTCTTCGGCCTGTGTATTTTAAAGCTAGCAGTTGGATGGTTATCCCGCCATTGGTTGGTTTTATAAGTTCCAAGGTGGTAGTGGAACTGTGTGTTATCCCTTAGTCGCCTCTTACGACACCCGTGGGAAGAGAAGGGGTAGCTATATTCTTTACAGCCGTAGCCACACAGTTAAAACTAGAAAAACTATTCACAAATTCTAAAGAACAAGTTTTATTTTGTAAAATTGTAATGTAAGAATATGTACATGAAATTAGTTTTACCATCATCATAATCATTTCAGCCTATTGCTGTCGAAATACTGCTAACATGACACGATTAGGCACGTTGCAAACAGTTTTAGCATCTAACATGTTGATTACAATAAAATACGAAAATTAACATAACATAATTATTAACTTCTGTCATACTAAATTTTAATTTAATATAAACAACTAGTCGAGCTATAACCATATAAAATCTGTATAACAAATTGAAATCAAACAATGTATACTGAAGCATCTGATTGACCTACGCCCACGTATCGCTGAGGGCATCTCTATCGCCTTTACAAACGATTGGTCTTTCGTGGCTATTTAAATTTGAATAGAGCAAATTTATTTCCCTAATTGTTTAACCTTTTATTGTTATGTCTTGATATCGCGTATTGAAGTAATATCTTTGACTTATCGGCTGCTATTACTATTAAACGATTTATGTTGTTTAACATTTATTGGTTACATAAGTGTATCCTGCAATGAAATAAGCAAGCGTGTAATTCAAAACGCATACTGAAGTTGTAACCAAAAACGATTAATTAATTTATTGCTTTGTAGTCTTAAATTATGATTTCTTGCTATGTTTGTACCTAAGTACTCTTTTAAGTTATATTTCTTATATTTAATGTTGCTATCTAGCGCTTATTTTCAGGGCATTATTCCTATATTTATATAAACATTCAAATAAAGTATTATAAATAAGAAAATTTATCTCATTATCGATTGGTATACTTATATACATTATAATCGAATACCTAATAGATACATTTACGAGTATAAAACAGATTTATACTTAATTGCGTAACATTTAACAAAAGGCTATGGAATTTTAGAGCCCGGGGATGTATATTTTAAAATACAAATAAAAAAAGTCTTAAACAAAGTTTATTATATCGTGGTCCCAAAACAATATAATAAAAATCATGGATATTATAGATTTATTATATTAGTTAAAATTCACTTGATACTTGAAAAATGTCGTAGCTTTTTATGCGTATCTATGTCCATCTCTTAACTATCAGGATTCGCTTTGGATTCTGAGGTTCAATAAACAATATCGCATATATACGGACAGATTAGATGTCGGATAACGTCGATCAACATGTCGGATTAGCTTAGGATTAATTAAGCAACGTTATGAATCGTCAACGCTAGTACGCTTTTACTTTGTTACTTTGTAATTCAATTGCATGAATCGGTTTATACGAGCTAGTGATGACTCACGACATTGTGTGTTCGTGAATATCATGCGTGTTCATGTCTCAACCTATATAGCCCTTTTAGACAAACTGGCAGACAGAGTCACTTTCGCATTTATGACACAAGTATGGAAGTACAAGTTGCATTAGGTCAAATAACTAAATAATAAAGCAAAGAAAAAGGTATTAAGTCAATGAAAAACTAATCAAAAGCTCCAAATATTTTTTTCAAAAAACTCGATCATTTGCCCCGCTAAACCATTTGGACTTAAAATAAAATAAGCTCTATCTTGTCAATAATACAGGTTGCATTTCCAGTACTCATTATAGACACAACAAAAGAATGTTATATAAAATATGAACGAGATCTACTTTTTAGTAACTATTATTTATTATAAAATAAAGATACTTTTGTTAACCTTCAATGTTTAATGAGAAGCACGAACGTTGCTGGGGGCTGAGTTCGTAAGCAATATATTCAAAAATAACAAATAAAAAACCTCTTTTGATTACAATGACCCCAGGCAAAACAAAACACAATTATTTTCCATTTGATTTATAATGTTTGCTTTTAATAGGTATCTAGCGTAGCATTAATTTAGATTTTATGGATATATATACAGTTTAGTATACAGAATATATAACTGTGACTATTATTATTCATTTCGGTACACGCTCCAAAATGTGATCGAATTTAAACAAAGATTTTTTTTATAAATCTATTATGATTAAACGATGTAGCATTATAGCGAGTCAATTTTGATTTTAATAATAAATAGCTTTTATCATGGACCCTTTACAATTTATATTTAACGGGTCCGTATTGGGGTCTTTAATAATAAAGAGTACAATAGAAAAGGGCAACTGGTAAGGTATTCGCCCAGTCGGATTAACCCTAAATTAGACGGGTAAGGAAGAAAGGAATGTCTGGGTAATTAAAAAACCAATTTGTAAGATACATTGGCCGTTCTAAAGAAAAGAACAACGCAAACATGGCCTCTTCTGTAATATACGTCTAAAGTTACATTAGTTCTTAAGAATTAAAACTCTTTTGCTTTACTTGTTTGGCCATTTCAACACGAGAATGTGGATATACTTTTGCTTTCTGTCTTTAAATAGTAAACTCTTGTACGGTTGGTATTATTTATTGTACTGTTGTACCGTTTAAAAATAACGTACTTTTTAATATTATAAATAATGTGAGTTGGTTTACTATCGTGTCTCTAAATCCTGATTTGAGGTACTCCTAATTTCTTTTTTACTAGTTTAAAAAATAATTTAGTGTACAATTGTTACAGAGCACCTTTGTAAATAAAACGAACACATACATTGAAATAATATATTATTATAATCATTAATTAGTAAAATTTATTATAAATTGTATTCTACAAATAAAGTTAGAGTTGAATTTTGCTTTGTAACTATGTTTAATTAAATTGCAAATTTAGTCTAGTTTGCTACAAAGGGAATGATAAATTAGCAAGTTACAATAATTTGAAAAGTTAAATTGTTGATTGCCACAAAGAGTAAAAATAAAATAAACAAAACCTGACTAGAGTATCTAGTAGTACTAACTAGAACTAAATGTAAAAGTTAAAAAAAAACTGGTTTGGTCCATTCAATAAATACGAATCCTAAAGGCATTGTATTTTGTAGTAAACATCATAATAACGAAGCTTTAAGACACTCTTTAACGTCCCACACTAAAAGTTCATCTAGGGTTATGAAGCGTGATTGCTTTTAAAAAAGAGCTCATATCGGTAGTTACGTACTGCAGATGAATTAATTTTCATATTATAACTCTAGATACAGTAGTATATATTTTTTGTGTATATAAAACCTGCCTGCGGTCACCAGCCGCCTTGCCCAGCGTGGGCACTATGGGCAATAAATACACACGAGTTCACGCCATTTTTGGCGCGAACTTGAGGAGGCCTATGTCCAGCAGTGGACTGCGATAGGCTGAAGTGATGATGATGATTATGATGGAAAAAATTAAGATTGAGAGTTGTTCACTTTAACCAATTTTATTCTTACTTTTATTAAAAATAAACCACGTTTTACTGTGAGACCGACGCAAGCTGCGAACCAAAAGCGGCTTAACTCTCCAATGTTCAGTTACATTTATACGTTGAGTAATAACCAATGTATAAAATAGACACGATAAGAATTGATCATTTTATGTATTATTTCTTGAAAATATTTTTGTGGTACTTAATGATTATTTACCAAAGCGTTGCCAATACTTCGATCTCCGTTGATTGACCATATAGTAGAAACCCTAAAAGAAAAAAGAGGAGAAGACACTAAAAATCAAATACTATATTCGTAACAACTACTGAAATTTAAAATAATACCTAAAATTAACCTAATACTGTTATGCTTAATGTTTGTTATACTTAATGTTATATTAAATTTTTTGCTTTTGTTTGAATATAGTTCGTATATTAAATATTACAACAACCCTTACCCTCTATTCATATCAAGATTGTACACTTTGATAAGTTTTGATTATAACGCAAGAGCTAACTTTTTAAGAAACATTGTATTAATATAACAAATTTACCGTTTATAACACTATATTAGTACGCTAGTTATTAAATAACACTCAATTAAGGGCAAAGAGTTGCCGTCGTGGGTCTATTAGCGCGTAGACGAGATATTATCGCTGAGAGACAATAACTACATCAGCAGGGTGCCGTGTTATTGTTTGTCTCGCGATCTCAGCTGGGCGTCGTTGTATAGGAACAAATTGACGAAATTGTCTTACTATCTACATATTTATGAACATTTTGACAAAAACATGGTACAATAACACGGTGTAATTTGTTATGTTGATAAGAAACAGGGAAGCAAAAGTGTAGCGTGTACAGTTTCAGTTCTTTGTATATTATACTGACTGAAATATTTATTAAAAATAATAATTGTAAAAAAATAATAGTCTTCTTATGACTAACTAAAGAATTGATTTGATATATGTATCCCCAATACACAGTTCAATGTGTAATTAAAGTAAAATATTGATCAATGAATTAAAAATAATTAAGTTTTATATAATTTAATATTTAGAATACCAATAGAGTTCTCCAGAGAAAAAGTACATTGCAATTAGTTAAAGTGTTTTTAGAATACGACGGTATGGAAATATGCAATATGTTGGCACTGTAAGCTGTTTCCATTGTGTTAAAATCCGTATACCCAGTAAAAAGTTATGAAGTAACACGGATAAGAAAAGTCGAATTGAGAACCTCCTTTTTTGAAGTCGATTAATAAGGTAACGTATGTGAAATCCTATACACATGCTTACGTCATCTGAAAGGTACTCCATTTAGTGTGTAGAGTGCCTAAAACGTTAGAAATGACCACAAACTATTTTACACGGATAATTTCGAAATAAAATAGGTAAGGCAACAAAAAAAAAACTACACGAAATGATTGGTATTAAGTTACGTAATAATTTAATGTCTCTCAAGAAGATTGATTCGATAGCCTCATTTTCGATAATTAAAAAATAACAGTCTAGTGAGTTTTTTCTTTGAAATTTTGTAAGAAAAGTTTGTTATATTAATTTATTTAAATTTGATTGATTGAATTTGATTCCAATCAAAGTGACAATTATCGTTAATAACATAATATACATAATAATAGCAAACCTGTCTTTTAACGTGGAAATAATTACAATATAACCAAACAACTCCTAATTCCTGGTTGGATTGGTGTAATAAATAATTTATTAGATAAATCATTGAAGGTAATAATTTATTACTGGTCTTTACAAGTTTACTAATATCGAATGTTAGCCAGATGGCAATTACGTTTTGTATAAAACTAGTAGTGATCAAAGTAATTTGGTTTCACGTGGATAATTTAAAATATAGCTATTAACGTTCTAATCGTTATTTTTGTTCAATAAATTTTTTCGACACTATAAAAAGCTTATATTGGATTTAAAACACTATCATTTAAACTGAATAACGTATCGATGGTAGATAATTTAATCTTTTATTCGCATCTGATCGAGTAAGGAATCGATACAACGACGATACAACACCGTCCCTAACCCTAAACGGATCATTGTTAGCCATAATTAGTTTTTGTCACTTCACATTGACAAATCTCGCTCAACATCCATGGTGATTGCGCGGACCCTACCACTTACGTCTCGAACCGGCTCTTATCAAAGAGAATATTATTTCAAACGCCCCTGTCAACCCCGATGGGCTTTCCGTACCCCAAATCCAGTTTGTTATGAATGAAATTACAGAAATCGAATAAAGTTTATACAACTGAGAGGCAACAAAAGCTGGTTCGAAAAAAAGCTAAATTGAATTCAAATTGGTTTCGTTGGGTATTAGGGATAGCCGAGGGAGATTTTGAAAATGCAGAGATATACTATAATTCGACATCGCTTTTTGTTATGAAGTGACAATCCGTTGAACGAGATAAACAAACAAAGACAAGAACAATTTGTACAAAAAAAACAATTTTGTACAACAGCCAGGTGACGTACGCTTTTTCAATGGTTCCACTAGCTTGAGCCAATGAGCTGTTGAGAATATTGTTTTGAAATAAATTATAATATGAACTTCCGTTTTTAAATATTAATGCACGCGTTACATGAGTAGTTGTAAAACGTTTCACTTTGGAAGATTTTTCTTTTTTAACCGACTCCAAAAAAGGAGGAGGCTACTCAATTCGATCTTATAGTTTACGAACAAACACAATTATGACAAGGTATCTTTAGCAGTAACCTCAGTGCTACCCGACTCTCAGCCTAATTGATGAACAGATAGCCTTAAGTTGTTGGTTTTTTTTTTGCTTTTCACGACTACGAGACTTAGATAATCGTAAGTATCTAACAGGAGCAGCGATCATTGTATTCGTCTAAAGTTACAATTAAATTTTGAATAATAAATCTAATAATATTTACAAAAGTACAAAAAATGTTTCAATTATTCATGAGTCAGATCAAAGATTTAGAGTTTTAAGAACGTGTAGGTCCACAAGAAGTTGCATTTTGATACCTTCGTTTATTAACTCGAGTATTATTATTCAGAGATTTATATCAATTTCTATTGTTATTCAAACGTATTTCTTTGGTGAATAACTAATAATTTAGGGAATGTCATTTTGTTGGTTTTTTATAGAAAATTTACATAATACTTGAGACCAATTAAAATTCTCATAATGTATTTTATGTAAGCAAAAATAATATGTTAATTAGACATGAAAAATGTTTCTTTTCTGTAAATTATTCTAAACAGATACGGGAACGGGATGGTAAGGTTTACCAATGTTCTCGGAACGACGGTTGTCTATTCTACATATACACTTTTTTTTAAATAATTAACTATTTTTAAATAACTCCAATGTATACACTTCGCTTCAGCCTGTTTTATCCCACTACTGGGCATAGGCCTCTTTCTCCATGTAGGAGAAGGATCAGAGCTTAATCCACTACGCTGCTCCAATGCGGTTTGGCGGATATATTCCCTACTATGGGTAACGATCGCTATCAGGTGTACGTGATAACAGCCGAGACCGACGGCTTAACGTGCTCTCCGAGGCACGATGGGGAGACACACAAGGACCGCAAAAACACCCAGACCACGACAAACACCTGTATGGCCAATACAAATGTTTGTCATGTGCGGGGATCGATCCCGCAACCGCCAGTGCAACAGGTACAATCCATGGCTGTGACCGTTGCACCAACGCGGTGTCTCTAATGTATGCAGTAGGCATATGTATGCATTTAAGTAACCGAACTAAAATATAGTAAAAATAAAACTCCAATGTATCCCAGATTATCGTATAGTATCTTTTAATGTTGTGAAATAAAATAAAATCGGTCTTTCAGTTTACCTATACACTTTTCGGTTGGCACAAAAATTGTAAGTGGTGTTATTTGTCATATTATGGTGATGAAACAATTTTAATATCCTAATAAAACTTAGTATATACTTCTACGAGTATAGATCGACAAAATGTTAAAAGATATATGCATTTTAGTAATGTAAAGAAATATTGAATGCAGTTTCGCGCCCCATGGCGAATAATGTAAGTTCACCAAAGAGCAACAGGTATGCAAATAGCTGGTTTAAAAATATACACCGAGCACAATTTGAAATATTGAAGTATTGAAACCTAGGACTTTGAGTATAAACTTTCAAATGCACGGTTTACCTGACAGAAAGCGCTGTGGTTAACCGCGCAAAACGATTCGACTTTGTTGCCGAGAGGTTATTTTATAACGGTTTGTTGAATTGAATTTTGTGGTTATTTATTTAAATGGAGGCCGGGGTAGGACGGAGCAACCATTTTGTTTGTATCTGAGCAATGTCTCCGATATGAATTATCTTAAATGAATTGATCAAGAAAAGTAATTTCAAAGAGCTTTTCAGACTATTTTTTTGTTATTTTATTTAGTATTTATTTAATAGTACAATTCGTTTAACGTATTTAAAAAAAGAGCGCAAACCCTTTCTGTGTTTTCTACCAGAAACCATCTTTTATGGTGAGATTCTAATAATACTGTTTATTTTTTATACGAATTTACAATGGGAATCATAAGTATTTTTGTAAGAATTTAAATTTTAGCTCAATATAAAACGAGCTACCATTATAGGTATACATATAGTAATAATTCGGGTTACAATGAATGCTCTCAAATTGAACATAAAAGTTCAGGCTGTTTCTGATGTTTGGTTCCATGTGTGTATCTGATGACAATGTTAAGCCGACGGTCCCCGTTTTAATCACTAACACGAGGAAGATTAAATTCCAATATAACTAATGCCTTAAAGGGTTGTGGTGTCCTCCTATACAAGTTATGTACTCGTATATGTACATATTATGTCTTATGATTAGATAGTAGTAGAAAATGTGAATCGATATTTAATGGTCGGGAGTTCAAATTTTTAATAATGATAATTACAGAAGATCATAGCTAAATAATACTGCTTAAAGTAGTTTTGTATTCCTGTGGTCAGTATGGTGGCTAGAGCTCTCAGGGAAGGTTAGTGGTAGTAGGGGGTGGGTCGGCGACGCGCTTGGGATGCTTCTGGTGTTGCAGAGATTTATAGACTACAGTACTCACTTACCATTAGGTAGGCTACACGCTTGCTTGCCACCTCAGTAGAATAAAATAATTATGACAATGAAGAATTTCTATACGGCAGAGCATCGTGATATTTTATACTAAATACTTTTCCTTAAAATAAATTGGGCCTCATTAAAACATTGAGATAGCCAAAAGATATTTTACTAATAATTTTAAGTAGAAACTCTAATTCCACAAAGCGAAAGGAAGATACAGTGTTGGCACATTGGTCTAGTATATGTAATTATTCTCATTTTATTTATAAACAAAACATTACTGAAACCAAAATGCTCAAAACAAATTGTATTATCCCAATACAAATAAAAATAAATTACGCACTTGTTTTATATTAAGATTATTTCACATTTATGATTGGTTTCGTATTTGTTAAAGTTAATCGTTTCTCTTATTCTACTATACTATCGCTAAAAATGTGGTGCGCAGTCATCTTTACCGCAAATGTCAGCAAAAAATTTGTGTAGTAGGTGTTTATTTAGAACACGATTTTGATGTTGACATTATTTTTTCTAGATCAGTGATTCGAAATTTAATTTTAGAACTATGAAAGTATTTATCAAATTTTCCATTCGTAATCCACCGAATGCTGGAATAGTGAAGGGATGGTGTGCACGTGACGTCACGTCGACAGCGCATCGGTTTACCGCAAGTGACGTGCGTCAGTTCCAGACAAGTCTACTATTGGAATTATGTGTAAATAATATAACTTTGGTAGCATTTGTTGGAAATTTATAAAACTTGTGCAAGTTCAATAAAGAGCAATAGGTGTACACGTAGCAATGATTGCCTTTATTTATTTATTTATTTTTCATTTATCTGGCAACAAGGACCAGAAACTTGCTTAAAGTATTCAAAATTATATTTTGTAACTAATCGTATATGGACAGCAATTGTTGTTAAAGCGTTTTAGGGTTCTCTTTGGAAGATAAATATTGTTAAATAAAGAATGGCAAGTTTTACTTATATAGGTGTTGGTATAATAAGAATTGGCTGTGTTTCTGTCTACCATACAAAGTTGTTCTTGAAGGTCGCTTGGGAAGTGCGATATTTTTTGAGCATAATTTTATTAGAATAAAAATTATGGTAATACTGTCATGTCTTAATTGAACTAGTTATATGTTCAGTATATAAATATCTAACGATATTTATAATATTCTGTGAAATATGTTGGAAATCACAGTTAATCTAATATCGCAAATAATACTCCTACGCTTAAATGGTATCTCTTGATTTGCGATTTGTGTATTACATAATATTAGCTGTACACAGATTTTAATAGGGAGGTTTTTGTGTGTTTATTTGTACCAAAGACAACTTTTATAATATTTATATTATTGTGTCGTTGGCAGATATTTAGTATTTTTGTACGTACTACCCGAGTAATGGGTGTTTGCTAATATTAAACACTTAAAGTGCACTCAGCCTGTATCATCCCACTGCTGGGCATAGGCCTCTTTTTCCACGCAGGAGAAGGGTTGGTTAATCCACCACGCTGCTCCACTGCTGTTTGGCGGATGAATACTTAGAGAACATTTAAAAAAATAAAGTAAAAATATTTGCATAAATCGCTTTGCAGACTATATATCATACGCACTTTTTATATGCGGTAATATAATTGTATATTCATAGCTTAGCTTGCACTACAAAAATGTTCTTATTGCGTGGCATGATGTCTATTTTGTTCTAAACACGAGTAAATAAGCTAAACTGAACTAAATTTAAGCCGAGCGTCTTAATTTAATTTGAGATTAAATATTACATAACTATCATTAAATTGCAGTAAATCCTGAAATAGCTTCAAAATAAACCTAAATTTTAAAGTGATAAAAATTAGGTTTTTAATTTTATAGCTATACCAGCTTAACCGGCAAACGTTGTTTTGTCATACGGATAGGAACAAAGTTATTACCTATGTATATAATAAATAGCCTAAGACCTATTCTCAGAAGCAGCCAAATATACACAAAAAATTCAAGAAAATCGCCTAAATCGTTTTGGAGGAGTTCAGTAACAAACACTGTGACACGAGATTTTTATATTATACACGGGTGCAATGCTGATACTAAATATACTACAGAATGTCTTTATTTATAGTGTGAAGCTAGTTTATAGCATGGTTATTAACATAATAACTATAACATTCAAATATGCGTCGTTAGATTACACGTTGTTACAGAATACGTTGAAGAAATAAAGGTTCACTGCTCGTTCCCCGTAGGTGATAGCGTGATAATATGTATCCTATATGTTGACCCGACTTCTTAATAATATTCGTGCCATATTTGAAGTACTGTGTGTACTGTGTGGCTACGGTACTAAAGAATATAGCCACCCCCTCTCTTCCCGTGGGTGTCGTAAGAGGCGACTAAGGGATAACACAGTTCCGCTACCACCTTGGAACTTAAAAAACCGACCGGTGGCGGGATAACCATCCAACTGCTGGCTTTTAAATACACAGGCCGAAGACGGGCAGCAGCGTCTTCGGTGCGACAACGCCAGTACTGCGGTCACCAACCCGCCTGCCCAGCGTGGTGACTATGGGCAAAACACATGAGTTCACGTTATTTTTGGCGTAAACTTGTGGAGGCCTATGTCCAGCAGTGGACTGTATAGGCTGTAATGTAATGATTTGAAGTAAATCCATGCAGTACTTTTTGAGTTTATCCCGGACATACATACAGACAAACAGAAAAACAGACAAACAGACAAACAGACAAAAATTCTAAAAATCATATTTTTGGCTTCGGTATCGATTGTAGATCACACCCCAAGTATTCTTTTAAAAAAATATTCAATGTACAGTTTTGACTTTCCTACCATTTTATTATATGTATATAGATAACTAAGAAAATCAGTTCAAGTCACGACAGTTGAAACAATTATGGCAAGACAAAGATAAAAATACGAGTACCTTAGGCATTATATTCATATTCGTTGCTAAAATAAAGTGAATAATTTATAAATGAAGACTTTTTTGCTACCCGCCCCTTGCTCACCTGATGGTAAGCGGTTACCGTAGCCACAATTCTACTTTAGAGTAGAAGCTGTGTGATCTGGATTAAAAGATAAACAGAACTACTTTACGTCAAGTCTCTGTTCGTATAAGCCATCATCTATAAATATTTATAAATAAGTAAATAAATAAATCAATAAATAATTAAATCTATAAATAAATAAATTATTTTTATTATTTAACATTATTTAAGCCGAAGCTACCTACCGATATGGCTTGATTAGGTTAAATTATGTTACAATAACTGGCTGCGTCGGTTTTTACAATGGCGTTTTTTGAATGGCGGCTTTATTTCATCGAATACTGCAGTATTAAAGGTCTGCACGTGACGTCACGTTGTCTGACCATTCGGTTCGGATCTGGCAACTGACGTGTTTCAGTTTTGAGATAATTTCGGTGATGGGATTATTTTAATACGCAATGTACCACGCGTTTGTATTTTAACAAAAAATAATCTCAGCAGCAGCGACAAAAATGTTTGTTTAATTAGTTGCTAACATGTTAGTAAATCGTATATTTCGTTAGTGTTATCTGTTAGTGTTGTATATGCAATTCTATTAATTATATTGTAGAGGTCAAAGAGGGTATCTATCTATTATTAATCTATACAAATAAATTAAATTGGAGTGTTGGTTTGTAATATTAAAATAACCGTTTTTTACTAAACTCATATAAATGTACACATATACCAAAATAACATTTTTTTATAATTTTTGTCTGTTTGTTTGTCGGTCTGTCTGTTTGTTCTGGCCAATCTCTGAAACGGCCGGATCGATTTTAACGGGACTTTCACTGACAGATAGCTATGGTAATAAGGAGTAACTTGGACATATATTTTAGTTTTTTTTAATTTTAGTTTATAACTACTAAACGATTACAATTTTATTAAATTCCACGCGGACGAAGTTCTGGTCACAGCTAGTAATGAATATAAAAATATAAAGTTCGATACTCACATCAACCTACACTGATTATAAAATGGAATAAGTTCAAAACATTAGATTGAGTTAATTTTTTTTTTTTTGTAAATAGTATTCTAAGTTCGATCCTGTAATGAAAGTTTTTTTTTCATTCAGTAATAAAAAAATTGTCTTAAACTGCTACTACTTAATATATACTTCATTAAATGCTACGAGCTAATACACTTTTTTTTTTTTTTTTTGTTATCGCAGGGTAACCCATTTACGGGTGATATCCAGGATGCCCGGGTAGGCATTCCTAGACCGTATGTCGGCTTAGCACTTGGGGGTGCACCACCGACCAAAACCCCTGCGGGAGCCTTCAGCCGCTTTAATTGGAGGGTCCCGGATCTGCAGGCAACAGGATCCCTCCAGCGACAGGCTGGCCTCGGCGAAAAGGCCAGACTTCTCCTCCATGGGGATTGTCCGGCTCACCTCTGAACAATCCCGACGACGTCGTGTCTAGCAGGACCGGGTTCCTATCCCGGCCCGACATGGGCACAGGGGCGTTACTGGAAGCGCATTAAGTAGCGCCTCCTACGCACCCTCGTTCGTCGCCTGCGGACGGAGGCCTCGTCGGCGGCCCCCTCTCTCATCCGCTCGTCTTTCTCTTTCTGTGACATTACTGTCTCGCAGAAGGAGACCATCGCCTTCCAGGACTCGTCGTCACCGAGCATCGCGGTGATGACGCTCGGCAGTGACAAGTCCCCTCCGAGAACTGTCGTCAGATCGCGACGCAGCGCCACCCATCTCGGGCACACCTCTAGGGTGTGCTGGGCAGAGTCCACCACCGCGCCACAATCGTGACATCCAGTCGTCGGCTCCCTTTGGGCCGTCCGACACAAGTACTCACCAAAGCAGCCATGCCCGGTGAGAACTTGCGTCAGACGGAAGGTGAGGGGCTTGCGCTTACGGCGCATCCACCGCTCAAGGACCGGGCGCAAGGCAGCCGTTACGCGTATGCCATACGGCTGCTCCGCCAGGTCCTCCCCCCACCTCCGCATTAGCGCTTCTTGCCCCATCCGGCGTACCCGTAGGATCCCATCCAGCGTGGGGTTCTCACCGAGAGCCCTCCTACCCGAGACGTATGAGTATGTCTCGGCAAGGACCTCCGCCACGAGCTCCCACGGGGGGTCACCGGCTAGAGCAGTAGCTGCAGCCCACGATACCGTACGGTACCCCCGGATCACCCTCACTGCGATGATCCGCTGCGCCGACCGCAGTGCGGCCTTATTCCTCGCAGTGAGGCGATCCGCCCAAACCGGGGCACCGTACGTCGCCATACTCCGGCAGACTCCGGAATATAGCTGCCTGCAGGCGGCGCTGGGTCCTCCGAGGTTCGGGAGGAGTCTGCCCAGTGCACTCGCCACCTTCACGACCTTCGGTCCCACCATAGCGAAGTGTGGACCGAAGGTCCACCCTCCGTCAAGGATGAGCCCCAAATATTTCATTTGAGAGCTCATCCGAGCT
The DNA here is from genome assembly GCF_905220565.1 of Melitaea cinxia. Classification (NCBI taxonomy): domain Eukaryota; kingdom Metazoa; phylum Arthropoda; class Insecta; order Lepidoptera; family Nymphalidae; genus Melitaea; species Melitaea cinxia. The sequence goes on from NC_059409.1 coordinate 9,275,035, forward strand.
GACCCTCCCCTCTCCGATCTGCAGGGTAGCCCCCGGTGGGGGTCCCTTGCGTCCGGTCCCGCGGAAGAGGAGGGCTTCGGTCTTTTCAATTCTGACACGAAGCCCCAAACTCTTTATGCGGCTGATCACAAGGTCGAGTCCGACCTCAGCCAGCCGCGCCACCTCCTTATAGTCTCGTCCCCGGGAGTAAACGAGAGTGTCATCCGCGTAGCAGATGACACTCATCCCGGGGAGAAGACGGCCTCGCAGGACCCAGTCGTACCCGATGTCCCACAGGATCGGGCCCAGCACCGATCCCTGTGGGACACCGCAGCCGACCCGCCGCCACTCCACGGACCCCGACCGATTTTCGAGGCCTACTTTGCGACGAGCTAATACACTGACAATTTTTATCCTGAAATTAGAAAAGGTATCTTGGATAAGAGGGTGCATTGTCATGACCGTTCATAAATGCCAACTGTCCCACGTTGAATTCTCCATTACAAACGTAACACCGTATTTTTGTAAAAAAGTTCGTTTAAAGACTGGAAAGGACTGCTTCGCGAACACGAACTAAAGTTCGCAAAAGTGATGAAGATCGGGTCTACTATCCTGAAAAGGACTGCTGAATCACCGTATTCTGCAGACCCTAAGAAAATTATTTTTAGAATAGCGGTATTCTCTGTGAATAGCTTTACAGTTGGTAAACTCACGAGTCTTAACTCAATTTAAGGGTGGTTGGGGGTTTGTGTGGGGTCGTTTTGGTCGGGGTTGATTTTAGGGAGGGGGGGGGGGTCGATTGAGAATTTCGACCAGCATATTGATATCCATCTCTTTTAAAAACTTAAGCTAATTCTTGCATAGTGAATTAAGGGAGGGTGTGTGGGGATTGGTGGTTGTGGGGTTTCGAGCTGTAGGTGGTCAGGGGTTTATTTTGAGGAGGTATAGTTTAGAATTATGTTAAGCATGTTGGTGCCTATCTCTTCGCAAAACTGCAGTCGATTATTGCAAAGTGCATTTTGGGGGGTTTGGGGGGTTGTAGAGGGTCGTGGGTTAAACTTGGGGGTTTGTGCCTTGAGACTTTTAATCAGCATGTTGAAAACTACCCCTATGCAAAATTTCAGCCAATTTAGCCGAGAGCCATTTTCCATACAAATTGTGCGGGGTCCTTTACCTACACTTATTAGACTACAGATATATAAGTTACTTCTAAGTCTGAGCCAGAAAGCTTCAAGTTTGATGAATGAAAAATCAAGTAAAGCTTTGAATAAGAAAGCCACTTTTAAAATATTGACCCACAAATATTTTAAGCTATGCTAGTTTAGAACTTACAAACATAACATAAAATCCTTATTTAGAATAAATTGAAATTTTTATTCAACAGAAATCTTCGAACTATATTTGTCTTATAGACCTTATGAATCGAAAACGAAGAACTCGTTTGTGATTGCCAAACTCGCGAATGAATTCGCAAGTACAATTAATATTTTATTGATATAAAGTCTAAAGTTATATAAATGAGAAATCATTAATCGAAATAGGTTAATATATTCGTATAAATGTATGCTACATACAAGAAGGGTAGCTGACAAAGGCATACTAATTATCTTGCTGTTTAACGATAATATAATTAGTAATATTAGCAACGGTTGTGCTCACGTCAATATTACTCAAAATAGCACATTTAGGTAATACATTGATATACATAAGAAAATCACATTATATCTTTATAACTGATTAATATTACATTTTCTCGTAGTGTAAGGAATGATTATAGATAATTTTTATAAAAAAATAATAATTTTTTATTCCTATAAATACATTTACAAAAAAAAAATATCAATTTATTTACAACGAAAATAGTCTATTTATGTCTTGACTATCGACGCAGTCACTATTTATATCATTACACCACTTTAGGACGTCTATTTATTTATTTTTATCAAAATAAACAGTGCATAAATTTCGTAAACATCAAAAATTAAAAATCACCATCAATAAAAGTTTCCAAATATTGATTTTTCACATATAATTAAGTAGACCTAAATGGCAAATGGATATAATTATTTATCAATTAGTGAGATGACAGATATTTTTATAAAAATAGATCGGCTCACCTGATGGTGAGCAATTACAAAGCAAAGCAAGCGCGTTGCCGATCATATTTCTGAATCTTTTCAGGAACCCTGGCTACCTCACTCACCACAGGAACACAATACTGCTTGAGAGTAGTATAATTTAGCTGTGTTCTTTTGTAAGATTGAAGTAGTTTCTACGTCGTGCTGCTCTGGATATTGAGCAAGATATTTCCTGCTTTGCCCTCAACAAAAGCAAATTAGAGACAGATAGAGAGACAGAGATTTAGAGGGAAATGACAATTTTATAAAAAAAATAAAAAGTAAATATTACGTAATTATTAAATTAAAAGCATAAAAAATACTCTATATTCATTATATAAACTGTTCAAAGTATTAAACCGTTAGAAGAACTGTTAATCTTTCCAATCGCATGAACTTAATGAAATACATGCAATATGGGGCACGCAAGCCTTCGTCATCACTACGGCTCAGATATTTGTCACGACGCGGTATAACACCTCGCTATTACCAGAATTGCATGTGTGTACGTCTATGCAGCTTTTATTAAATAAAAACAAATAGTAGTACTTTTGTTGGCTAGGTCTTAGTCCCCGGCCCCACTATTCCATGAAGCTGTGAAGCACGCTAAAGCCAACAGCGTATTCATTTATAAAAAATTAAAAAAAAATTGATGAAATTATAGTTTTTTTTTTTTTTTGTTTAATTCATTCGCACTTCTGATTTGTACTCGATAATTTTAGTTTAATGCTATTTAAAAATTTTCTTTAAATAACTGTTATTAGATTTTGGTGTACATTAAGAATAAATAAATAAATAGAGCTGTGCTTATAAAACTAACTAATGTGTTTTGAGTGAATATTTGACTCTCAAGGTTATCCTTATCAGTCAGAAGAGGCCGTATTGTTAGTACAAGTATTACTGCTTACCCTACTTAATACATCATAAAAATCTAGGCAAGTACTTTTTTGCAGCTTTAGCGTTTGTGTGTAAAACGTTTTATGTGACCCTTGTAATTAGATATCTTATTTTCGTATTTTTTGTATTTCATTATTTCCATATAGCATCATTTCTTTATCATTATAGCAAAAATATTTATTATATTTGTTTCAAATTTAGTTATTTTTATTAATTAAGAACAATAACTTTTTTAAGTTATTTATTTAATAACTAAATCTAATATTAAAAGCGAACATGAAATTGAACTACGATATCCGAGTTAATTCCGCTTTATTAATTCCTTTTTAATTTACCGCACTAGGCTTCATTGAGTTGTGCCAAAAGTTTCAACATAATTTAATCGCGTGCAATTTGCAAGGCTATAAATCTTTCCCATCACGCAAATCCCTGATTAAAGAATATGTATGAGTTACCGTTGCTATAATTATATTATAAAAAGCTGTTAATTGTATTAGTATTTCTGCAGTGAATAAGTTATTTAGACTACATCAAAGTATTAGTTTCATCATTAGTGAGACTAATTTGTAATAATAATCTTTATAAAATGTGTTTCCATTAAGCTAGCTTTTGTTTGTTATTAAGTTTCACAATCGTTAATAAAATAATTTATACAACACATAGTCTTATATATATAAAAGAGAAAAGTCACTGACTCATCACGAGAACTCAAAAACCGCTGGATGGTCCATCCATCCAGGATGGACAAAGATGAAATTTGGCAGGGAGGTAGATTATAGTTAGTAGACGTCCACTAAGAGCGGATTTTGCGATATTCCACCGCTAAGGTGGTTTAATTGGGGTTGATAGTTTGTATGAAACATATACAGCAGCTATAAGTTCGCCTGAAAGGCTATTTATACTACAGCCTGAAAATAAAACTAAAAATGTGGTGTATAGAGAGGTTTTATAAAAATAACTATTAAATTATACTAAATTGTGCGTTTGAAAAAGTTACTCGGATAAGCATTTCAAGTGACTGAAATAAAAATATAATTTGCGTTAAGCAGCTTAATAGTAATGCATATCTTTATAACGTAGTCGCGGGCAACAGTTAGTGTATTATAAAACAAAGTCCCCAAAAGCGTATGTGATCGATTTCCTCAAAATCTACGAAACGGATTTTCATGCGGTTTCACCAATGGAGAGAGGGCTTCAAGAGGAAGGTTTACGGAACGGCTAAGCCGATTTTGATGAGAGTTTCACTGGAAGGTTGCCGGGAAAACTTTGTGACACACTGATTTCAACGCGGGCGAAACCGCGGGCACACCTAGTTACTCTATAAATTTATATTACAGGATAATAAATAATTATAATGTTAGAGTCGATTTCAAGAATGTGTACGTAGCAAATTATAATGGATCAATCTCTATATCTCAATCACCTATTAAAAGCATATTTCAAAAGATTACCTTGCTACTATAATTATGATTAGCCTAATAAATAGTATAGTATTAGAAGGGACAGAAGGTTAATTAAGTATATAACGTTTTCCTTATTATCACCTATAAATAGGTACGACTGGCTGGTTTTAGACATAGCATCATAAAGCAGGGTAATCCTAACTTAAAATACTTAAACTAAATATAGTTTACTATTGACTGAATAGAACTATCGGGTCAGTCCGATGTCACATGTCTGCTTTGCTTTATCTTCTATCTTCTACGAGTATCTATACAAATAAATAAAGTTGGAGTGTCTGTTTGTAATATTAAAATAACCACTTTTACTTAATGCATATACCAAAATGACATTTTTTACAATTTTAAATTTTTTATTTTAATCGCTGTTGCGCTGGTGCTCGCGGGTTCGATCTCCGCTCACGACAAACATTTATATTAGCCATATAGAAGTTTGTCGCGGTCTGGGCGTTTGTTGTTTGTGTATTGTGTGTATTTCCGGACCCCCGGACACAGGAAATAATCCTATTGGGCACCGTCCGAAGCGTTTATTTATTTATTTATATATATTAATACGCTAAGGTCCCCCTCCCTTTTTAGAAAAAACCTCACGCCAAACCATTGCGTCACATAAATTATACATAATTTTATAGATAATTGCTTTTTCTATCGGCATCCACAGCAAAAAAAAATTTTTTTAGTGCTTTTGTTTTTGTAAATTAATTAATTATTGAAATTATATATATTATGAGGGCTTTAATTTTGAAACAACGTCAACATGATTGACAATTATTATACTTATTTGGTGCAAATTATTCGCACGGGTATTGCTAGTTTTCAATAATAATAATAAAGAATATTTTTTTAAATAATAATATTTTAAGAGTAACTTAAGCTACTTTTATATTAGAAAGTCATTTTTTTAAATACTCCGTTCTATTCCACTCTGTTCCATTCTGTTCTATTCTGTTCTATTCTGTTCCACTCTGTTCTATTCTGTTCTATTCTGTTCTGTTCTGTTCTACTCTGTTCTATTCTGTTCTATTATGTTCTACTCTGTTCTATTCTTTTATATTATGTTCTATTTTATTTGATTCTATTCGATTTTCTATTCGATTTTATGATCGACTTTATAATCGATTTTACGATCGATTTTATAATCGATTTTCTATTTGATTTTCTATGCGATTCTATTCGATTATATTATTACAATTAATTCGATTTATATTTACTGAGCGATTTTTTAATCGTTTTTATAATCGATTTTCTATTTTACTATTCGACTTTTTAATCAGTTTTGTAATCGATTCTTCTATTCTGTTATATTCTCGTCTATTCTATTAATTATACGAGACGAACAAAAAAAATTGGAGTGTTTTACTAAATGCATATAGATGTATACACGGTACGTATGCCAAAATAACATTTGTTACAATATTTGTCCGTGTGTCTATCTCTTTGTTCTGGTTAAACTCTGAAACAGCTGGACCGATTTAGATGGGACTTTCACAGGTAGATAGCTGATGTAATAAAGAGTAACTTAAGCTACTCATATTGTAAAAAAATATTTATTTTATAACTCTGCGCTGTTCCGTTCTATTTTCTTCTATTCTATTCTATTCTATTCTGTTCTGTTCTGTTCTGTTCTATTCTGTTCTATTCTATTCTGTTCTGTTCTGTTCTGTTCTGTTCTGTTCTGGTCTGGTCTGGTCTGGTCTGGTCTGGTCTGGTCTGGTCTGGTCTGGTCTGGTCTGGTCTGGTCTGGTCTGTTCTGTTCTGTTACGTTACGTTACGTTCCGTTCCGTTCCGTTCCGTTCCGTTCCGTTCCGTTCCGTTCCGTTCCGTTCCGTTCCGTTCCGTTCCGTTCCGTTCCGTTCTATTCTATTCTATTCCATTCCATTCCATTCCATTCCATTCCATTCCATTCCATTCCATTCCATTCCATTCCATTCTATTCTATTCTATTCTATTCTATTCTATTCTATTCTTTTCTATTCTGTTCTCTTCTATTATTTAATCTGTACAAATAAATAAAGTTGGAGTGTCTGTTTGTAATATTAAAATAACTCATCATCATCATCAGTCCACTGCTGGACATAGGCCTCCACAAGTTCGCGCCAAAAATGCGCGAACTCATGTGTTTTGCTCATAGTCACCACGCTGCTCAGACGGGTTGGTGACCGAAATAATAATAACTAACTGCTTTTACTCAATGCATATGGAGTTGTACACGGTACATATACCAAAATAACATTCTTTTACTATTTTTGTCTATCCATTTGTTCCGGCTAATCTCTGAACCGGCTGGACGGATTTTGATGGGACTTTCACTTGTTGATGTAATAAAGAGTAATTTGAGCTACTTTTATTTTAGAAATTTATTTATTTTATAATTCTGAAAACTGAACAATAGCTTTTTTGTTAAATCCTACGCAGATGAAGTCGCGGGTACAGCGGGTGATTCGGTTTTTTTGTTCGGTTATACTGCGAAAATTACTGAACTGATCGGAGTTATACTTACCATAAGATGCAGCGTGTTTCGGAGAAAGTTTTAATATATATTATCGTGAAATAAAATTTTACATAAGTAAGAAATGTATAACAGAAGAAGACCCACGCTTTAATCTACCATAATCTGGTCTATTAAAAATCGATCGACAGGGTGTTAACAGCGGTAAAGATCATTCATGCATCATTTCATTTCATCATCACATTTCATTCATCAGGTCTTTATTATATATGTATAAATATTGTTTTACGTTTTCCTTGTGGAACAGCATTTGATTATTTACTGTACATTCATGGGGTTGACACCTATCCCAAAAAGAAATATTTGACAAGTCTAATCGAAAGGTCCAAATGCTATTGGAACCTGCTATTGCTAATATATATTTAATACTTTTTCAATAAATATTTTATTGAGTAACATAATTCAGTACACTAGATTATGCATACGTAAAATGGTCAAACTTAAAGACTAGAAAAGCCAGAAAATTATACTTATAAAGTCACCTAATCATTTCAGGATAAGGTAAACTATTTTTACCATCATTATGAATTTCATATAGCGAAGATTCTTTACAGTTCTACTTCTCGCTTTAATCAATACTGTTGACTATAAAGGTATGGACTTTAGATATAATTTTCATAGTATCTGCAGTTGTACGTTATAATTTCCGTTTAACAAACTTTATTAGAGAATTTAGTAACGCGAAAAAATGTTATGATATAGACTTTTTTACTTTTAGATGTAGTTTTACTCTTGAAATGATATTATAATATGCATTATATACAATAAATGTTTATGAATATAACTACATTTTTTTTGCTTATCAACTTCTTGATTTTAATGATAATTTTCCAGTTTATTCATATCCATTTATCTTTTTAAAAGACATTTGACGTGGTCATTGCACTGACAGATGAGTGTGCTTCGGTACTATATACTTGCGGATTTAGTACTTTTATGACTATTACTTTTATACGGCTATTAACTATCATAAAATAACTATAATTGTTTCGTTTGTACCTCCTTTCCCGCAATCTTATAAATAATTTAATAGATAAGTATTTACAATAAATACTAAATAAATAAAAACGTAGGTTAAAATGGATGCAAATGTACCTCTGTACCTAGAAAAATGTGTACATATTGTATTTTGTTCATTGTGAAATAAATTTAAATTACTCTATATTATAACATTCATAATCTATTCTTATGGTCTTTAAAATATCCGTTAGTTCGATATTATTACTATAGTAATAAAATTTATGGATTTCAGCAACCGACATAGCTTGGACCCGCATCGGTTAACCGCATCGACCTCTGAACACGTAAATTACCTTCGTAATGTTTAGTAATATTAATACAATTGCCATACGCACGTGTCAAGTCACATATTTTTTATAATTATATTTGTTAAACATTTACAAAAAAAAAAAAAACGCATATACGTACTAAGTTTATAATTTAAATGCATTTATAATATTATCGAAAATGTTTAGTGAATACTTGAAAAGCTAGATATATTTACAAAACTATTATTTGGTGGATAAAATTAATTCAATCTGTAGAGGTGCTGATTTTTTCATTCACATTTCTGTTAATTTTTCATTCAAAAATTTCCAAATTACTCTTACGTCTAAATCATTTTACTAATCCGATTACTCCTATATTATTTAAAGAAAAATGTGAACATTATAAATGAAATTATGGTTATCGTAGAACTTTAATAAAGTCAAGGTTCAGTAAAAAGAGAAAAACACCAAAAAGTTACCTAATTATTAGTTTAAATCTATTTTATTTTTTGTCATCAATGATCAGCAACAAACAAAGTAAATATCCCGATTTAAATATAAATCGTAGTGTTACTGACTTTGAAAGTTTAAAAAATTGTGTACATATGTTATACTCGTACTTATTTAACAATAAAATATAATTATTATTATTATTAAATAAATTAAGAATAACGTAATGTCATACTTCGTTAACTTTAAACAATTCAAAAGTTTCAAGCAAAGCAAAGCAAACGTTTCTTATCTACTTCCTTATCTTTTATTACATTTAGTCAGATACAAAGAACACTCCAATGACAAAGAAATTAATATGTCTGGAAGTTCTGCCGAATTAGCATATCCTTTTAAATTCATATTAAATTTTTAATTAAGTATTTAGAAACTTTGTATTAACCACTCGTCCGTGGTTCCTATTGTTAGACTCACAAAAAATATACTTGGAATGAGATATCACATTTTGTTAAAATCTAATTTATCATTTGGTATTTTTCGGACTTTTGTAATATGTCCAATTTTTAATTATGAGTAGGTATGTGGGTTGTTAATTTTTTGTGTATTTTTGTATAATGTTTAGTGACTTTAAAATAAAATTTACATTCTTTACGTATTACTTAAATTAACGTTTATGACCCAAAATAAAAGAGAAAACAATGCAGTTTATTAATTTCTTATATTGTTATATTTTTATTAAACAACAACCGCACAAATGTGCTTTTTATTTCATACGCAAATATACTTGTCTTATATTCATAATTGACAGATGGCAAAATTTATCTTATGAACTTAGAGGGTCAATCTCGCCCATCTTTTGATTCAACTATTTTTTTAGGGTTCCGTACCTCAAAAAGAAAAAAACGGAACCTTTGTAGGATAACTTTATTCTCCTTCTTTTCTGTCAAGACTCTTTTCTCTAGAACGTGTGACGGTATCAAGCTGAAATGCATACTAAATACTCAAGTCTACTGTCTCTTGGAGCTGTGAAAATATCAAATTTATAAACCATTACAATCAAAAGATACAGCCGTTAATGCTGCAAATTTTCGACACTGGCAAGGGAATCAAAACCTACAGGTTACTTCCCGAGAACTCAGAATCTTGAAACTTAGTACGACGGAACGTCTTATAGCACAGATAAAAGAAAAATTGCGAAAAGCATAAATTTTTAGTTACATCATATAATAAAAATATTTTCAAAAATTTGGTTTGTACGGTTCGGAGTTTGGCCGGTTTTTTATTTTTTATATTTTTGTTCAATATAGTAATTAAATAACACATACGCATCCTTTTCGTCAAGTAAAATTGAAAAATACAACATTCGTTTTGTAACGATTTTTCTTTTTTGAAAAAGTAGTGACATTTCAATTTACTATTTTTGAATTTTAATATAGGTGAGTAAATTTTCATTATAAATATAACGATTTTTGTTTTTATTTTATACAAAAATATCATCATTGGCCTTAGTCCGTCTATTGCAGACGATTTAGACAGTGTCAGACAGACACTCTTCAGAAAAACGCAGAGTTGCCTAAGCTCTGCGCCACCCTCTCGACCTCACTGGCTAGGCCCACAGGAAGTTCTGTAGGAGCTGTAGGAGTCTTTCGCATTTTAGACCTATGCCACGGATGCACGAATGATGCGGAAACCCTATTACGGATTTCAAATGAAGTTTTCTTTCTCCAGGACCCTGATGATTTTGAGCCAGGTTTATGCCTCGATCGTCTTTTTCGACCCCCACGGGAAGGAAGGGGGTGGTGCTATTCTAATCGGCCGACACCACACGGCTAATACATAAATGTAATCAACGAATAATCAATTACCTAATAGTAACTTATCAACACTGGCCACGAAAAAGTGCTTCTAGTATCAAGAAGTCAAACTGAGTTGCTGGCTAATTTAACAATACCTATATTAGAGAGATAAGCACGAGACCCACTCTTATATGATAGTATGTTGGCTTCCCAGTTCTTAACTCATCTTACTGACTACGAAATATGAGACTGTGATAGTACCAATAACGCTATATATTAACGAAACTCTCCTCAAGTTTTGTAATTCTATATAACTTCAGATAACTAAAAGTTAACTAACTTACTTAATTTTTAAAGTGACTATGCGATATTACATTAAGTATCTCTTCTATACCCCATGATTCTATGATTTACTATAAAACACGACATGGAGGAGGCCGTTACCATTTGCTTCACAATGAAAAGGCAATCAGATTCATCCATTATGGTCTAATAAAACTAAACATAAAGAAAACAGCGGGGTGTATCACTGTCGCCCTTTTTATGTTCTTTTATGATCAATTTTAAATAAATCTAGTCACATCGCAGGATTTTTGTCTATCAAACTATTGATTTATTGATGCATTAAATTAAAACGTATCGTTTCTACATATTAGTAGTAAGTGATTGTTATTATAATCCAAATTTGTATTCGGATCGAAGTTATCATAAATTCTTATAGATGTTATTCAAATCGACGGGGCGTATTTCTATAAAACGCTGTCATAATATTTGTTTAGGTTAGAATTTTTATTTACATAGAAGTGATGTTAATAGCATATTTGAACTCTTATAAAATAATGTCAGGGATAATCTGTTTTAGGATGATATAATTAGCTTAAATTAAGCATGTCAATTTTTCCCCAAAGGGATATTTATGGAAATATATTTTTACGCTGAAATAGACTGACTTTTTCAGTGTAACTTTTCTGTGTAACGTCTTAAAGGCAATTAGAATTTAATTTTTAAGGCGTTACGAACAAAATTACTCAAAGCATCGTAAATTTTCCGACTTTGGAACAAGTGTGACTTTGAAAAGATTACCAAAGATACATTTTTATATCCTGTGGCAGGTTATATAGAACGCTTAAGAAACAATCAGTATCGTTGATAGACGTTTATAGGCCAAAAAAAGTATACATGTTGGTAAAACTTAACTCCATAAGGTCACATCTATGTCGTCAAGTGCTTATATAAAAAGGCCGCAACGTCCACCTACAGAATTACGACGTCAATAAAATTGCACTGCGGAGTGCGACTCGAGGATGAATCTCTCCGAAGTTGTTTACAGCTGTTTTGGAAGACGTGTTTAAGCTTGTGGATTAAAACTTTATTTCTCTTGGCATCAGAACCAACGGTAATATTGTTCACACGCAGTTTTTGCATAATATTTGTACTTAACTTTGGTGTAGATTTAATTCTTTTAACTTTTTAATTGGTTATGTATATTATTTTTATTAACACTTACCGAGAATTTTCAGGTAATGTGTTTGGTGAGAAATACAAAGTTGACTATTACATTAAATGGCACAAAACAATGCCAACTTAAAATTAACGCTATGAATTACTAAATTTATAATACAGTAGATATACTACAAAGAAAGAAAGCAAAATAATGAAGTGTATATAGCTTTAAAAATAACAGACCTTCGTAAAAACAATATTGAACGAGTTCTTACAGCTACCTTGTTTGTTGTCTCGTTGGATTCTTGTTATTATGGGCGCCCAGATCGACGTCAAGATAATGTAATGCAAATATGTCATTTATTTAACATTTTACATGAAATCAGGTAAAAGTTGTTTTAGGGTACCGCATGGAAAACTATTTGTTACTATAATTTTTTCTATTTAACGCTAATATGATTATTGTTATTTAAAATGATGTGCAGTATTTCCCTCATAATAAATCACCAATCTTGAAAATCCGTAACACGAAAGAAGCAGTAAGTAATTCTCTTAAACGATATTTGAACCTACACTCATAGGGTATCCCGAATAGCATTAAACATACGATTTTTTTTTCCAATTTTTTATGTCATGCACAACATAATATATTTTTACTTGTACACTGAATGAATTCACAAGAAAAGCGTTATATGTTATATGTTATATAAGTAAAATTGTGTGTGCTTCACTATAGAATTGGGTAGTACCTGTAATGATAGTTGTAAGTTGTGATTGAAATAAATAAAGTAAATAATACATATATTATAAAATCATAAAAATCTGGATTAAACTGATTGTGACTAACTGGTAATGAAATTAATAAATACTTAACCTAGATGAAAAAAACACAATCTCTTTTAGCTTCACCGCTGTCGAGTAAAAATTGTTACAAATAACTTATTACGAATGGTACAACGTTAGTAAAAGGTGACCATATAAAATCAGGTTCGTTGTCTGATTTTTAAATCTTTCAAAACTGTGATGAAACATACATTAACGCTTTCTTGGATGTTTGAAACAATTCTCGTTAAATAATGCTTTATAAGACGAGTAAGAGATTATATTCGCGTAGATACGTGCAGTAACTTCCATTGATGTACTTAGCATAAAGAGTTACTGATACCCGCGTAAAGTAATAAAAAGATCCCTATAGAGTATTAAAACTGTGTCTAGTCACAATACTTTCAGATTAAAAAGATCTTTAATCAGTACTATAGCTTCAGGGATAAAAAGTCTAGTACTTTGTATAATCAAACATAGCTTTGAATTCTTTCTCTTTTGAACTGAAAATTCCTTTTTAAAATAACTTTTGTTAGTGATTAATAGTGTTGTAGTTGTAATGTTAGGTCATCCTTTTGATCCAAGATTGCTATTTCTGTTCATTTATTTTAAATGTGTCTAATGTTGCATAGCAACTTCTCAATCAATAATTTTTTAACAAAATAGTCTCCAAAAACTCTTTAAAATCATTACTTTACGTAATAATCATTTATTAAATAAATTAGTATACGAAATATAAATACAGCATATTTGGAATTTGGATACTACTGAATATTAAAAAAAAAAAACAATAACCACTTGTGAAATGACACGTGTGCATACACACCGACGGTTTGCGAGTTCAATTCCCGCTCGAAATAGATATTTGTAATTGTACAGATATTTCTTTCATACCCGCAGTGGAGCAGTGTGGTGGACTAAACTTCATTCCTTCTCATACATGAATAAAAACGGTACGAAACTCAACATTTAGTTCTTCAAAAACTATAAATATATGAATTACTCAACAATTATCTGTCCAGTCGTAATAATTATGTTGTACAAGAAAAACTGCTTTGCTACTGAACTCACATACTTCTATTTTTTTCATTAATAGAATATTTTACTCTGAATAATATGTTTAAGCAATTAAAAATATTAAATATAAACTTTAAAGCCCTTTACTGAACGATCATTTTTAATAGTTTATTACCAAAATTACAATTCTGTGAAATTATTCACAAAACCGCAATTTAATCATTAATATATTAATAAAACAAATGGTTAAATTAAAAAAAAAATCATAAAAACTGACTGAGTTTCTTATGAAATTCTCATCATAATTATAATTTAATTGACTTGCTGTTAGATTCAAAGTTCATAAAACTTAGCGCAGGAAACTTCAGATGAAGCAGAGGATCGTAAATCTTAGGCTTTCAATCATATATTTAAATGAATATAGCTTCTTTCAAATTCGAACTCTCTTACCTTTTTGATTTAAATAGTAAGAAATTACTATAATATTATAGTGTTACCGTTACATTATAAAATATAATGTGTAAATAAGAAACCAATTAATTATATTTTTGAACCGACTTCAAAAAAAAGGAGGAGGTTACTCAATTCAACCGTATATGTTTTTTTTTTATTTATTTATATGTATGTTCGGGGATAACTCCTTCGTTTATGAACCGATTTCGATAATTCTTTTTTTGTTGGAAAGGAGATATCCCTAGTTTGGTACCATGATAAGGAAATTAGGATCTGATGATGGGATCCCAGAGAAATCGAGGGAAACTCTCGAAAATCCGCATAACTTTTTACTGGGTGTACCGATTTTGATGATTTTTAATTTAATCGAAAGCCAATGTTTATCATGTGGTCATATTTAAATTTCATCGAGATCTGATTACAATTTTTGGTGTAATCTTTGACAATGCGTATTTACTTGACATTTTTTTTTCTACCTACGTTGTATTACTTGTCAATATAATTGAAGTCGGTTTTTCTTCGTTTGCCTGCAAACACAATTATAAGAATTCTGTAGGTAGTCCCTTTTTTATATGATAATGTAAATCTTGAAATAACTACTATAAAAAATGTTGCGAAATTTATTTAAAATTACATAATACTCGTAGCTGAAATTATATAGCCCTTAGATAGGACGATCCAATTGAAATTCTGAAATTTAAATTACTTCGGGACTACTTGAAAACACAATCGCATCTTTTAGGAGAATGGAACTTTGTATACAAAAGACCTTTTTTAATTTATTCGTATGCTACAAATAAGTACTCAGAGTGTCTGAATGTATAAATAATTCCCTTTATGTATATATCTGTTAGTCCAAGGCATCTTGTAGCAATTTGAAAAGCTATGCAAAGTCGCCATTGTAAGTACGAGACCTCGCAGAAATAAAGATATTGTTCGCTTTAGTAACACTCTCGTGTGCTTTGACACCAGTGAAAATGTTTATGTAATATAAATAAACTGCTACTATTATTAAGTTTATTTATTTGTGGTCATAATACATGTAATTTATGTAATTGTAGCATTGTACGAATTAATTGATTTTATTGTTAAAATAATCATTGTCATGATTTTATTATCTTTAATTATAAATAATAATTTAATAAATAATAATGATTAAATAAATAATAATAAACGCTTCACACTCAACGGCTCCTAATTGCATTTTCTCCTGTGTCGGGGGTCGAAAACACACACAATACACAAGCACAAACGCCCAGACCACGACAAAAATATAAAACATGTAAAAATATGGCCAATTGAAATATCTATCGTGAGCGGGGATCGAACCCGCGACCGCCAGCACAACAGTTAGTACTGTGACCGCTGCGTCAACGCGTCGTCAAAAGTGTAGAATAGTTAATTCTAAAATTATCTTTTTTATGTATATTTTTTTTAATTTTTTTTAAGTCTGATGCGCTACGAAAATCTACTGAAATAATTCTCTGTAATTCTTAAAGACACAATGATATGGTACTTAAGAATATAAAAAAAATCCGAAATAAAAGACGCTATGACTTAACAATTATGCATAGCCTGCGGCTTAAAGGAACTTGATCAAAAACCTCTTATTAAGATATCGTGGTCACATCGCCCATTACGCAATGGAAGAGCTGGCTGGGTAATTTTTGAACCCAGTAATACCTACCTTCGGAATTACCGTGACAGTCATCAATAACTTTACCGTTCGCGAGTTCTCCAAAAGACTATCAGGCAATTTCATCTCTATCGCAAGATTTATTACATGATATTCAAGTCAGTCAAAATCGTTCTCCGTTGTTATAAAATTATTTTTAAATATCGGGATATAATGAATTACTATCGAATATGATTTTATCGTTATACTCATATTCTAAATTTTTACACTTGTATTTTTTATTCTATATTAATATGTAAGTACTATAATACGACTATATATACATATATAATTATATATAGTCACATAATAATACTATACTTATTATTAATTTATTTGTACATATATATTCTATTTTACATCTTAGACATCAATCATTCCAAAATTAAACTACACTTAGGGTAACAATTTCATAGTTGACATGTTGCGTGTTCACTTCTGCCAGAGAACAGTCAATTTATACCAAATTACATCATATGTCATTAACGCTTTCCCATAACTTTTACTACATAATTATAAAAAGTTTGAGCCCTTTTTGTCCATATAATAAAGTTTAAATTATATCAAGTTTTGCTTTTCTTGCAGAAGAGATGATTAAAATCGATGTAAACTAAAACTATGGTAAAAAATATATCCCACTAAAATGGAAACCCCAGGTGACACTGTAGTGACTTTAATGACAATTTAATAGCATTGCCTTCTGTCGTGAGACGCAACGTGTAATCAGCGCAAATGATAAGACCCCATTACCGGAGAGTCTCTGTTTTTTGCTCAAGAAATTAAATTATCTTTTCGTAGAAGTCGCCGGACGGTCTTACGTAAGTAATTTAGGTATTAGCTGATGGTATGATGAGACTTTCAGATTACTTCTGAGTTCATAAAAGACAGCTGTACAAAGCCCGTTTCTGTCCGTTGTTGGCCAAAGGATTTTCTGTAATTGCCTTTATCAAAAGGTCAAACGTGCTTTGCTCGATCTCGGATCGAATCAAATTCCTTCTGGTCTAAGTCGAGCGCTCATCCTATTAAACAAGCTCGCCGCTGTTTATATAACTAATGGCATTTTAAACGTTACACTTTGAATAATTTTAACGTTAGTAGTGGTAACAAGGTCTTCTTTACGACGGCGTGTCATTAGGAATAACATTATGTTTTTATGTCTTCAAAATTCTGAAGGAGATTTCAGGATAGATACGGAATGTTTTATATTCACTCCGAGGCTCACTTGCCATGCACGAGATGTCTTCTTTGTATGCAGGACCAGCGACGACACTTATTAGTCACAAAAATTTCCAGAATCCTCCTTACGAATCTCCCGAAGTTTTAAAGTAAAATGTCCCTCTTCTGGTGGCATTTAAAAGTTAGGTCGGTTGGTATCTAATGTTTAATACATATCCGATATTGCTTTTGATAAAGCGGTTTAAACGAATCTAAAATTTAAAGCGCTATCGAATACTAATGCAGTTTAGTTTTGTTTGTGCACTCATAAATATTAAATCGAACAACAGAAGCGAAAATTTATTTAGGTTTAAATTACACTTTTTTATTCCTTTTATAGAACACACGAACTTTGTGTCTATGAAATATTTGATAGGCATGTTTGAATAAAAAATAAAGATTGAACGTGTCGAATCAAAACAAATTATTCATACTCGACGTTCATTGTTCTATGATGACCTACAAGTTTTAGACGTGTCTACAACATCGTTCATGTTTCTCGATACAGAACACAAAATGTTAATTTAATCTTGTCGCGTTGATGTAATAAGAAAAGGAATAATAATTTAAGAATCATTGTTCGAGTGTTATATAATATTCATGTAAAAATGAACGCATCTATTGTAATTGGAAAAAATTTACATTCCAAATGTAAGTGTAATAAGAACAATGGTCTCTATAATGTTAATACTTTGTAATTAATCAAGTCATTTAAAAATACATTAAATGATTAGAATTCAATTTGTAACAATATATTATAAACTTGAGTTTTTCTTTTATAAATAATTAAAATTGTTCATTTTAAACATTGTTCTCACATTTGTAATAGAGGTTTAGCATTTTTTAAACACTAAACGTGCTATTTCGCACCGATTGTTTCCCGCCAGTTTCTCTAGAATTACTGGCAGCCACACGTCTCTACCTTTTATAATAATTTTAGCCGATAATGCGAAAAATACGTGCCATACGTCGTCTCGACCTTACGTGAGTGGGACTTTATTGCCACTTATTGCTCTCGAATGATGCTAAATTATAATTTTTCACATATTCTTTCATTCTTAGCTAAAACAATGAATAGCTATTTATTTCAATATGTTATGATATAACCATTTACAACAATAATTGATTTTAAAATGTTTGATTATTGAATTTATAAATGTTTAATTATATTAATCAGACGTAAATATAAGGTAGAAATGTAGAATAGTATTTCAATTTACATTTATCGTTAAGATAAACATATTTTGTATTATTATAATGTATAATTTTTGATGTATTATTTCCATTAATTATTACAGATAGTTTTCATTTTATAAAACCAAAAATGTAATATTAATATCCAAATAATAATTCGAAGTTTATACAAAGAAATATTTCAATTTATACAAAGCAAGATTGACTTCTCTAACCGACACCGAAGCGTCGATCATGCGATAGTCAATGATAAATGATGATTTTGATAAGTGATTCACAAGAACCGCTTCAGCTAAAGAAATATCATATTTCAATCGTATCTGCAACTCTATTTCGTATATTGACAGTTCATGCAACTTCTGTTTAGTGATAAATAAAAATTATTATCTTGTTTTGAATCCCCGACTAGGAACCTATTTTTTTTTGTTTTACTGTTTTCATAAATTTTGTTACATTATATTTTATAACAGTTAAGCTATTTTTGTGCCGAGAATAATCAAACTCCAAAACTTAATTGAAATAATGGAACGGTGAATCCTAAAGATAGAAATAATTACATTCTTATCCATGTTTATTCTGCATTTCCTAAACTTAGAAACAGGGATACGAAAATCTATACCAGAGGCAATTGAAAGTCAAATAACTTTGCTAAGAAACTTCGATAGCGCTGTTTTGGTTTAACTACTTTATCTTCTATTTGCCTGTTAACTTTATCTTCCTGTCATCATTAGTAACTAGTATCGAGTATAACTATCGATAAATAATTAGTACCTATTTGTGTAGTTATCAATCAAAAATTAAGCGAATATGGTTCTAATTGTATGCAATGATAACTGGATCATTAAATTGATCACTCATTATCACTTCAGCCTACCACAGTCCACTACTGGCCATAGGCCTCCCTAAGTTTGTGCCAAAAATGGTACAAACTCATGTGTTTTGCCATAGTCGCTAGGCAGACGGGTTGGTGACCGTAGGACTGGCTTTGTTGCACTGAAGACGCTGCTGCCCGTCTTCGGCCTGTGTATTTGAAAGCCAGCAGTTGGATGGTTATCCCGCCATCGGTCGGGTTTGACAGATATACATACTATAATACTATTAAATTATTTATGTGTAATCCTGTTATCTTATTTTTAACCGAATTCAAAAGGAGGAGTTTATCAATTCGATGGCAGTTGGATGGTTATCCCGCCATCGGTCGGGTTAATAAGTTCCAAGGTGGTAGTAGAACTGTGTTATCTCTAAGTCGCCTCTTACAACACCCATGGGAAGGGGTGGCTATATCTTTACTCCCGTAAACAAATAGCATTAAATTCACTTGTTGTTAATTTGCTCTATCTTTAGACACTAGGGTTATTAGGTATTAACATTCTCAAAAGCTTTAATCTAGATTTTAACTTAGGTATTCCCTTTGCCATTGTGTTAACGTAACGCTGTGTACATAAAATATGTATGAGTGAAGTGCGAGCGTGCATATAATATACACATAAATAAATATAATATCTTATAACTTTCACACACGGTAGTCTGCTCCTACGGTAAGCAACTTAATGTTTGTGTTAATGGTAACAGTTGACTGCTACAGCCAAATATTTTTGATAAATATGCATAGAAATAATACATATGTAAATAAATACAAATATTACACCCGACTCGAGCGGGAATCAAAACTACAACCCCCGGAGTGATAAGCAAGCCGACAACGAGAGGTCCGGTCTAACAACTGCCGATAAGGCGGCGTGCTCCTCGCTCCACGCTGGACAGACAGTAAGCAGGGCCACTACAAACTGCGCAAAATATATAAATATAATAGTTTTCAACTTTATTTTTTACGAAAGCTAAATATATATTTGAAATAATTATTTTACAGTAATACATCGTATTGAATAAAAATTAGGCATGATTTGACTCATAACAAGTATGTATGTATTACAATTTACTACCGGAAATGTAAGTACTCCCCGTGGATAAGTAAAACGCTTTGTCTCGATGTACAAAGTCCAAGTGAAGGATGTCAAGGGTATAATAGCTTTTACTTAACCCATAACTAAACAACTTACATTAGCGCAAGATATGTGAATCGTCCATTAGGTCAATTCAAATTTTCGTAGTGCAATATATAATGTCAATTTCACTTATTTTATATAATATAATTACTAGCTGACCCCGCAAATGTTGTTTTGCCATATATGTTATTAACATCCTTAGTCCCCCCCCCCATAACTTAGGGGTATAAAAATAGATGTTGGCCGATTCTCAGACCTACCCGATATGAAGACAAAATTTCATAAAAATCGTACAAGCCGTTTCGGAGGAGTATTGTAACTAACAATGTGACACGAGAATTTTATATATAAGATATAAAATTAGCGAAATTGAATAAATTGATAAGTTAACAACTAATTAATTTATCATTGTATTCAGATACTAAATTTCGCATTCTGTATTGACATCAATTAGTTAAAAATGTCTAAAACAAGATAATTGAACTAAATATTTTAAATTAATTTAAGAACTGAACATGTTTTCATACTAATTAATTGATGCAGCCGTTGGTCATTATTTACCTATAAGCCTTCAAATACTATATTTCGATACGCTAATCTGTATTGACATTTGTTGGTTCAAAATAGTACAAAGCACTTAATTCAGAATAAAATTTCTGAAAAAAAAGTTATTATTGCTTAAATTTTTATTTTATGGTAAAGCTAAAGCTAAAAATAAATACCTTTATAAATTGATACATTTTATAGAAGAGTTTATTCACATATACATCTTGATTATTCAAAAGGTCATGGGGTCAATCATTACGTACGCTCATTGCGGTGACGTAACAATTGATTTGTCGATAAACAACTTCTGAGAGTCGGTTTCACCGGTTGTGGGTAAAGTTAATCGTACAAATAAGTTAAGAATAGACTTTAACACCAGGATGTAGAATAGGACATTAAGACCTGTTTCTCTTTAATTAATAAACTTCAACTTGTAGGCTCATATTTGCGAATAGTTTATTATACGTGCAATGAAATTTGATAGTGAAAAAATAATAAATCAGAAACATTTATCTGTTGGATATCGTCATCAGTCAAGTATTATTATTCACAACCGTTAAAACGGACACTGAATCTCAACACGGGTGATATGGCAAAAGTAATCTAGTATTGCGAAAACGTAATAAAATAATTATAAATGTACAGAAACAGTTCTTTGATTGAGTTTTATACGAAGATGCTTTCAAGGAGGACATGTTGATCACGACGCACGCATAAAATATGAATTGTACTTATCCTTGAATTTGTCATATCGTTCTATTACATTGGTCTGTTTTCTCTCATATTATTGATATGAAATTGAGTTTTTATTTATAGCATGGAACTGAATCTATAGGTTGTTATTTTAGTTTTATTATATGAAATACCTCCTTCCATCCCTGGCAATTTTATACGCGCTTATATTCGATATGCATGGTTTGTAGACTGAGAAATATTTATTTAGCGATAGACGAATGTTTGGCAATGAGTCAATATTTGTGTACATGGTGTAAACATTTGATAAATTGTTTAATGGTTTTAATTATAGCTGTTTACAATTAAAGATAGAGTAATATTAACTGACATAAAGATAAAAAATTTAAAATAACCAACTTACGATTTTAAGGAATATATATTTATACAAGTTTATAAAAAAACAATTGAGTAAGTTTATTTAATAATGAACACGATAAATATAAGAATTCGCAATAGTTTTTTGCTTCTGTAAAAAAAATCCAACAAAATGTCAGATCATTTTTTATAGGGCGAAACTGTGTAGTTTTTTTTAAATATGTATTTATATTAATTGTATTATTAACATAATTTTTCATAAAATATACTTCAAAATCAACCTTATTACTTCTTTAATGATCATTAAAAACATATAATTGAAAATGAAAGCGATTAAATACAACGATAAGTCTAAGAACGTAGTAAATTAGTAGATATAGAACTTTTTACCCCTAGTTACGTCTAACTGGTTATGACAGGGCAAGTCGAAGTATGCGCATTACTATGGGATATTTATTTAATGAATACAACTGAATTAATGAAGCTTTGTTCTCGTGTTTAATTTAAGCCAATCGATCTTTATACAAAAAACAGATGAAAATATTAACATTGTATGGAACAAAAAGTAATTGAAATTGGCTTGTTATATTTTTAGACAACAATAAGAAAGAATTTCATTATTAATTAAGGAAAAATATCTTTTAATAAATGTAGTTTTAAACAGGTGTAATATAACATTTACTTTATGTTAAGATGGTATAAAATTTGTCATCAGCATATAGATTTATTATTAAAGAGAAAACTATACATTATTTTATTTTATTTGGATAGCTGACAGATTATAATAACTATAAAAATACAGAATAGAAAACTATAAAGCCAATAACAAGTTGCCACATATTGAAGCTAAACAAGACTATTGACCAGTGTGCACGGATTCCAAAATGGATCTAAGAATCGCCATTACAAATTACCAGTATTATTCATATCTATTATTTAAAAGTCTTAAGTATACTAATGAAATTTATTTTAGGCAAATAATAAAACAACTAAAATTACTGGGTAGTCCTATTTTTTGTTAATAATTAGTCAAAATTAATTTTTACTATTCCGACTTTTTATAGGTTTAATTAAGATACTTTAAATTTTCTTAAATATAAATAAATTAGAAAACATAAAATATATATATAAAAGATATATTCTATTTTTAGAGACAGTCTATTAAAATATCTACGTACATCATACATACATCAGCTATGTAATTTGTAATAGTAATGTCAATAGGGGACAGATTATATGTGTAATTACGTTGAAAGTTATTTTTTTCTTTAATATGATTTGCTGATAATAAAGGTATTCGATAAACAGTATGAAGTAATAAGTATAAGATGTATTTATTTTGTGCATTAAGTTGAAACCCATGCGTAATTTCGCACATATCACTTAAGTCAGGTTGGCCGAGTGGTCTAAGGCGCCAGATTTAAGCTCTGGTTCCCGAGAGGGAGCGTGGGTTCGAACCCCACACCTGACAATGTGTGAACAGCTTTTTTTTTTTATTTACAAACTAAGAAAACGAGTTAAAAAAGTTTTTAATGATAAATTTTAGTAATAGATAGTATTATAAAAACACTATTTCTTATTTTTATTTTTGTTTTTGTCATTTTTTAAAGTAGAATGTTAATACAATTTTTGTATTTTTTACAATTTATTAAATACGTGTGTAACAGTTCAATAAATATAAATTTATTTGTATTACATAATAAATCCCAGACAAAGTTAACATGTAGAAGTTATGATTATTGTGTATGTAATGTGAGTAAATAAAATAATGTTATGAGTTACAAGAACAACATTATTAGAAGAAATTGATTGATTGATTTGATTTATTGGTGATAAAATCTATTAATCAGCGTAATCACTGACAAATGTTTCTATTAAAATGGTTGCAACGAGGGCTATTAACATTATTGTTCATTTAAATATTCAGACGCAATGCAGGTTTAGTTATTACCGTAATATATTCATTTTGATATACGTGATGTTAACCGAGTAATCTATACAAATAAAAATGAAACGTTAAATGTATCGCTAAGCGCAAATCTCGAGATCGGCTGGATGGTAGTCGAATTTTTTCTAAAGTTTTCTATTAGTTTTGTATAAGACTTTTTTGGGCAAAAAGTAAAAAAAAAATCGCAGAAAATAGTAAAATTTCAGAAGACCATAGATTATTTAATCTTCATATGTTAATCAGTTTGCAAGACATGACAACGTACCTATGTCTGGTCGGTAAAATTATTATGATTTTAAAACTATTTTTAGTTTTATCATATTACTTTAATTTTATCAGATTACTTAAATGGCTACAATATTGTTATGAATATGAAGGTAAATTTTGCACTTATCATCGAAGTTGTAATAGCTCGGCGGGAAATCGGGCGGACGCGATCGACCGAAAAGACCACAGTTCAAATCCTCAAATTTTCAGATTGATTATTACTATCTCTTTTTTTTCTAATTGCAGTCGTTATTTTTTATTTAAATACAGTTCATATTTATTATTATTATTTTATTTATTTATTATTTATTCTTAATTTACACCGAAATACAGACATATATAAAGAAAGATACAATACAAGATGTACAAAAGCGATCTTATCGCTAAATAGTGATTTCTTCCAGGATAACCTTTGGGTACTGGGCATGATACAATAGCAGCGCTTAGAATTGTGCACATACTAGATCGTTCAATAAGTCCCGAGACTAACCTGGAAATGGCGCATATATTAAAAACTCTTTTGATTTTTAAAAAGTACTGGCTATCAATACAAGAATATGTGTCAAATTTTTAATAATGGAACAATAAAATTATTGATTTTGAAACATTTAAGTGACGCTACGGTTGTAATTTCGATACAATGGAAAAAAAACGAGTTTCGCGTGTTGATAAAACATTGTTTTTTAATGGGAAAAAATACCGTTGAAGCACAGCAATGGCTTATAAAATGTTATGCAGGATCAGCTCCCTCTAAAGCAACCATTTGTCGGTGGTATGCCAACTTCAAACGCGGTCGCATGGACACCAATGATGGGGAACGCTCAGGCCGTCTAAATGAAGCAGTGACTCAACAATATATTAACCAAGTCCTCAAAATCGTATTGGAAGATCGGAAGGTAAAGGTGCGAGAGATAGCCGAGATAGTGAAGATTTCAGCTGGTAGTGTTTTCACTATTTTACATAAAAATTTGGCCATGAAAAAGCTTTTTTCTAAGTGGGTGCCGCGTTTGCTTACAACTAATCAAAAGGAACAACGTATCAATGATTCAGAGCGATGTTTGGCACTGATGAATCATAATAAAAAGGATTTTTTACGTCGGTATGTAACAATGGATGAAACCTGGATATACCATTTCACTCCGGAATCCAATCGGCAGGCAGCGGAGTGAAAGCCGCCCGAAGCGTCCAAAGACTCAGAAATCGGCCGGTAAAGGTTATGGCGTCTATATTTTGGGATGCGCATGGAATACTTTTCATCGACTACCTTGAAAAGGGGCAAAATATAAATAGTGATTATTACATGTGCTTATTGGAGCGATTGAAGTACGAAATTGCGGATAAACGGCCTCACACACATACATATAAAGTATACTTATATAAATATATACATATAAAGTAAACTACAAATTACGACAGTTATGACTTAATGAGCGACATATAATGCTTTTTAAGGCGTTGGTAAAAATAAGATTGCATTGGAGCTTGTCTTATTGAAAGCGGAAGAGAATTCCACAAACGGGCAGCATTAACAGTAAAGGAATTGGAGTAGAAGGAAGTAGAATGGGGGGGGATTTTCAGAAGCAAATTGGATTCAGATTTAAGGGAACGTTCATGGGAATTGCAAAGAAACGTAAATCGTTCTTTAAGGTAATGATTAGGATTAAAAAGAACACAGTAGAGTAGAGTAAGTACGTGGGTATTCCTGCGAAGACGAATTGGGAGTCACTTGAGTTTACTGCGAAAATCGGAGACGTGGTCATGTTTTCGAAGACCAAATATCTTACACAGCGATTTTGAAGGCGCTCAAGCTTATTTAGTTGCTCCTCTTTGAGATCCAGAAAACACGTATCTGAATTATCAAGGATTGGTAAAAGTAGTATTATGTCGATAAAATCGAAAAATATCATTTATATTTTATCAATATGTAATTCGTAGTTAAATATGATTTCCAAAATAATTGTGTTTGCAGGCAAACGAAGAAAAACCGACTTCAATTATATTGACAGGTAATACAACGTAGGTAGATGAAAAAATAGTCAAGGAAATACGCATTATAAGGAACAACTCCAAAAGTTGTTATCAGATCTCGATGAAATTTAAATGTGACCACATGATAAACATCGGATTTCGATTAAATTAAAAATCATCAAAATCAGTACACCCAGTAAAAAGTTATGCGGATTTTCGAGAGTTTCCCTCGATTTCTCTGGATTATCAGATCCTGGTTTCCTTATCATGGTACCAAACTAGAGAAATCTCCTTTCCAAAAAGAAAAGAATTATCAAAATTGGTCCATAAACGACGGAATTATCCCCGAACACACATAAGAAAAAATATATATATACGGTCGAAATGAGTAACCTTCTCCTTTTTTTGAAGTCGGTTAAAAACACGATTTACTACAAATACCGAGCTAAGCTCGGTCACCCCGGTACTTTTATTTATAAAGTAATCAATAATGTTAAGCTGTAATTCGTTGTCATAAAGTTCCATTACCGTTACAGTCACGGTTCGATTCCCGTTCGTGGCGATTTTGTATATAGTAAGTATTATTTGTTTATCATCTGTGTATTTGTTCGCTTAGGTTTCTCTACGTTATCTCTGAGAGCGCGTATAACCGGTGATTCCGTTTGTTATTACAAACATTTGATAACGAAAATTGCACCTGATAAGGTATCACAAACTTACAGTAGCAATTTAAGTTCTAACTTTTTTATATGCTCTAATGTGAGAAAGAATACCTTCGTCAAGTGTTTACAATCTTAACAACTATTTTACTATTAATTAGCGTAAACATCAGAAAAAATATACAATTTACAACTCACAAATAGTCATAAAAAATTAAACTTAGAATCTTCGTAGCGGAAAAGTTGCTTAATGTAAATTGCATGTTCTATCAATTATATAAACTAAAATATATATTAACCACAAATAACTTATATCATATATTTACATACATTTTATCTTATTGTAACGACAAAATAGAAAGTAATATAACAAATACAATACGCATAATACATACATTTTTTAGTTATTATATTATGTATATATAACTTAAGGTTTTTTTTAGTTTAATGTAATTTATCTTATTTATATAGTATAACAATGTAACATCAAAATACGCATATACGAAGAACTCCTGACAATCCTTTATCAATCATTATACAGGTCAAAACGTTTGACCTACAACATTCAATTACACAAAGGGCTAATTTTAATAACGTAAACATCAGTCATTTTTGGGGTACCGAACCCTACGGGGCCGCATTGCTAAGACTGTCAGTCTGCCCCTATATCATTGTGCTGTATGGATATCACATATAAGGTGTTCGAATCCTATCTGCGTTGCTTCAAATGGGGGGTTCTATAGATGTAAGAGAGAAAAAAATCCTAGTCCATTTTGTATGATATCTTTCAAGATCGCGCAAGCACGGATATAATTTACAATAAAAACATTCTACGAGAAAAATAATTCGTTTCCATGCACAGTTTTAGTTTTGTGTGGTAGTTGTAATATTTCACTTTATCAACATTTTTTAGGACGACGAAAAATAGGATTGAAGATTATGCAGAAGTATGTTGCCAGAGTAGCTCGTATATTAAGACAAGGTAAAGTTGAAGAAAAGGGCTAGGATGTTTTTTCACGTAGAACATGATCTATAACATCTATATTTTTGAAGTAACGTAGTTAGGAGTCGAACATCCTATTTACTTACGCAATAAGTACCTACTTTCAAGAAATACAATCATTTTAGAAGAATATCAATAAGGATATCATGTGCGAAACATATTTTAATAAATGTATCGTTAAATATTAAAAAAAAATGGATCGCCATTTGTAGAATAAATAAAATTATTCGTAAAAATCAGAGAAGTAATAAGTACATCATCAAAAATACTGACATCAAACGACAACGAAGTGGCTTCACACAAAGCTCTGTTTATTTACGGATCATCGAAGCCTCGGTGTATTGTAAATTACACGAATTTTAAAAGGATAAATTGACGTAAAATATAGGCTCGATTGAGCGTAAAAATGGAGCTATTAAAATTAGTCAAATGTTAAAACCGTGGTTTTATTGACCGCAATGTCGTAAAGTTATCCGATTTATGTTTAACAACGAGACGATTGACAGTTCTCTTGTTTATAGATGTCGTTCTCGCCTTCTCGCAGACTCGTTCGCATTCTACACAGTCATTATTATAATATGTATTGGCTATAAAGATCTGAAATCGCGTATAGGCTGTTTAAACTTCGAGACTCGTTTGGTTCGCTCTGCTGGATAGAATAGCTTTATACACATAGTTACGGTAGGTATATCATGAAAACTATTTGTTACTTGCGGTGAAAATGTTAAATAAATTCTATGTCGCTTTAATAAGTAA
Organism: Melitaea cinxia; assembly: GCF_905220565.1. NCBI lineage: Eukaryota > Metazoa > Arthropoda > Insecta > Lepidoptera > Nymphalidae > Melitaea > Melitaea cinxia. Next base: position 9,303,533 of record NC_059409.1, read on the forward strand.
TATTTGACTTTATTTATACAAAATATTATACATATTTACAATTCACAACTTAAGAACTAAATATTTACAGATAGTTTTGGTATAAATCATGTCCGCGTGGAATTGTGCCAAGAATGCTGGCAGCATTTCCCCGTTGAATCGCTATGCCGATTCTCTGGGCAAAAAATGCACCAGCCCTCTTGTCACCAGTGGAGGCAATAAGGCGAGGTGTTATCTCATTTAAAAATTTTTTAGCACTGCTACTCCAAGGTCCAAGTGTTTCGACTGCAAACGGCACAAAGATGTAATTTGGAATTAGTGACGAATATTTGTGCCGTTTAGTCGTTTCAGCTTTTTCCGCTGCGGCTCCCGCTTTTAAGGCTGTTTCCCTGACATGAGACGGAGCAAGTGTGTCAACGCAGGTTGCGTCCCACAAAAGCGCCCGTCCCCTTTCCCAGGGAACCAACGTCAGTCCATCAGGTCTCTTGCCATCATTGCGACTAATTCCAGTTGGCTCGATAAGAGCAGGAACGTCGATGGTGGCAAGAGCCCTTTTTATGGTATCGTTTAGAGAACCGTGGCGGGAAAACCTACCTGAACTCTTGTTACAGGAAAGGCCGTGTAGTCCGAAAGAATCGACCTCTTTTCCGCACGGACATCTGTGTTCAAAGCACAGTGAAGCTCCCAACCGGAGACCGAGAGCAATTCTAAAACTTTCATTGTCTAAAAGTGTCCCAAGATTTTTTGACGGCATTGCGTGTAACCAGTGACCTGACTCTTTATTTGACACAGCTAGAAGCCTGGCACGGTTTTTGTCACTTGTAAGATTTTGCGTCAAACTTATATGAGTATTGTGAACTATTGGTATATCCCAAAGTTTTTGTTTTGTAACGTCCTTCGGGATATCGCCATTAGGACACATTAACTTCCAGTTTTCTATTGCATCTGTAGCATCTGTAATTTGGACTGAATTAGATTTTAAGATGTCAGAACATAAACCCTTGATACTATGCACAGAAGCAAGAAACGCAGGAAGAGCGACACTAGAAATTTTTCTCACGCCGATGCCACCATCTCTAATTGGTAAAGTAGCTTGGGTCCATGAATTTTCATCAAAAGATAAATTTAGAATTTTTTCTAATGAATTTTTTAAATTGGCATCAAGTTTTTCGGTCATTCCAGGAAATTTCCAAATTGGGCTTGCGCGTAAAATATACATTAATTTTGGGACAAATAGACAATATTTTAATATAGTGTAGGCAATATGAGAATTTAGAGTGCCCAATTTGTCCGTGTTTTCAACAAATATTTTAATTTTATTATCCAAAATTGGCTGTATGCCTTCATCAAAAAGCGGTGCACCTAGAAGACAAAGTGTACTTCTTTGAAGTATTTTTAAATTAGGAGCAATTTTATTAAATAATTCCGTTGCCAAATTAATTTTGGAAAGTGATAGAATATCTGTGAAGAAAATTTCACATTTTGAAAAATTTAATTTGAGACCAATTTTATCAAACTCGTTTTTAATTTTAATTAAGTCTTCAACGACATCGTCCACTTTACCTCCTATGGTTCCATCATCTAGGTACCATATGTTCAATTTTGATTTTAAATTTGAGATACATTTGTGGATACCTAGACTAAAAAGAGCCGGACCTAGTGGGTCTCCTTGCTGAACGCCGACATTAGAAAAAATTGTATTTTCGCCAAAAAGTAGTTTAGATGGTGAACTGTAACATTGCCAAACATAAGGATAAATTTCAGGAAGATGTAATGAAACTGCGTTAAGCAAGGTTGCTCTGTCTAAAGAATTAAAAGCATTCTTTACATCAACTTTCAGCAGAACTTCAGCCTCATTACTTTTTAAAAAAGTACGAGCCGCGTGAACTGCTGCTTCACAGCCTCCTTTGCTTCCAAAGCCCAATTGTATTGGTTGAAATTTTGTTTTTAGGCTGGAGACTATGTGTCTACATGCCAATTTAGACGCCAGACGGCGAAATGTGGTCCCAATAGCAATCGGACGGATACTACCGTCTTTTTTGTTAAAGGCACATAGTCTTGCACCGTAAATATGAGACAAAAAAGATGAAGATACCTTGCCAGATAACATGAAATTACAAAGATTGGTTATGTCATTCAAGAGAGCCCTGCCAGCATCACCGGCTGAGACACTCACAAGATCTTTAAGATGTTGTGGTGTGATGCCGTCTATGCCGCTAGCAGAGCCGCTTGTGAACGACATAATTGCAGCATAGGTGTCTTCATCTGTAACCTGTAAAACATTATTGAAAATAGGTGGACTTGGGAGCAAGGACGCCGGATTCGGTAAGGGATGCTTTTCACGTAAGGCTTCTAGCGTTTTATTATCAAAAGGTGCGAGGGTATCACTAGAGAAAAGAATGCGAGCTGCATTCTTAAGATCTCCATCCATTGCTTTATTTTCAATAATTTTACTAGAAAATAAGTTGTGATACAATGTAACAAAATAATGTAACAACAAAACTAATCTGTTGACCGTGTAACGAAAAATGTTTATTGTGTCGATAGCTGACATTACATAAATAAAAAATGAGATTCCAAAAATAATTACTTGAATGCTTCATTTTATCAGTATGAGACACAAAATGTTTGAAATAGGTACTGATAACAATAATACATATAAAAGTAAAATATTGCTGTAATCAACGGTATGTACTTTATTAAAATAAATATTTATTAAGATTCAATTCACTTGCTACATTACCTTTTAAGATACTTTATTGATAAGTCATTGTAACTTAAAATTAAACACTCAATCGTGTTGACTTTACCTCGATGCGAATCGTTTCAGAAGAGAGTTGATTCACTTGACTTAGTTAATTGATTCTTTAATCTACTATAAACTACGTTGATTGACGTATTTCGAAATTTATTAGCGATGTTTCTTTAGCCGATTAACGGAAATAAATTTAAAATAATTGTGTTTGCTCGCGAACGAAAAAAAACCGACTTCAATCACATCGACGAGTAATACAACGTAGATCGACGAAAAAATAGTCAAGTAACTACGCGTTATCAAAGATTACTCAAAAAGTAGTTATCAGATCTCAATAAAATTTATATGTGACCACATGACAAACATCAGCTTTCGATTAAATTAAAAATTATTAAAATCGGTCAACCCAGTAAAAAGTTATTGCGGATTTTCAAGAGTTTCCCTCGATTTCTCTAAGATTCAATCATCAGATCCTGGTTTCCTTGTCATGGTGCCAAACTAAAGATATCTCCTTTCTAACAAAAAAAGAATTATCAAAATCGATACATCCAGTAAAAAGTTATTGCGGATTTTCAAAAGTTTCTCTCGATTTCTCTAGGATCCCATCATCAGATCTTGGTTTCCTTATCATGGTACTAAGCTTAGGATATCCCCTTTCTAACAAGAAAAGATTTATCAAAATCGGTACATCCAGTAGAAAGTTATGCGGTATAATACAACGTAGGTCGACGAAAAAAGGGTCAAGTAAAAACGCATTATTAGATATAACTCGAAAAGTAGTTGTTAGATCTCAAATAAATTTAAATGGGACCAATTGACAGACACCACCTTTCGATTAAAAAAAAATTGTCGAAATCGGTCTACACGGTCAAAAGTTCTGATGTAACATACATAAAAAAAAATACAGTCGAATTGAGAACCTCCTCCTTTTTGGAAGTCGGTTAAAAAAAATAAGCTATGCGATTATTAAGATACTGGAACATCGCTTACTGTACTCTGCATTAAAAGACATTATTTATCATAAATGTCATCATTTTTTATTTATTCTCACTCACTTAACATGTACCTATACCAATGCTAAAAGTATTATAATCTCATTTTTACGATAATCTATACACTTTGAAAGTATATGACTTACTCCAGTTAAAATATAGGTATAAATTTTTAAGTAGATGTTAAAACGCTACTCATCAAGTGTATCGGCAATTATGGGTCATAATAATGTTGTTATTTGTAATAAGCAATAGATACTTATTAATAACACTTTATGGGTTGTGCTTGTAAATGAGTAATAAATTCTATTTTATTATAGAAATAATGTTGCGTTACTGTGTGTACGGAAGATAATTACAAAGGTTTATTGATGCCAATAAATATTTTAATACACGGAAGTAGCCACTCGGATTCGTCTTTTTTTATAGAATAAAAGAGCCAACACGGTACTAAAGAATATAGCCACCCCCTCTCTTCCCGTGGGTGTCGTAAGAGGCGACTAAGGGATAACACAGTTCCGCTACCACCTTGGAACTTAAAAGCCGACCGATGGCGGGATAACTATCCAACTGCTTGCTGGCTTTGAAATGCACAGGCCGAAGACGGGCAGCAGCGTCTTCGGTGCGATAAAGCCAGTACTGCGGTCACCAACCCGCCTGCCCAGCTATGGGCAATATATATGGACTATGGGCAAAACACATGATTTCACGTTATTTTTGGCGTGAACTTGTGGAGGCCTATGTCCAGCAGTGGACTGTATAGACTGTAATAATGATGAAAAGAGCCAAGCCAAGTAGTACACAGGGTGGAATATGATTTGGTCGGATTAGCGCTTCTGTTGTAAGAAATTATTGATCATTAAACATTTTACCAAGATGGTATAGACAGTGAATTACGAAACCTTATTTTTGTTTTTACGATATTATTAATTGTAAGAGATAACTCATCTTTTATAGAAAAACACAAAAACGTTGTAGCTAGCATAAGACAGAACTATAAATGCGGTCTTTTTTGGTTCACTCTTGATTCAGAAAAAAAAAACAAAAAGAACTATTTCTCTTGTACAATTTCCATAATTGTGAATGTACCGTTTTAAAATTTTAATTTTAAAGAAATACCACGCAAAGAAAAAGCTGTTTAAAACGCTATACGCTGAATTAAATTCTTCAGTTAAGTTTAGCGATGTAATTTGCAAATACTTTCTTTTGTCACATTTTCTGGGTCACTATGAGTAGAATTGAAACGAATTAAAATTAAAACAACAAAGTTTTAGTTTTACAGTTACAGCATTTGAGTACATACTAAAACGTAGTCATAAGCGAAAATAAATTTTATATATAAAAAATGCTTTATGCTATTAATGTAATTTATATGTAAATGTAAATTATAATTTTTAATAAAATATTAATTGCAATATATCTTCTAAGTCTTTACTATTACATATATATATATCATCATTACAGCCTATACAGTCCACTGCTGGACATAGGCCTCCACAAGTTTACGCCAAAAATAACGTGAACTCATGTGCTTTGCCCATAGTCACCACGCGGGGCAGGCGGGTTGGTGACCGCAGTACTGGCTTTGTCACACCGAAGACGCTGCTGCCCGTCTTCGGCCTGTGTATTTCAAAGCCAGCAGTTGGATGGTTATTCCGCCATCGGTCGGGTTTTACATATATACATACTTTAATACTATTAAATTATTTATGTGTAACCCTGTCATCTTATTTTTCACCGAATTCAAAAAGGAGGAGTTTCTCAATTCGACTGTATTAATTTATGTGCCCTCCTCACCCTCAGCACCTCACGTCAGAACTTTTTACTGGTGAAAAGATTTTAAGGTCTGTACATTTACTTTCAAATGTTCATCTTTTCGATTATTTAGTTGAATAAGTCAGTCAATAAGAATATTAAATTGTATAACGAAAGATTTGTGTACCTGTATTATAGACAGTCAGGTTATCTTAAAAACAATGTTTCTTGTAAAAAGTGAGTCAGAAAAAATATTTATCTACATTGTAAAAAGTCATAATCCTTATTTTGAGTTTTCGAGAAAAAAGTAGGTCATTAAAAATGTAATTTTGATGGTGCTTGTTAAATGACATTTTCAAAGACAGTTGTTGGATTTTTTATCATCTACTTACAACGGGGGCGTCGTGGTAAATTAATATTTTTATCACTAGCTGTACCCGCAACTGCCAAGTTCCTAAGCTGAGCATGTACTTTCAAAGTTCTAGACCTAACTGAGACTTACGATGACTGTACTTTCCACCATAAAAAAAAAAAACCTCATGAAATATGTACGAAATATTCTTTAAAATAGCCTTTTCAACCAAAAAGATTAAATGAAAACTGACTACTCGTTAATTAATAACAATTAAGTATGTACACATTTTGGCTTTCATGCTTTCTCCCCAGAGAAACGTGATAAATTTCAAGATAGAAGGTACCCAGTGTCCTAGTTCGTAGTACGAACTCAAATTTTCTCTTAAGTTTTAGCTCGATGTGCGACTAAGATACAAACAGACAAAATGTAAAGCTTACATTTTATGCTTCAGTGTCGATTTCAGAATGCCCTCAAAAATATTTTTAGAGTATCCTCAATTGACAATTTGACCTGTTATATTTTTATTATAAGAACAAATAAAAAAATCTAAAAATCTATAAATATATATATAAATGTTTGTCAGTACGTCTTTTATAGAATCGCAAACTATGAATTTGATCATGTCATAATCTTCAGTAAAGTGTTGTGCATGTACAAAGGCTTCTGAGTAGGTACGACCAAAATAATAATAATAATAAATAAATAAATAAAAAGCGTAGCAACTCGCGCAGGGTAAAAGTAGGTTATAAAATGCAAAAAACATGATAATTATTTAACGTTATTATGTAATTAATAGTAACATAAAAGTGTCTAATTAAAACTGTCTCAGAAAAAAATTATCACCATAATGTTATTATATTCTCAAAGTATCTTAACAATCAACAGACGCAGTCCACTTGTCGTTAAATGTTTTTTAAAACCCATTGAACGTTATTGTACAAGAACGCGTTGTATAGTGCCAATGAACTCGATGTAGGTGCCATGGTGCGAGCGACAGAGCAACAATGGGAATTCGAATAATTTATATTTTTTTTTAGTCAAAGATTATTCAATTTTTAAGACAATTATGTTAAGCAATTTCGAATGTAGAACTTTAGTTTTGAGGTTTTCTTGTTAAATTCATAAATTGTGGGTGATAAGAACGTATTAAAATCCTCATCTTTATCTCATTTAATGGTAAAATAATAACCGTAGTCTGTTCAATAATTATATCTTAACGGCCTACAAAAGTATATTTGTCTCTAAAATACAAATAAACTAGCTTGACTAAGCGTCTGGTACAGCGTGGCTACGGGACGCTTCACGCATCGATTACTAACCAATTCGGAGCCGACAACCTGCCCGATCTTTTGTCGCCTCGTCACGTCTCCCAACGGACTATTTCCAACTTTATTTTTAAAATGGAAAACGAATTTACAACAAATAGAAGTAAAAAGATACTGCGTGGTAAAAATCTTATTTTGTTTGTAATTTGCGGATTTTCTAGCTTGTTTTGTTTTTTGAGATAATCTTCTTATCTTGACGGTTAATATCTTTAGAGAGATTACTTAAGTTTTTTCGTAATGAAATATTTTTCATATTTTTGTATTTGTAAATTTATTGACAAGATACACAGAGAGTTGAAAATATAGAAAAAAAAAATAATTGTAATTTTGAAAGACTTACAGTTCAATTTATTTTCCCGTAATGAATTTTCTCTTCAATAAAGTAATTGAAATATTTTATATTTAAATAAACGCTTCTCCAGAGAATTAGAGTAAACACGTTTGTATTATTTCGAGAATGTATCTATTTGTAGTAGAGTTGCGTAGTTTATTTAGGTTCTAATCTTCTCATTATGCGAAAAATAATGTGTAAGCTTCGACACGCGGCTGGAGTTTAGTCCTTATGGACGATCACCGTGATAATCTACGCAAATAAATAAATTGGATTGGATAATTGGTGTGTCTGTTTGTAATATTAAAATAACCGCCTTTTACTAAATGCATATGGATGTATACACGGTACATAATTATACCAAAATAACATTTAAAAAAAAAATTGTCTGTCTGTCTGTTTGTTCCGGTTAATCTCTGAAATGGCTAGATCGATTTTGACGGGACTTTCACTGTGTGTAACTTAGTCAAATTTTATTTTAGAAATTTATTTTATAACTCTGCGAACTAAATTTTTTTTTGTTAAATTCCACGCGGATAAAGTTGCGGGCACAGCTAGTATATATATATTTTTTTCTTGCTAGAGACGTGCGGTAAAACGTCGTTCTCGGGATAAGTCCATTTTACCACGGACCTTATGTCGTTTTTTTATAGAGTAAACTTGTTAGAAGACCTATATTCAGTAGTGAAAATTATGCAGGTTGTTACAATGCAGAGCAATGTAATACGTTTCAAAGGTTATGCCGTTAATGGACAGATAAATTAAAAGAACTAAGAGTATACTCGTCAGTAATTGTTTTGCATTTGTTCGGAATGCTTTACGAGGATACGTGTTACATTGTTTGCCTGCATCGCTGTAATATCACAAACGTAAAGTGTGTTTTATGCCATCGCTAAACTTAATAGTTGTTATATCTCGCTTCATATGGAATCCCATTTTTTTTGTACTGGAAAAGTAATTGTAATAATAGTAGGTAGTGTAAGCAAACTAAGTTAAAAGGTTTACTCGTGTTAGAAGTCAGTGACCTATTTCATCTGTTTTTGTATCGTTTTAATAGATTAAAATTATATTTCGATAAAAATTGTTTTTTATACAAAAACTTTTTATACAAACTAATTATATTTGAAAGTTAATTATATTTTAGTTTTAAACGAAACCTTGTAGGAATACTAGTGTTAATATACAATTTAACGTTCACGATGAAAGCCTTTAAATCCCGCAATTAAGCTGCGCTGCGATGGCCGGTCGAGGCGAAATCCCCGCAAACTCCGCCACTGTCCCTAATCCGAAGTTTTATCTAAAAGTGGTCGAACCTCATGTATAACAACATAGTTTCCGAGTTGTATTAGTTTTCCATATTGTACAAACTTTACAATATCTGGGTCATGCATCACGTACTGTATCTAGATTAGCTTCACTTTGTTATTTATTGCATAAAAGTTTACAGTGTGGGTAAATTTATGATGTTAGGTGAACTATTTCAACGGTTTTTTATAAGCCTTTGATAACACAGTGATATAATTATAAAGAGTATCCTCTCTTAAAATATTTAAATTTGGCGTTATGAGGTGTCACTGTCAGACGAAATGGAAAAATAATCAAGTTAAAAATATGGTGGCTGATGAAGAACGAAATTATAATTAATAATAAAGTAAAAGTTGGAAAGAATATACATTAAATTTTGTTTCTTTACTTTCAGGTGAAAGTGTTGATAGATTTAAGTGATTTTTCTTACAATGTGAATATAAATATAACTAAATAAAAACCTTTATTTTCAGAGCAACGCAATTAGTTTATTTTAAAGAAATACTTTATATAATAATATTTTTCACATTGTTTTCAGTATAATATCGAAACAAAATAATGCAAAGTTCAAAGTCACATTTTTTATAAATTACCAAAATTTGCTTAAATCTAGACCATTCGGTTCATAACTAGATTAGCGTTCCAACTTCATAATCACAATGATAATAAAATCACATTTTTTGGTTTTTTGATTTAAAAAATCGAACTAGATGATGGTGTTGGCGATGTTCTGAAATAAAATGTGAATTTATTACAGTATAAATATTTTATCATACATTTCTTGTATATAATAAATGTCACACTAACTTATGTGTATTTTGTATTAAAATAAGTAAACCCACAACAGTTACTTTATTGAAATTTTAATATGAAAACAAATTAATGACTAACCTTTGTATTGAAATTGTATCATTATAAATTCATAATTAGTATAAAGTCACACATCAATCAGCGTAATAAGCAATTCAAATCGCGTTAATCCCATCACTGTATTGCATAATGTATTTATAACGTTTCAGAGGAACCTAATGTATGTTAATACATAACGTGATTCATTAATGAATACTCGTCGCTGCGTGTCATTTAAAAATCTTACTAAAGTTACATTTGTGCTACAAATGTACTAAATGAATGATTCATATCTTCAGAAACTAAATCAGTATTCGCATAGTCACCCATGTACAAAAATAATTGTGATTATTGATATTATTTTGGAATTGACTCGACACTCAATATTATCTAAAGAATTTTATTTTTTTGAGGTAGTGGACATTAGGATCTATCTTACTGGACTACTTTGGAGAAGCCTAAATGGGATGGTGGGTGAGGTGTAAGGTAGCCAGAACTCTGGGGAAGAGTAAATGGTTAGGTTCGGCAACGTACTTGCTATTGTAATGCATACCTTCAGCTTGCTTACCGTCAGGTGGATCGTAAGCTTGTTTGCAAACTTTATAATATAAAAATGAATAGATAAAAGCTAAAAACTTGTTGGTACTATTTTTGTCAAATAGTTCGAATACTGTGTATTTTAATGTTCTAAAGTTAACAACTCTAAGGCCACATATATAACAAGCAAATGGTTAAATATAATAACTTACGTAGAAGATGCGAAGCATAACGAGACATATTCACAACATCGTATTACGTCGAATATGAAAGTGCAGTTTTTGACTAGCCCCTGGGAAATCTTTCTCTTCCAGGATAAAAACTATTCCATATGTGTGCTTCGGGAAATAAGTTATTACCACGGCATCCAACGTCAATCCATCCATATAGCCGAGTATTAGTTTAGTACGAATATAAATAGTTTTTAGAAAACATACATTATGATTATTTTAAACAAAAGTTTTAAATGTTTAAGGTAACCTTTGCTAACAAAAAATGTGAATTCGAAACCGTTCTTATATTCTGTGCTTTCTTTTTATATGTTCTTTATTTCCAAAATTTTGAAAAATTTATAATAAAGCAACAAAACTATACCTTAATCATTACATTTACTCTTTGTTACTGTCTCAACGGTTCCACACGTCATTTTTTAAAGCTACTTCCGGTTTATTTATGCTAATGTACGCACTAACTATGCACCAATCTGATTGAAAAATACTTATATGCTATAAAGCCCTTTTGTTGAGAACTCTACGAACAGTAAAACATATGGTATGTTATGAAGTGAGAAAATTTTGACGGGCTTGTTTGCGCAGTTGGCAGTGACCCTTTTTCTGTTCTAGAGTTAGAGATTCAATTTCGGCTTAGTGTCAGTGAGTAATATATTCCACTTGTAAATGTTAAACATATTTATAAGTAAAAAAAGATACACGGATAAAACTGCACTAGAACGACCACAGAATTATTGCTAACATTAAAAATGTTCAATGCACCGTTGTATTTCTACATAAGTATATATTTTTAAAGAATATAATAGTTACGACAGGATCAGGCGCCGTTGCAACAGTAGAGCCTGTATTAGTTGTTAGACAGAATGTTAGTTAGTACGTTGGCCACGGCCTATAAATCACCGTAGCCGCAACTGATTCAGATTATGGACATAGTATATGGTGTACAAAGATGCTGATGGGATAAAATATTACATTTTACATTAGTGTTTTTTTTTTCTTGTGTGTTTTATTAATCTTTATTCTAAGACTCATTAACTCTCACTTTTACAATTTTATTTTATATGGATCAATATAAAAGGCTGAATGGATAGTGCGTATAAATGAATTATATTAATGTAGGGATTAACATAATTTTTAGCTTTAGTTTTCTCGTTATTATTTTGATTTTTTTATTAGCATTACATTTGAAACTACTCTAAAGCGTTATCATGTACTGCATTTAGGCTTCAATATCTGTATAGAAAGATTGATTATACAGTATAAGGAAAAAGCATAAAACGATACCGAGCTGGACCGGCATAGAGCGCCTCAGGCGGACTCCGATAGAAAATTATTAAGAAAATTAAATGATCTACCGTGTACTGGTTTACAGATATGCCAATTATTGAAACCTTAGAATTGATAAACACAGATGCGTAACAGAAATGCCATGTTATTTAAAAATGGTAAAGTATTTTTTAGGTTTCTTATTTAAATTAGGTTTTCTTATTTAAAGTACAGTTAGATAGCCACGAAACTTTATAATACTCTTTATAAGGGTTTCAAAGTCTAATAGTACAGAGTTATAAAATATATTTTTAACTTCTATCGATATGCTGCTGCGTGCCTATTAGGTATAAAAAAGTTTTGCATCTGTGCCACATCTTCCAAATTCGTTGTTCTACGATAGATGCGATCTGTAGCAATAGTGAAAAATACGTGGGCAGAACGAGATGTGAATCGCGATTTAGTTATGTGTTTTATCGGAAACCGATCTTTGCTTTTGGCGTTAATGATAATTGATTCTAATTTAAATTCCAATTTTCTATTCAAATATTTATGAGTAACTACGTAATTTAAGTGCCAGTTATAATATAGTAATAAGTAATATTTATTTTGGTTTATTTGTAATTATATACACGCCACTACAAAGTGCATAGGTATGTAAGATAGTTTTATAAGCAAACACAGAATTGTACATATAAAATACTCTCTGTCTGTTGAGGTTAGTGCTACTCAATTTTCTATTAAAAATTATATGTATATTTGGTTTCGTATTAAAATGTATTATTTATTTGTAAATTTGTAACTAATAATTGTGTTTGCTGGCAAACGAAAAAAAAAAACCTACTTCAATTATATCGACAAGTAATACAACGTAGGTAGACGAAAAAATAGTCAAGTAAATACGCATTATCAAAGATTACTCCAAAAGTTGTAATCAGATATCGATGAAATTTAAATGTGACCTCATGATAAACATCAGCATTTGATTAACTTAAAAATCATCAAAATCGGTACACCCTGTAAAAAGTTATGCGGATTTTTGAGGGTTTTCCTAGATTTCTCTGGGATCCCATCATCAGATCCTGGTTTCGTTATCATGGTACCACACTTAGGATATCTCCTTTCCAACAAAAAAAGAATTATCAAAATCATACATAAAAAACATACACACAACATATAAAACATAACATAACATACATAAAACGAATACGTCGTATTGAGTAACCTCCTCCTTTTTTGAAGTCGGTTAAAAATGTATTCTTAACCTAAGGTTTGCTACCTAAAAGCCAGGCAGGCATTAAGTTCCCTACCTTAGGCACAGACAACCGTATGTGTTTATCTATTTTTGGAGTTGAATAAGATTAACTACGCTATACTGGTAATATTTGTATATTTTAGATACAGTTGCACATGAATATATTGTGACAATGTACAATGTACAATACAATGTATGTATGTAGTATTTTGCATTTGGCTTAAATTTATTTAGAACGCCGAACGTGGTTCTCGAATAAGTTATTATGTAACAGCTATTGCTTAAAATATATGCAGGTATATATGAATGCTTTGAAAAAGAGAAATAACTAGAATAGTTTAATTATAAATAAAAAATAATTATTAAATTAGAATTTACACCATTGTTCTACTTTCGCCTGACACTCTTTGGTTTATAAGTTTAATACGAGTTTAGGGATTTACAGTAAAAAATAATTAGGCAATTTTGACCAGTGATATATAAAGTGAATTCTGTATTGGGGGTAATAAATACAAAAAAAAAAAACTTAAACGCCTAGACCACAAATTCAAAATAGAAATATAATTCTGTATGACCTAAAAAACAAATTTGTAACGTGCGAAAACGAACTCGCGATCACTACTAGCCCATAAGTGAGCTGCTTTGATTATTGCGCTAATTTATCGACAAGGTGATGAGAGCACTGCAGATAAAACGCAAATTAAAAGGTTTGTTACTGCAGGTGAGACGGAAATCTAAGATTATAATGATTTCAAACGATAAACAAAGCTCTCAAACGAAGGTTTTTAATTCACAAAATCCATTCTTTACGAAGCCAATAAATATAGAGAGTCAAAAAACAAACGCTGTGTGTGTTCAATACAAATTTTCGAAGCCAATCCTTGTATATGCATAAGTACATAATTTATTTCTACATTCAATTTACAAGACGCGTCCGTTTATGGGCCATCTGGTAACTCCTCACGTAGGCAATAAAACTCACAACTTCACGAACATTTTACAAAAAAGACCGTGATAGGACCTTCAAGTGAATTAAGACGTCTTTTATATACCGACAGGTATCACTTACGAAATTCCTTTATTTAATTATGTTCTTGTTCTAACCTTAGTGTTATTGAACTACAAATATCTTGTGTCTTAGTATATTTATGAATTAACTAACAATAGTTTATTAAACATTATACATATTTACAATTCACAACTTAAGAACTAAATATTTATGAATTTAAATTCTTACTTGCAGATGATGAGATCTATACATATACTAGCTGACCCATCAAACATTGTTTTGCCATTTATATTATTAACCCCTTAATCCCCCCCCCCCTCCCTTGTTACTTAGGGTTATGAAAAATACATGTTACAAGCCGTTTCGGAGGAGTTTAACTACAAACACCGCGACATGAGAAATTTAAATATTCGATAATAATCTATATCTATACAAATAAATTAAATTGGAGTGTCTGTTTGTAATATTAAAATAACCGCTTTTTACTAAGCGCATGTGGATGGTATACACAGTACGTATACTACCAAAATAACATTTTTTACAATATTCGTCTGTCTATCTGTCTATCAGTTCGTTCCGGCTAATTTCAGAATCGGCTGGACCGATTTTGATGGTACTTTTACTGGCTGATAGTAGAGAGTAACTTAGGCTAGTTTATTACTTATTTTAGAAATTTATTTATTTTATAACTCTGCGAACTGAAAAATAACTTTTTGTTTAATTCCACGCGGACGAAGTCGCGGGTACAGCTAATTTATTAATATGCGTATGTGAAGGTGACCTAACAACAATGAAATAATAAATTTTTAGGAATAAGAAAAACTCGTTGGTGCAATTTCTATTCGCCTTGCTTTCCACTTCGGGGATTTAGGTTTAATTCTCACTCCGAGTCTGAGAGTAATATATTATTTTATTGAGATATGTGTTAATTATATTATCCGTTTATTACAAAATATGCATAGATTTATATCAATCGGCTGTGACCAAAACATAAGCAATCATTTGCCAAGTTTAAAAATAATCTTTTAAATACAATGAACTTTCATCTATATATAAATAAATAAATATCTCGTTACCGATTCACTATATGCTACCAGCTTGTTTGTAAGGTTTGAATATTGGATTAAATATACAAATTACAAGAATGTGATGGCATGTAACTGTACCTCTTCGCTGGTGTCGTTGGTCACGCACAAGGGTTAAGCACGAAATGCGCACGCGCATTGCAAACTAATTGAGTGTTTATATATTGACACCAAGAGAAGTGCTTTTATTTCATTCTTTTAAAACTTTTGAAGGTTTTTTGGACGTTACTTTACAGATAGTAAATTTGAAACTGCCTCCCTACCTAAAAACAGTTTTTTTTTTTTTGAGGAAATTCTTTCTAAATGTTTACTTCATTACAAAATTGGTTAAAAAAGTCAAAAACAGTACTAAGAAAACCTCTTTACACCTTTTATATTTATCTGGTACGCAGTGGTCATCCTTTATTGAAAAGACAAAGTAATTAATCTTCTGTGATGATCTTAATATGTTAAAAGGCTTTTAAGTGATCCTACCACGATCTCATGATATTCGATCGCTTGTTAAATTAAACATGAATTGGCATCGCCGAAAAGCGACCACGCCTTAACACCAGCCAGTGAGGTACCGCCCACTCCGCCCATCTCTAATTATTATAACCGGTTGTTTGTAACCGTAGTAATTAGTCGCCGATCAGCGCCACCTGTTGACCATAGTGTATAATGTATTTTTAATCAATATAGCAAATTTACAAGATATTTTATAGCTTTCAGTAACAGAAGCACAGTTACCATAGTCTACTAATTTACCGTTACTAATCATTAAATTATAATGTAAATGTATATATATAATACAAGTTTATTATTGTAATCAATACGATAATTTTGAGTTCCTGATATTTTGAAACTATTGCAAGCATGGTCACAAAATTCTTGAACGTAGACGTGACATCACACGAAAACAACATCCCGTTTCACTCATAGAGGTAACTAATCACTTTAAATTATTGTGGTTGATGTTTCATTTATAAGATTCGGTTTTAAAGATTGTGCAATTGTTTACAAATATCTATTAAAAACGCTTGTTTCTATTAACACTTTTGTAACATGGTTTATTTACCACGAAAGCTTAAAAGGTCGCTCGAAAGTAATTGAACAACTTTTTAACTGATATCACACATCTATTTCATATTTTGTTAGTAAACACTTGTGGGAAAGTCATAATTTATTTGTTTATGTATATTAAATTTACACGTATTACGCATATAGTACTCACGCTTATCACACATATTATCTATTAGTATTTAATTTATAAAATATTATTCATCATTACAGCCTATACAGTCCACTGCTGGACATAGGCCTCCACAAGTTTACGTCAAAAATAACGTGAACTCATGTGTTTTGCCCATAGTCACCACGCTGGGCAGGCGGGTTGGTGACCGCAGTACTGGCTTTGTCGCACCAAAGACGCTGCTGCCCGTCTTCGGCCTGTGTATTTCAAAGCCAGCAGTTGGATGGTTATCCCGCCATCGGTCGGCTTCTTAATTTCCAAGATGGTTATGGAACTTTGTTATCCCTTAGTCGCCTCTTACGATATTATTATATGTATTTATTTTACAAGCATTTTTTTTTCCGCACATTACATTTTGTCATTATATAAGAACAATCGAGAAGGATCTTTACCGCGCAAGATCGATGAGATAGCTATCATTGCATATGCGTCTCTAAAACAGTCTCTGACTTAATATTAGATATAGTCTGAGTATATTAAATATCCTAAATAGCGCATAGCTAAAGACTACAGAAAACCATTGTGCAGCAAAGATTCATAAGCTTAAGGTTATTTTATTCAATTTTTCCTATATAAAATTCAGTTTCAAAGGTCACGAAGTTGTTTACAGTGAGTTCCTATTAGGATGATTACTTTTACTCGACGTAAGTTTTCCTACCGTAAAAGTTTTAGAGGTAAGGCCGTGCTAGTTCAAAACAAGTCTTAATTCTGTTTTTGTTCGTTTATTTTATAACTACTTGAAATAAAATAAAATAAAATCCATATTTATTAAGGATACTGTGTAGTATTATAACCGCGTGCTTGAACCTCACTGGTATGGAAGGCTTTTGAAGGCCCTTTGAGCTTAATTTGCGAAACTTTAAAATAACACATTAGAAATGATAAAAATGATACTAACGTACATATAAATTATCATGTATATTTTCTTCACTAAACTAAAACAAAGTTTACTTTTAGGTTTGTACTTTTCATATACTGCTCTTCACAATTTTAGTTCTATTATAGTGGGGCACTAACGCTCCAACTGGTCACAACACAATATTTCATAGCCTATAACCTCATTCAATGAAAATATTTTGTAATATAAAAAACACGTGATTAATGTTTTCGTAAAAGTAAATATATGTTGACGCTCATACATAATTACTGGTCTGTCTATAAGAGTCCTGGGGTTGGAAATGTTCTATATTCTAAGCTATTATTCAATTCATTACTTTCTGTAATCAGTGTGTTCATATAAACGTATAAAAAAATTAGCATACTACATGTATACACCGAAATTATTCGCTAGAAAAATATTCGATATAAAGAATTTGGCTCACTAATAAAATGTTTCTTAAAAATATAATAAGATTCGAATTTTTGTATTTATATTTATTATTATTTTTCCTTTGTAATATGTAAACTCTATGAAATATTATAAAAGAAATAAAATTTATATTTAAACTGATTGTTACCAAAGTCGAATACGTAAACGAGGTGCTGAAACTTAATCCTCAACAATAGCTGTCACAAAACTTATTCTTTAAACAGAAGTAAAATTATTATGTATGCTTTATACGTATCGTAGCTGGCTATATACGTATCGTATCTGGTATAATTTGATATCGATACTTACCTATAAAGTACCGTTTCCCTTCCAAGATACATTGGACGGAGTCGAGCGAAAACGGGTAACATTCAATAACCTTAAGTGTTTATTCATAAGCTTATGCTCTGATTCAGTAACTAGTAGATTTACGGCTTACGTCTCCAGTTTCACGATTAAGTTATAATATATCGTGTGATATTCATGTGCTTATGGTTATTGTTCAGTTGAAGTTTACGAGAATGTGTTTGGATGTAAATAAATCAACTAAATCATCTTTGTAAGTCTCGATAAATAGATATTAAAACATTTAATAAATATGATAATAACGACCAACATTCAGAAATGTTTTTACAACAAATACTGTATAAATTGTATGTTTTAAGTGGAAGTAATACTTTATTTTACTGAAAATTCTTAACGTATAATTACCAACTACGGCGAAACACAAAATAAGTGTTTACTTTTTAAAACTGTATGTATATAATTATATGTTCACACCACAGACCAAAGAAATACTCCGTGGTTCACACGTAAGTATGTAGAATACAAAATGTATATATGTATGTATGTTCCCTTGTAACGCTTTAAGAATTCGTTGACTTTCTTAAAAACGATTGACCAAACGATTAAAAATTATATACTTCTAAATTTTTACTCTAAAAATAATTCCTACAGACAATCAGAAGTAAAGCAAAATTATTTCAATTTAATAGGATATTCGTTGACGACTTTTAGAATGGAACTGGAATAAGCGAATCAATTTATAAAAATAAAAAACTAAAATGATGTTAGATTTGTTATTTGCATAGATTTATTTGAAATTGCACACATTTAATAATTATATTAATTTATCAATCTTTATTGATTTTGTTTGTAAATGAGTCCTGCCCACTTCTACTTTTCTTATCTACTTGTTTATCGCCTTTTAGTCAGTAAAATAAAATTATTATTGCTGAACATACTAGTTATCTAATAGAAGTTTTAGACTGGTTTGACTAGACCGCTGACGCAGATTGCAATGATCCCGAGTTTGGCTATTTTATATGCCTATATTTATCATCGAAAATTTGTAGCCGTATCAGTCAGCTGCTACCTGTTAAAGAGGCATTATGTTGTCTATCTTTGGAATAGACGACCGTCAGTGTATGTTAATTTATTTATTAAGTATATGCATAAAGCACCTTGTGCGACAAAGCCAGTACTGCGGTCACCAACCCGCCTGCCCAGCGTGGTGACTATGGGCAAAACACATGAGTTCACGTTATTTTTGGCGTAAACTTGTGGAGGTCTATGTCCAGCAGTGGACTGTATAGGCTGTAATGATGATGATAAATCACCTTAACTCTCAATTACCCTACAGACAAGGTAAAATAAACATTTTAGACATTATAAAAACAAAGAAAATATCATTAAATTCATTCAATAAACCTTTCAACCTGCCCACGTATCAATGTCTCGCAGAACGGAGCGGAGTGAACAATTACAGTAATTACTTGAAGACAAATATTTACCAGTATTTACAAGGTGATGTTTAGCGATCGCCCACACGCTGACAGCCGACTATTACCTGCGCCGGCGCATGGCTCCCTCGGGGATTGGCCGTTTCATTCTTGATAGCGAACAGGTTAAATTAAACTTCGTGAAAGTAATTAGGATATTTTCTGTTAAAATGCAATAGTGTAGAAATATCTAAAAGTTAGCTGCAATGTTGAAAAGAAAAATCGTTTGTTTATTATAATTAGTGACAATTAAAATAACGTTAACAATAGTTAATATGTAAGGAGCTTTTAGCCATTTACGGGGAAAAAAACATTAGTTTTTGAAATTTATTCTTTTGGTGAGTTTAGGCAAAAATGATGAGAGTAAATTTTTACTATGGACGTGCACACCGACACAACCTGAAGTTAGTTAGTCAATGAAGAAGAAGTTAGCAAAGTGTAGTTAGCTAGCCAATGATGTATTACTTCTTAGGCGTGTACTTAAGTACACGCAGTTTTTTTTTCTTTTTTGTTCACATTCAACGAATATACGTGTATATTTGATTTATACAAGAAAACCTGCTTAGGTTTGTTATTTCTGCAGCTTGCAAAGACGAGAACGTTTATAAACAGCTAGTATTGAAAATGTAATAAAATTACGAACTGTACATAGCCCTCTGGCTGTTTTCTGATAACTTTCTTACTTTTAAGTCTAGCAACCTCAGTATTTAATGCACTTGTCATTTGAAAACTCCCATCTGGACAGTTGCTATTTCGTGCTGTAATTGCGTAATGCGAATTTCCGTCGTCCAATCGGTACTCTGAGACGACGTTAGATAAGGTATTACACAACCTCTTGTAACTAAACCTGTTGCGACATGTATTTCCATCCTAGGTGATAGTTAAATTGTATGTTTGAGTATTTTTATTTTATTTTCAATACTTAAAATAAGGTTTAGTAATAATTTTAATTTAATGTGTTTGTTATTTATAATTTGATACTTTTGTAGGTATTAAACGAGTTTAATACCGATAAGTGAAAAAATAATCAATATGATGCAAAAATATATAAAAAAAATATTTATAAAATTTTATCTAATGACTAAATGGAATAGGTACATTACTATGTTTATAAAATCGTGAACATTATCTAGTCTTCAAAATACTTAGTATTTCATTCCCTGTCCAATAAATAAATTTCGTAATCTGCCTCGATACTTAGCTAGACTGTTTCTCAGGCAATCGACAAACGTTAACAAGTAAGGCTGTTCTATACCGCCATGCACCAGCAATTAAGATAAAATTGACATAAAATATATCGATTGCATTTTATATCTGCCTTATCTCAGGAAAGGTCCGTAATCGTCGAATCCTGTAGCTTCTAGTGTGTGTCATATTTATCTTATAGTCGATCGGATTTTGTTTGTATTATCTTATATCGTTTATTACTTGCGGAAATAACATTTTAAATTTAAAAGAAAAATAATTCATGTTTATAAATGAATTAAATTTAAATGATTCTTTATATAAACGAAAGTTGTAATAAGTCAAATATAATAAGCCGTATAACTCACGAGATGAGTCGTAGATTAAAACTGTCTTAAAACCAAGAAGAAATGGGAAAGTTGAAAACCACAGAAACGTTAAAAAAATGACCAAATTCAAGACTCTATCGGACGCAAAGTACATAAGGAATAAGAAATGTGCTCAAGTTCTGTAATAAATCTTAAAAGAATGCTTTGGCCGTTCCCAAAAGGATACTCGTGGAAGCGTTCACCTTCTATTTTCCCTGTTATTTATGAGCCTCTGCTTTATACTGGAACCGCGGGCCGAGAATATAATGGGTAACTAAAATAAATTGCCCCATCTCACAATTATCGAACATTTGTATCACAAAATTATATTTTTATTAATGAAAACTCACGAGGAAACTAGAAGGCCATACTAATGAGCCATATCTAAACTGTTTAAAATAAATATACCACTCGGATTCGGCACTAACGACGTGAAAACAAAAAGCCCGTATCTAATCTTAAGACTTGATTTATGATGAAACCTACATTAATATAGACTATTATGGTTCAAATTCTGTTGCTATCTCTAATTTACAAGTTATTTACATAGGACCCCCTTCACATTTGCATGTTTGAATAACCTTTTTTTTTAATTACGTACGTAGGTAGTCACTAACAAGATTAGCTTAATGACATTCTCGGGTAATGGAACGATTAAAATTTTGAGGGAAAATTACTTGTTAGTCGACGGTTTTATTCGTATGGTCGAGTTGGTTGAAAAATACAGCGGCCCTAAGGGTAACGTGACGCACAAATCTTTTTGTGTGATCAAGCGTTTGTTGACAACAATTTCGTTGACGTTAATCCCTAGACAATGGTACCGTTTTATTTGAGTCCCAGTCAATCACGAGCCGACCAATGAGCTCTTTGTATCAGCGAGTTAATGTTTATTTAAAAGCTTTCTTGGAATTATCGCTTTCATTAAATTCATCGATGCAGCAAATCTCTACGAATTACAAAGGTTTGTAATATTATTTCAATATTTCGAATAGGATAGAAGTATAATATTATTTTTATGGTTGTTTTTTTATTGTTTATTGCGGTATTGTTAATATTTCTCATTGTTTCTACATACAATATATTTCTTAAATTTATCATTATATTACGATTTAAGCATGTGTATTATGAAAATAAAACGTTGTGTAATTTGGCAGACATATTTTATTCATACTTGTTAAATTTTAGCTGCGTCAATATAGCAAGTAATATTTATTTACAAATTCAAATAAAGGTACGAAACTAATCACAAAAATAAATAAATTTAACTACGCGTCTAACTTATACAATATTTATTTTGGTCATCAATAAACCAAAACATATTTGATAACAGCATTAAAAAAAATTTGGCCTTTAAGTTATGCCCTACGACAAATTAATGATTTAAGTACAATGTTTAAAGGTAACATCAACTTCAAACAAATCTGACTACATCATGATTTAACAATTATTACAAGACAATTTTATGTTTGTTTTACTAATATCTACTTTTGAACAAAATCCACGTAGATTTGATTAAAATACCGATAATTTCATTTAATAACATTTAGAAATATTTGTTTACGTCCAAGAAAAATATAATTTCTCTGTCAATTTTTACAATAAATGTTTTAAATATTTACAAATACATACATGTACTTTTATTGCTGAAGAAGTCGTAAAGTTTCTAGAATAAGGATAAGTAAGATTCGCAATAAGTTTAAAATATAGTAATTCTACGAACTATAACTAAACAATTATATGGACTAGCTGTAAAAATATTTTTATTATTTTATAAATTTATGAGATGTGTTTTCGGTTAAAATGAAAACTAAGTGGCAATTTGATACATCATAGCGCTTTACAAATATAGTTTAGAAGACTGCAAATAATTTAGGAATACAAATTTACATACAACTCGGAATTGATAAAAACAACTTACATCTAATTTCTTTAATGAAAATTGCTCCTTATAACACACATATTTACAGCACATTATACTCGTAATCAAGTAATAATTAGAAAATTATGGTTTACCAACTTCTCATAATATTTACAATGCTAATGTTTCTGGTGTTTATCTTACTGTGATCATAAATACACTTAAAAGTACATTTTTTAATTTACAATTGGCCTAAATCTACGTACCAAAAATCATAATATAGATAATTTGATTTTAGCATATACAATGACTTTAAAAGTTCGTCAGATTATCAAGTATAGTGTAAATTATTATTAACGAGTAAAAGTTCTTAAAGAAAACTATTGCCATGTTTGCTTTCACTGGCACAACTTATTTAATTGTATCACATTTTAAAATCCATTTTCACTGCACTATACTCAATTTATTTAATGCGAAAGTTTTGTTCAACAACTTTAGGAACTGAAAACGCGGTCTTCAAATGACAGCATGTCAAAACTATGACGTCACACAACCACATCCCTTGAAGTGGCTCCGTTGGTTGGAGTTTCGGGAGAAATTACTGGTTGAAAGCAATGTGGAGCAGGAACAAAATCTTCTACTAACTTTCGCTTAAGAACAGAAGATGATCCTACATATACGTTGGTTCCAGGAAATGTACCTCGTCGTCTTCGCCTCCATACAATAGCTGCTAGTACTGCTAACCCAAAAGCAATCATAGCTGATAAGCATCCTAACACTAGCTCTGAATCTGGAGCTCGTTCCGGAACACGTTCCCCTCGCATAGAACTAACTAAAACTGACATGAGTCTATCTCCTTCACTTACTTCTACGTCTTGTACACTTTCAGTTGAAACACGCTGAGCGCGACCTGTGTCAATAGTCATGGTTTCAGACTTTTCATTATCAACTCCTGGTGTTCGAGACACAAGTTCTACTTGAATATGATAAATAGTATCTGGCCATAAAGACAAAGTTACACGAGTGGAATCGGTGAATAAATTTCCTTTCAAGCCACCTCCGTCAACTTCCCAGGTAACTAAATAAACTCCACGGGCTATCCTAGGCTCCCAGGCGATTTCTCCAATCACGAGAACCTTTTGATGTATAAGTGATATTTCCTTGAGGATCCATTTATGTTCATCATGGTTGGAGGTGTTCGCGTCATGAGCAACCCAAGTTTCATCTGGACTGTAGATTGTAACAAGCCCCTGAGGGTCAACAACAAGTACGCGAAGGAGAGCTCCCTCATTATTAGAAGGTACTCTTGTAGCTAAGGCTTGGGTTTGAATGATTTGTCTCCAAGGTCCTTCCGCAGCTCGACGCATTACTACGTAGACGAGAGGAGCTGGCCGAGAAGCCGCTCGAGGAGCAGGTGGTGGCCAACGAGCTAAGGCTCCACTAACTCTCATAACACCTTCACCCTTGGTATGAATGACTGGTTGTGTTTGAGACGCTCGGGCTGCCTCCGTGTGAAATTCACAGGCTACCTTGCAACCAGGAAACTGTAAAAAACATAAAAAGTTAATACAAAATAATTCAAACGATGGTTAAGTGTCCCGACATTCTAGATTATAATAAGACTACTTACGCAGATATCCATTTCATCACAAACAGCACCCCAAACTTGGAAGTTGGATTGGAGTAGTTCGCAATTTTCCCAGCACTGCAACAATAAAACTTAATTTACGGACTCTATCTTGAAAAATACAAAATGAATGGCAATAAATTAATATAAATACACATCTATATTATGGACATAAATATATGAATTTATAATTTAAAAAAATATATATTTCGATGAAAAAAATTAAACGTAACCGATTAATTTTTATGACTTGTTTTGTTAATACGATTGATGATTAAATTTAATTAAGTTTATCAATAATAATACAACATAAAATCATATCTGACAATAGAGACTACGAGACAAACGGAGAAAGATGGCCAACAGAAATATAGCATTTGTCATTTGAAACACTCATTAGTTGGAGTTGACGTTAACTTGACACCAACTCTCGGCTCGGTAAGCTTTAATAATTATGGGAACGGGTTGAACCGTGGTTATTAATTACTGGTATTGACAAAATGTCCTGTCGCCTAGAATCTGCGGAGTCTTTGAAGTGGCAATTTTATTGATTTCAGCAAGAGAATTCATTAGTATTTAGTCTAAGATTTCTCACTTGAATGGGACTCAGTTCGTTCACTAACCTTATGAAAAGCACGTAACATCCTACTCAATAACAATACTAAGCCGATGTTAGTGTCTTGTAAGGGTGTTTTTATAGCATTGAAGTATACGGCTTAGTGATGTGTTAAATATAAAAGTATGTATGCTATAGTGCTATTATTAATATTTATAATATTGTATAAAATATGTTTTTATGTTATTATTAAATATTCATATTTTATTTTTAAAATTCTAACTAAATGATGAAGGTAACGTTAAATTGGTACGCATAAAATACTTTTTATAAAATTTGATTTAAAGTCGTACGCTAAAATTAATTGGTATTAAAATTGAATTATTACTTTGTAAACTGTATTGGATCAAAAAATTAAAGTAAATCCTCACCATAAAACAGTCGGGGCCCTGCAAACACGATGACTCCCCGCCAGGTCGGGGTGCCGCGAACTGTGAACAAATAAAAGCTAACTTTAAATAAAAATCGTTTAATGTATAATTAAACAAACAAAAAGTTAACAAGCTCCAAACATTCCTTTTGCAGCTCGACAAGCTGATAGAGACAACAGTGTTTACAATACGACGCCCATAACGTATCGAAAAAAATGTGTGGAACATTTGCCTTTCAAATTAATACTTATTTTATAACTGTTATTTGTTAAAATATGAAGTTTATGATCAATTTATTAAACGTATTATAATAAATCTTTATCCATAAATGGCAAACGGGGCATTAAATATCCCATTGTATATTAATTTATTCTACTTTTTTCTATCAACAAAAATAATATGGCATTACAGTAGCATTCAGGATATAATCTACTAGAGCTAGAGGAGTATTTGACCGCAAAACACTACTAAAGTTAGCCTTTAGCTTCATATTGCGGTTTTATCCTGCTCAGGAGGATAAAGATTCACTCTTACATAAAATGTCCTATTTTTGAGGTCTTCATGAGAGAACCGGATCATTAAATCGGCACTAAGGTATAATAAAGACCCTTCAAGGGTTCACATTTTTTTTCCTAAAATATAAATTCCAAAGAAATAGTAGGTACATCTTGAATGAGCAATTCGACTTAAAAGGAAGTTTAACAAAAATCTTTACAAATTTTGTAAAGGTAAATTAAATTGACTTAAATGATTGTAGAGGATTGCCTTAAAAATAAAACGAAACGTAAGCAATCAAAATCTCCCAAACAAAAGAGACTAAAAAGTAGTTTGCCGGTAATTCGACATGCAATCAACCAGTTCTTATAATGATATATACCCGATAACAAAACCTTTTTTGGAATCGTAATGAACATTCGAATTCTTAATTAGCGTTCCATCGCTCTGTTATAAACGAAGTAAATATAAAAATGGACTTTTAATTATTCTTCAGAAGCCAACACATTACGCGTTATCTAAGTCGAGAGAGGGTTTTATGTGAATAAAAAAACGAAAAACGAAATGGTGAATCGAGCGCTCAGCTTAATGTACCTATTTGATAAAAGTGATGGGCATCTGCTTACTGTCTGTCGATGGACCGTTTTAATTGCATGATATGGCAAAAGCGACAGTTCTCGGATACATACAGTGGCACGAACATGTCAAATCTTTCGTGCCTTGACGAAGGGCTTGTGTTTTCTAAAATAAAGATCGTGATGACTTACGAGTTTGTTTAAAGATATATAAATAAAATTTAAATTGATTTTCGTTTTTTTTTATTTGAGATTGAGTGCGTGTAACAAAGGCGTACCTTTGGCCGTGATTTGTCAATTAAGTTAATTTAAAATACTCATCGTTATTTGAACATAATATTGATATATTGCTTATTTCAATGCAATATTTACTCATAAATACTATTTGCAATTAACGTTGAAGTACTAACGTGACCATATCGGATCTTTGAAGTAAGCTTCTCAGATACTTTAACCTCTATCATCATACTTAGCAATGAGAAAGATCTTTAATGGGCCTCGTATCTTGGTTAGATAACGAAATGTCTCATTACTTTTAGTGTCATCTGATATAAAATTGCAGTATAAATTGTTTATAAGAAGATAACGTTTGAAATATCAACACTTGTATTTTATTACTATACATGTACTCTTTTGAATCATAGATATGTTTAGTATAATAATTTTTGCAAACACATACCTAGTGCTTTGATTATACGAGTGATTTGCATTGCAATTAATAATCAATCAGTCAAAGAAATAAAATTCCCCTAGTGGGTCACCATCATTGCGCTTAATGACGCCAATCTCTGACATTAACCATCAAACAAGCCCGACGTCCATTATTAGATGTAATCATCGTAATTTTTCACACAATTTATTTTTTTGGATCACGATACAACGCAGGAGTGTTATTTCACGTCAACTAATGATAACAAAAAATACTCTCGAGAGTGTTACGCTTCATGCTACTTCGATACATAAAACCTCAGTTTATTTACCCAATGAATCATAATATCTTTTTTTAAATTGCTTTCGAGGAACACGCGTACAATATAATGTATAAAGATAAAGCGAGTCGAGGAGTTGCCTCATTAAACCTCAGTAAAAGCAAATCAATCCAAACGTTTACTAAAAACACGAAAATTATAATTGTGTTTGCAGGCAAACGAAGAAAAACTGACTTCAGTTATATCGACAAGTAATACAACGTAGGTAGACGAAAAAATAGTCAAGTAAATACGCATTATCAAAGATTACTTCAAAAGTTGTTATCAGATCTCGATGAAATTTAAATGTGATCACATGATAAACATCGGCTTTCGATTAAAATAAAAATCATTAAAATCAGTACATCCAGTAAAAAGTTATGCGGATTTTCGAGAGTTTCCCTCGATTTCTCTGGGATTCCTTCATCAGATCCTGGTTTCCTTATCATGATACCAAACTAGGGATATCTCCTTTCCAAAAAAAAAGAATTATCAAAATCGGTTCATAAATGACGGAGTTATTTCCGAACACACATTTAAAAAAAATATACAGTAGAATTGAGTAACCTTCTCCTTTTTTTGAAGTCGGTTAAAAAAATAGAATAAATTCGATCATAATATAGTATTGTATCCTACTTCCTCCCGAAGAATTTGAAATATGAAAGTTAAACAAAACAAAACTGGCGAATACACTTCGGCAAATGTAAAGGGAAGTGAGTGAATAATGAATGATGATGATTGAAATCAGCTCGACGAGTGGTTCGTATTTGTGTTAGATGCCGCCACAGATTACTCTTTTGTTAATCATACAACGCTTATTGAATATTATTTAATTAATCTTTCGTATTTGACTTCGGACACCGTTATAGAAAGTGGAAGAAAAATGAATTGTAGAGAGCGAAAGCTAGTTACCGGCTTTTGAGTTATGTAATCATCAACAAAAGTATTTGATTCCACTAACAGGGCTGGTAACGGGTACTGTCCAATCTTCTACACGAACTCATCTATTAATGTAGACAGAAAAAGGACTACACTTTAAACGATAGGATATCATAAGCTAACACTTAACATTTTTGAAGCGCATTAAAAATAATCGTTTATAAGAGAAACTCGGGCCACGTTTAGATAGAAACTAATCGATCGATAAGCACATACGTCCATTTACAATCAATCTATCAGCGTTCATAATATAGTAACTACCGACGATCTTCATTTATCATTTTTTTTTGTGAGTAGCGAATGGACGCTTTTGGGGGTTAAATTGAAGATCCAGAAAGTAAACATTAATGCTATTCAATATGATTATTTCCATTTACGCTGTTTGTTTTTTGGCTGTGTATTCAACATACTTATTTTTTTTTTATTCGTTGAAAAAGTATGGCACTTGTCCAATGTCGCAAGGTTATCTGTATTAGATATTGTATTAATAAAAGAGAGAATGTAAAATATTTCATCCAAGTCGAAGTGTAATCTTAAATTTTCATCACATAAACGATATCAAATGTTAGGGTCCGGTTTAATAAACAATAGTGAGTGCGACATTTACAAGTAAAACAGATAACCGTGGAACCCTTAAACACCTAGCAATCTCCTCTACAAAAAAGACCCAAAGAATATGAATTATGATTACACATAAAGATAAAATACAATCTGAGCTAGCGCGCCAAATGACGGAGAAAAAAATGTAATTTTCTCAGGAGAGGTATGACCGCGACGAAGACCGTAGCAAAAATAAAGGAATCCGGTTTGACTATTACACTAAAGAAGGTATATCAAATTAAAGAGATTAAACCAGGAGCTATTACTCTTAATTTGAATGAAATTAAAAGTAATTTTACTTTTCCTACATTTTTGTAATCGTTCAGACGCAAATAGCCCTTTACTTAAAACTCTGTGACCTAAATTTAAATACAATTTTGTGTTTCGCTTCAAATATACTCATATTTATTAAATTACCTCTCTTTGTACCTTTATTTGAGTACAATAGGCTTAAATGAAGCTAGTCTCGGCTCTAGTCAGAATGATAATTTCATAATCTAAATGCAAATTAAAATATAAATGTGTTATCTCATTATTTCCTCAACATTATTTGTGTCTATATACAAATGTATGTTTTTATAATTTAATTTTAATATAATACCTATCAAATAGCTAAAATTATAATATAATAATTAGAAAAAAAAAAACTTCAAAAGCTACCTATATAATGAACATGTATCATACTGTAATATTAAAAGTCGTTAGGCAAATATATTATTTAAAATAAATCCCATTAAAGTAAAATTAATAAGTGAACGTAGTTCAAATGTGTGCAGTATCTCTACCGTACGTTAGTTGTTATTTTATTTGATCCGAAGGTAAACTCTATTACCGGACGGTTTTTACTCGTAGAAATTCAATTTCAGCTTCCAGCGTGTTCTTAGTCGAAACTAGGTTATTGGATATGGAAGACAAAAATGAACGGAAATGTTTTGACACTGATGAATAAATATTGACGGAGATGTCTGATATAGGGGCAATTTGAGTTTAAGTTTCAAAATAGTAGTATTATTGCGTTTTAACATTCTTAGGTAACATTTTTCGTCATAATTTCAACAATCATGTTATGCTTTTAACTCATTATTACATACGTACTAATTAAATGTTATTAACTAATACAAAAGTTAATCTTTTTTATCAAACAGACTTGTTACAAAAAGTTATCCATATAGATGATGTTTCTCAGATTAAAAACGATAAAATGTTCGCACATTTAATACAACTTTTTGTAAATATTGAAGTATATTAATAACTCATATGACTGCCATAAATGAAAGAATGTAACCATTAGCGATTCCACTGAGACCACCAATAGACGTCGTTTAATCGTTATAAAAAATAGATATCATACCTATGATACTATTTCTTGGAAAAGAAAACGTGCGTGCGTATTGACTAACGTACGTTCTCATACATACATTACACTAAGAACATGTCAACATACGTAATAAACGATTAATGAAAGATATAATAACCCCGTTGGCAATAAAAGATGGCATCGGCATCATTAGGGCGCGGCTTCGATATGAATTTTTCATGAAATATGGACCCGTACAGCTTGCATTTATTGCTTCGAGTACGAAGTACAGCTCGGTATATATACATCGATTGTTATAATACAACTTTTTTTCATTTATTGACAATTCCTTGCAATTTTATCTTGTTCCGAACGAGGCTGTAAAGTATCTTTTATTATATTTAATACGTGATGAGGAATTCATTAGCTCGTTTAGATTGTCTAGCTTTTTGTTTTATACGCTTGTTAACAAAGGTAGGCTTTTAAAATAAGTAATTGAAATAAAATATTGAATACAAACTTTTTTAACGCAGTTTAACAAAATTAATAGAAAGTCTCCATACTATGCACTTAACTTATACCTTAGGTCGAATATTACGGTATTACCTTTTACAAGATAGCTAACATATTATTATGAACTTAATGTAATTTGATAATAACGAGCATTTTTTTCTGAGCTAAGAAAACTGTTGACCCATTTTCCTATTATACCTATAGCGGCGCGGTATCCTGCCAATTTACTTTATTGACGTTACATTATAGCATCATTCAGTTTTTATAACCTGTGCCGGTTGAACCGTCCCTCTATAATTATGACCATATCAAACTATCCTTAAGCTATTTTTAAATTGCACCTACACCGTTCAAAAATCTATTTCAGTAATAAAAGGATAATAAGCATGCGCTAATATCCACAATAACTTGATTGGCACCTTTGGAATCATAAATTTTAAATGCTATCTTTATATACAAATTATTCATTAAGTAATTATGCATTTGTATATTAATATCAATTAAGAGATTGTTTTATAAGCGCTACTCGCATATCTAAACAAGTTTTTATGTGGTATACGGTATCGGTACCTACTACAGTACCTACTTTGCGAATAACATTTGAATTAAACAGAAACAATGTCACCCGATTAGGTGCAAAAGTAAACTCGCAGTCTGAATTGAATCAAGCGGTACATTGATATAAATGGTCACAAACGAGTACCAAATTTGATTATGTTTCATATAAATGAAACGGGAACACAATCAAGGATTAAATTACTGCCTCATTTCACCTCCCACACGATTGCGAGCCGCTCGCGACACACGTGAGGACGCGACACTACTCGTTGGCAAGTCGCGTTATGTATGGAGGTGCCTTTACATATAATATTGTGGCACATTGTGCGACTCGGCGACCGCATATAAATGCGCTGAGAGCAAATAAAATGGTGCTATAATTTCAAATCATACGGACAGAGAATGGGTGTGGACGGCGCTCTCATTGTGTGGAAATGATGTAACCGCTATTAAAAGTGTAGGTTGTATCCCCTAAATATTTCTTGCAACGAAGACGTCGTAGGGTCATATCGGTATTTTATATCTGGTTGGAGACAATAGCATACATTTACAATAAGAAAACTGGCTTCGTACGTTAAGTGGTTATGGGCTCGCATTTCAAAATCAACGTCAAAATTCAGTTCATAAAACGAATTAATAACGGAATAAGGACGGAGAAGGAATTAAGGGGATTAATAATATTATGGCAAAACAACGTTTGCGGGGTCAGTTAGTATTATATAAATATTTTGATAATTTTGTATACAAGTGTATTTGAAATTTGAATATCAAATATGAGTACAAAGTACAGACAATCGAATGAAATTTGAAAAATACTGAAATTCCAATTATGAAGCAAAAATTTGTAACAGGCTAACAGTTAATGCATTCAAGATAACAGGTTTAAGTATAACTTATAAATTCCTATTAAACTAAGTTTTTACGAACTGAACATAAATCTTTCAAATCCATCGAAGTTGAAGGACAGTGGTATCCCCGTTAGGGATTAATTTATTCCGGTTGTCCCGTTTTGACATTCACAAATATTATATTACTGTCCCTCTCTAGCCGGCCTCGTCGGTTTTTGTGAGTCTCAGAAGTTCCGTGGAGCATGCGACAGATGTGCGCTTGGATGCGGTCCCTAACGAAGCGTGTTTCGATCGGGATAATCAATCAAATCTCTGATTGTTTGACCGGTGATCTTTGATTTCGAAAGTCATATCTTATATTACGGTCGAATATTATGTTTAATCTTCGGCAGTAAAGAGTTTAGTAGCTGTTCGTTTTGTGATAACCGATAAGTAGTTGAAATTTTTTTAATCGTATAGTTTTTTGCCCTAGATAAGCTAACTATGTTTAGAGTTCCGTTGTAACTAAACATTCGTCGAGCGGACTACGGAATAAAAACAACAATTTCAGCAAAACCTTTCAATAATTATAAGAACTTCTTTAATGCAATAAAATTTTCTAATATATATACGAACAAAATGACACCAAATAAATCTAAGAGTATTTATATACACACGTCAATGTTAAGAGGACCACAAATATAATTTTGTATTTCATGCCTCTAATAGATACTGGTGACATATTTTACACACGTTCAAAGTAGGAGGGATAGGAGGTTCCATATTTGTTTAAACACTGCGAATGTTTTAAATCGTGACCTTGATACCACCTCTTGAAAGTCACACTGTCTGTAATGGCTGTCACAGCCAAAGCTATATAAGTTGTTCTCCTATTTTTATTACAAAATCACGCTGAAACAATATTTTTGGCCGCCGACGCCGAAACAATTAATTATTTGAATATGCATGGCAGCCATATTTACTTTTACTTGACCCTTTATACTGTTGAAAAAGTGTATAATTTTTGGTTTTCCAGTACGTTGTTAGAATGATCATAAATGACTGACGATACTAAACAACTTGGCTTCGCAGAAGACTGTTTTAGTGACGTATTTTCTCGTGCACATTATTCTCTGTTTCTAAGATTAAGTTATCAGATCCCTTCTTGTGTTCCTCTTAGATTTTTGCTACGAGCCATTGACGTATCTGATTCTCTTGTTTTTACAAACTCATTTAAAACAGATTAATCTATACAAATAAATAAAATTGGAGTGTCTGTTTGTAATATTTAAATAACCACTTTTAACTACATTCATATGTATGTATACACGGTACATAATACCAAAATAACATTTTTTATAATTTTCGTCTGTCTGTCTGTCTTTCTGTCTGTTTG
Source organism: Melitaea cinxia (assembly GCF_905220565.1). NCBI lineage: Eukaryota > Metazoa > Arthropoda > Insecta > Lepidoptera > Nymphalidae > Melitaea > Melitaea cinxia. The sequence continues at coordinate 9,337,075 of NC_059409.1, forward strand.
TTCCGGCTCATGGGTTTGTTCCGGCTCTGAAACGGCTGGATCGATTTTGACGGGACTTTCACTGGCAGATAGCTGATGTAATAGGGGGTAACTAAGGCTACTTTTGTTTTAGTTTTTTATTTTTATTTTATAACTCTGCTAACTTTACAATAATTATTTTGTTAAATTCCACAAAAACACATTATAATGATGCCATAAACTAACACGTAATCAATATTCACTAGTGGTCGCCCAGTGGTCGAAATTCGACCATAATTAAAAATTTAAAATAAATAAAACCTGAAACCTGAAATATAATGAAATTAAAGAACCTTTTAAAAAATATTTGACTACAGACTGACAACAAAAAAGTATAATATGCGTGTGTGTGTCAAAATCATGGTAGTATGTGTAATGTTTTTTTATTGATTTAATATATTTTTATGCATAATTAAAAAAAAAATAGTATTATGCACTCCTTCTTTATATAAACTATAAGTGTACGAAATTTCATACTCCTCCGTCCGCGCAATTTTCTGAAAAAGGGGTCCAAAGGTTTTGCTTTACGTATTTATATCTAGATAACATAGAATAACAATATAATTAAATATTATTCTTGAAATTTAATGCATAAGTATAATCTCTAAAGATGTAAATAAGGAATTGACTTTCTCAGCAGCAAAATAAGAACAGTGAAAAAATATTACTGTCCATACCTTTGCAAAATTACTTACGTTGTTACTAAACTTTCGTCAAGTGGACGACGAAATGACTGTAAATCGCTATTAATTAAGCTTATTGTCGATGTTGCTTTAAGTTTTGCACTGTTTACACTATTTAGGAAGGTAGTAAAAACGGTGAGATCAACGGTGGGTACACGGAACTACTTGAAGTTTCTACTACTAAGTCGTGGGAAAGTGCGTAGTCCGCTCGATGAATGTTTGCTTATCTAAGGTTAAGGGACTTAAATTATTCTAAAGATAAAGTTTGGAACGCGTGACTTTGAAAAAATTACGAAGTACCGAATATTATTTTTGTTAACTTTCATACTCGTACTATTGCAAGTATGGCTGAATACAATAATAGGCCCTGATTTGCGATATGGTCAAGACAAAAGTTGTTAAAAATGATGATTATACTATTTGATCTGATTAACACTAGTATATATCCGTTAGAAAGTCAGCGCTCATTTAAATCTGACACAAGTATATTGAATATAATATCTAACGAGATATCGTCAGCGAAATCACGACGCGAGAGAAGGAAATGCACAGAATGCAGCTCGATACGAAGACCGTTACAAAGCGATATCGGCACCGAATCCAATGGCCGCAATGCGAAAATTATCCACAGACACACTATGCAATTGGGTCATACTAAGTCGACGATTATTTGCAACTGATACTCGGATAATATTATGTGAATCCAATAATGTATTTTTTTTTTTTTGCTTACCCTTTGATTATTTCCTTTGTCTCACCTAAAGTGCTTGCTCTAGATGTTTTAAGCGCATACAAATTTATTGATCCCAGTAGGGCAATTTTTATTTATTTCATAACTGTAAGTGGTAATAAAATTATAAAGGTTATTATAAAAGATAAAAGATTTTTATATCTATTCATCTGTTTTTATATCATTCATTTATGTAAATACATGTATGCATATTGTTATGCATTGTCATATAACACTACTTATTAAAATAAATTGCGCCTGCATCGACTTATATATATATATAGGTGTGTGTGTGTGTGTGTATTGTTGAGCATGAGCACACAATGGTTTCTGAGGTGGTACGACCAAAAAAAAAGCGTAGCAAACTTTTTAACTGAATTTGTTTCCAAAACAAATGAAAAAACTGTAAAAACTTGCTACAAAGTCAATCGTTAGTAGTTCTAGACCAAATCTTTAAAATAGCTCGAGGCGCAAGACACTATTTTTCGCAACTAAGGTTGAAGGCGTAAAGACGACATCAAAATGGTTATGTTTCTCTATGTATCTGATTCAAGTGACACCTCGTTTATTCTGCTTACAGTTTCATGAAAGCCTAGATGCAATCGATTTATTCTTATTTATTATCGAATAAAACTTGTGGATCCGTTTCATCATAACGCCTATAATACTGTTTTTGTAAGTTTATTGAAGTTTAATCATATATATGATGATGATGATGATGGTGTGTTTTTTTCCTATCAATTGATAATGTATGCAATATATGTGTAATTCTTATACAATAATATGTATTGTGTATTGTACACATACATTATAGACGTTAATAACTAGTCTGGCCATAAATATTGTTACATAATTTTTTTTCTTTTTTTCAACTTTTTAATTATTTTAAAATTGGAACACGTATATTATTTTAAAAACTTATTTAAATTTTGCGCCATTTCACATATTTTTTCGTGTTCATTATCAAATTAAAATATGGAATGGGGTGTTAAAGGAAATAGGATTGCAGTGATCGCCTTGCACAAAGTGGGTATGGAGCCGTGGATTATATTCCAGACACTTCAAAAGCTTGGTATCAGCCGTTTGTTCGTATTTCGTACTATCAACAGGTACAGCAACACTTCGTCTGTCGAAGACCAGAAAAGATCGGAGGGCCGCGTGTTGTTAGAACTACAAAGGCTGTTAATGCTTTTAAAGCCAGAATTCGTCGAAACCCCATTAGGAAACAAAAAATCTTATTACGAGAAATGAAGATTCCCACTAGGACTCTGTCACGTATTATAAAACAAGACCTGAAGCTCGGTGCTTATCGCCGATATAAAGGACATGCCCTAAATCAATCTTCACAATTAAAGAGAGTGAATCGATCAAAACGCCTTCTGTCACGATACGTAGGTGAAAGGCACAGAAATATCCTCTTTACCGATGAAAACATTTTCACGATTGAAGAATACCACGATAAGCAAAATGATAAAGTATACGCTCAAAGTCCTAAAGAAGCTGCTCAAGTTGTCGGAAAGGTACAACGTGGTCATCATCCTGCGTCAGTGATGGTTTGGTGGGGCGTGTCTTATCAAGGAGTCACAAAACTATATTTTTGTGAAAAAGGAGTGAAAACTTCACCCAAAGTGTATCAAGATACAGTCTTGATTCATGTTGTGAAACCTCTCAGCAATACACTTTTTAAAAATATACCGTGGACTTTCCAGCAGGACTCTGCACCTGGTCACAAGGCACGAACTACCCAAGCTTGAAACCAACGTTCTGGACTTTATAAGAGTTCAAGACTGGCCCTCATCTAGCCTAGACCTCAACCCTTTAGACTTCAAATTATGTTCAGTTTTAGAGGACATGGCCTGTTCTAAACAACACGGCGACATTCAGTCTCTTAAAAAACCTTTGTAGCAAGCAGTGTTGTAATTTCCCTTTGAAACAGTGCGTAAATCCATAGATTCGTGGCCAAACAGATTAAAGGCCTGTATAAAAGCTAAAGGTGGCCATTTCGAATATAATATTTTTTTATTTTTTGCTGAGACGTTAATAAATATGTAGGTATAAATTTTAATAATATTACATTGCTTCATTTAAAAAAAATGCTTTTTCATTTGTAACAGAACTTATGACTGGACTAGGTATATATATATATATATATATATATATATATATATATATATAAATTACAATTTGGAAATACAAATTAATCAAAATAATTGCAAGTCAACCACGTCATGTTCAAATACTCGATAAATCTTATCTGCAGTTTTCATGATTACGTTGTACAAATCGCTACTTCTTCCTACCTTGCACATATATTTAACAGCGTTTGCTTATTATTTTAGTCTGAATCTGACTGGCTAATGATTTTTACGTGGAGTGATTAAATAACGGCTTTTTTTCTTTTAAGCTGGAAGAAATTCTCTAATAATATTAGCGACTTTTTGATAATAACTAGGATCGTGAACCTCACGTGTTTTTCAAAATATAGTAAAAATATCTATAAGAAAGTACCTATACCAAAAGCATATATTTGGACATATGCTAATTCCGGTTCTAGGTAGGCATTGATTCGCACGCCGTTCGTAAGTGAAACTCTTCTCACTACTGTACTAACACTGTTGTAAATCCAGTAACTTGTTTGCGCTTATTCTGTTCAGCTACTTAAACCCCATAAATAGATTCATAGAATCTTATTATGTACAGCTAGGCGGTAGTCAACGGTGTCATGCTTCAAATCATATTCAATACACCTTATTTGTGATTTCCGTTACTACCTAGTTCGACTGGCTGCCTATCGATCTAAAACGTGAACAATGATATTATTAGTGTATGTAACTGCACGATGCACTTATATATCTTAGGCATTTCCTTGATCGAAATCGATGAGAAACGATACGGGACCCACATCAAACCGAGCTCCGTACCACCAATGACATTGATTACACACGAATATTTATTTTTAACTAATCTCCGGCGCGCATTTCTTTATGAGTGCATTTACGACCGCGTCGGGTTTTATTTTATCGCGGCCGTATTTCAAAAGTATAAAATAAGAGCAATTAAAGGGTTCATAACCGAGAAAGTAAATGGCCGCATTCTCTTACAAATATTTATATAGGCGAGCGAGCAAACAGTAGCGTTAAAAGCAAAGACATGCGTTTAATCCAAGACAAACAGACTGAAAGAATTACACGAGCGGGACACAAGCACCATAAATGCCTCTTCGTTCCCTGAGGGTAAAGAGGAGAGCGAAGCGAGTAAAGTGAGGTAATCCCTCCTAGCTCAGACCGTACCACGGCTTTTAAGGCGAAGCATTCCGGGTTCAAAATGTAAATGACTTGCTTAGAAACTCTCAACTGGATTAAGATGTAATCTGCATATGTATGATATCGTAAACTGTTACGTCGAAGGAATATTTTCACGCTATGTCTTCTAATTGAAATGTCTACGCGTAATATAATAACGATATATTTATGGGCAAATAATACAGTGTAAGATTTTGAAACCATTAAAATATGAAAGTGATTTTGTTTGCTGATCGCGCTTTTACGCTTCAACTGACCCAATCGATAGTCGTGAATTGGCACGCAGGTTTGAAACACGGAGATGTGTAAAATTTGATAAAAGTGCATTCTAACAATACAATAAAGTGTCAATATTATTAAATAAATTAATATTTAATTTAAAAAGTATTTGCCTTAACCATGCATTCTCTGAAACGTAAGAATGGGCATGCGCCATAGACACTTGATGTCGCAGTTCTGCCGCTAATTACGACTCCACCTTGTACTCCACTCAGATAAGTAGAAAAGGGATGTCATATGATGATATGCGCAATCATTTGTCATGCATGTCCTATTCTTTTCGAGACGTCATTGTTTGTTACTAATCATCATGGGCTGGAGAAAAATTATACTTGAGGATAGATAGATACCTACATATAGTTTTTTTATAACTGATTTCAAAAAAAGAGGTCATTTGGCCCTATTTAAAATTAATTAAGAGATCTGATAAGAACTTTTTAGTCTAATATATGTATATGTATATTATATTATATATATAATGTATATTTACTTGACTATTTTTTCGTCTACCTACGTTGTATTACCGGTCGACGTAATTGATGTCGTTTTTTTTTTCATGCGAGCAAACATAATTAATTATATGGGGTTAATAAGTTTTAAGAACTATAAAACCGATAACAAAGTTTGAAAGCAATGTAAATTTTCTCTTTATCACGGAACAGTCTTATCTGTTAAGCGAACAACTACTGTAAAGTCTTGAACTAACCAACTTGTAAGAAGTTAATTTACAGCCAATTACTTCCGTGCTAAGCCGGACTTGACACGTTGAATGCAGACTACAATACAATTTCTTAATTTTACTTCAGTTTAATTATAAAGTTCGTGCAGTATCTTTTTGCTTATACACATGACCTAATATAACAATAAAATATAAATGTGGATTATATTTTCATGTCCATTGTTATCGAAAAGTTTGTTAGTTTTAGTTAAAAAAAAACTTTTGTTAGCATTTAAGTATGGAACCCTAAATGAGGAGGATATTTAGAAGCCCAAATTAAAGCACCGTTAAACCCTATTGCGACTTAATAGTAATTAATCATACAACAAGATACGCACACAGTTCAAAACAAATTAGAAAAATGATTGTACAACAACACACTATGCATTACTGCAACATACGACTATCAAATACGAAATAATAAGGATTTATATTGCGAAGATATTTCTATAATTTCATCAATGCCATTACGTCTGGAATCGATAAGCAATGCATGTGCCTATCCTGAATTACCATTACAGCATACTCTTTAAACTCTATACAAAGAGAACAAAACAAACTTTTGATATGACATCTTGTGCATGTTTTAAAATGACAAAGTTTCGTAATCACCAAAAACTGAGGAAAGAAGCCAGATGCCACAGACAGTTGGAAACAACTGGTACCGAGTTGTTTTATAAAAAGGTAGCTTTTAAAACAAAGCTATAAATCAATAGACGAGTTCAGAGGAAGTGTAAGGCGGAAATTTACGGTGATGGTTCGTTCTGGTCTCGAGATAAATCTATGGAGATAGTGCTTTAGTAGCTTTGTTGTAGATTTTACGGCAACGCTAATCACTTGGGGAGGTGAGGCTCACTGTGGTGATTTAGGAGACCGAAGGATTCTCGGTTGGAATCTACGACCTCTGGATGGTAAATGTAGAACGAGATATTTATTTCATACTCAAAAAGACGTGGAGAAGTTGGGGTATTACGATCTCTTTCGTTAAGATTACTTAAAATAAATTTATTTCTTCCAAAATTATAAAGGACAAAGTTCGTTTATGTATTTAAATTTTGGTTAAGCATATTGTAGTGTTTTAGTTAAAACTAGGGAATAATATATTCTGTGATGTGGCTTAACAACCTAATTACACGTAAGGATAATTTTTATCCAGCGTTTTAGTACGTGAGATGAATATTCATGTCTTTCTTGAGCTTCCTCCTCAAGACTTCACATATGAAGTGCCGACAGAAGCTAATATGTACCTACTAATATAATTATAATTGTGTTTAAATTCGATGAATAAACGAAATAATTCTTTATGCCATGTTTTTTACGTATTATAAAAATAGTACTAGAAAATTTACTTCGTTTTATGGTATTCCATTGTTAAAATTATTAAACAAATTACAAAAAAAAAAGAAATAATTTTCAATCAATTTTTTATTTGACTATTGAAAGATAAGGCGAACAAAAATACTCCATTGTGTACACAAAATTACGTAAAGATATCACAAGGAAGGGTTTATATTTTTTCGTTAGATAAAATCGTTACGCTTCGATCGGTATCCAATTTAGTCACAAGAGGCCACCGTCAGATACCCGAGTCTTTGTCGCATGGTCACGCTCGCAATGCAGGCCGCCTCTATAAGTAATACACTTATTTGTGTACTGTAATTAAAATATCTGAGATCATAAAAAAAACGCTGTTAACTGACGTTGATGAAAATAAATTGGATTGAGAACGGGACCTTTGACTCTTGCTCCAAAGACGTCCGATGCTGATGAAGAAATAACGATGTCAGATTTGATTTTCGAAAACTAGATCATTTTAACGGGATTTCACAGTTTATCTTTACTATAAAAAGTTATTAATTGATTAAATAGATTGATTGATTTATAGTAAATTTTTTGTTTATATATAATATCGTCAATATTATAAATTATAATATTTATATATTTATTGATGATATTATGTAAACCCGTAATAGGTATAAAATACTTTTCTTATATAATGGCGTACGTATCTCTATTCGGATCCCATAGCTCACATAAAAGAAATTACAAACACATTAAGTTTGTATTGTAAAATAAAATAAAGATGAAAGTAGGTTTTTTGTTAATATTAGAAATAGTTATCTTAAAAATTATCATCATGCTTAGTGAAATTAAGATAACAAAAGAGCCACATGTCGACTAAAAAAGTCACTAAATTTTTGAGTATAAGAGAGTAAAAAATCAAGAGGTATGTACTTAATCTTTAAACAATCGACGACATAAGAGCAAGCAAAGTAAGCACTTTAGAATGTGAAGCAAAAAGTAACATTAACATAGTTACCAAGTCAGGCTGGTCACTTAGAGCAACACTACTTAATACTGCAAAAACAATGGCAAGTAAACGCTCCACTGCTACTTACTACCTCTTGCCTACTTATCTGACTTACTTAGCGGGCTTTCTCAGTTTATAGTTTGCTGTGTTGTTCGGTTTCTGTTTTGCTAGTCTTTATTAAGGCAATTTATACAGAAATATAGTCACTTAGAAAATACTATTAAACTATAATTTTGTTTACAGTATTAAGGTCTTTATGATTAAGTGCAGAATATATGTACTTAGATAACAGATTAGTGTGAGTGTTAAACTTATATCTTTTTCAATACTGAATAACAATAATATAGAATTATAAGAAAAATCGAGGTTTAAAACCATTTATATCAACATTCAATATCTCCATACGATTGTACGCCCATCGTATCGACTCGGGATATTCAGCAGATACGATACAAACTAAATCCAGCTTTCTTAGATAAGGCCGGCTCAATGCAGCTCAGCTTGACAAATGGTTGCGTCTGGGAGGTCAAGACTACGAGACTCCCGACATACTTGAAGTATAAAACTGTACCGAAATGAAAAAAGAAAGAATGTTTGCAGTGATTATAGTACACTATTAAATCTTTATTTTTAGTCTGGCGTCACATTTTATCGCATTGGTTGGTATGAATATTATTTCTGCATTATACATAATTGCATAAAATAAGATATAAAATTGTTGAATAAGTATAGGATAAAATCGCTGTCGAGTAGACAAAATATATTTTATTTTACGTGGATGGTATTAAGTTAATACCGTTTTGTATTCTTTTGTACTTGTTGATAATATTTAAACTAAGGAATCAATGTAATTGAAATCGTCATGGCTTTAATAAAGATATAAATATATTTGATACCTTAAATCTGAATTTGTAAGTACGTACTTAATTGTTACTGTATTTTGAAGTTAGACATTTTAATTAACTAATAGTAAAATAATTTCACAACATATTTTATTTAATAATCGTCATGAAAATGTTAGCGTCGCGTGACTACCATAGCAGTTATTTTAATAAAGTTCACGGACCGTTATAAAATTGTAATAAACAGCTTAGCGATAGACCCACCAGGAGGCAAATAGTTCATACCCATTACAAGAAATATAAAAAACCAATTTAACTTGAAGTTTTACAGTCATCATTAGCATTCTAAATTGAATTAGAAATTATTTTAACAAAAACACAAACCATTTCTTTTACAAAACAAGGTAAAATTGCGTTTAACTGTACAGATAAAAAGTTACTATAAGTACACTACATAATTTATGACAACTTATTTTATTACCTCAGGGATCAAACGTGTTTACTTTATTATATTAGCATTATAAATTGAAATACTGTAAAATGTTTTCTTTGATAGAAGAAATCGAGAATTTTGCGAATATAATAATAAATATATTTAAAGCGTACCTATTCTTATAATATTTAAAACTTTTTTATTTATTTTTAAATTTGGGCAGTATTCCAGATAATGCTTAAGTAATGTTTTTTTTTTTTTTTTTTTTTAATTTATAACGACTTATTTTAACTGTATCTGAATGTTGAAAGTTAATAATGATACTTAATTTAGTTAAAAAAAAAAAAACTTTTTCATTTATTTTGATTTTCATATTAATGTTAAATTACAACAGTAGTTACACATTAGTTGTATGACTCGTAATTTAATTAGTAGATGTTTTTAAGTTTTTAATTTAATAATGTAAGTGTATCGTGTTTATTGACAAGTTATAACAAACGGGAAGCTAATACAGGTTCTCGTGCAATGTTTTCCCAAGATACATAGCTGGTATGGAGTACACGACAAGGCTATGTTAGTGTAACCCGTTTGACCTCGCTTTATTTCGTATTTTAATTCATTAGTAAGTTCCGAGCCGCAGAAGCAACTTCTGAAACTGATTGTTATCTCAACCGTTATTCTATTAGATATTTACAACTAATTGTTATTAAAAGTACTTACATCATAATTTGTACTATCTCTAGGTATATTGCTACACAAAGATGTGTTTTAAAAAAATGTGCTTGCAAATGTTCTATTAAGAAAATTAAAATCTAAAAGAATAAATTGCTTGATTTATTAAACAACTATGTTTAGGCCTCATTTCTTGCAAAAATTTAAGAGAAAGGTGTTAAGGAAATTGATAACAAAAATTGAATTTATTGATTAAAATATCCTAATATTATATCTAGGATGGATATGGTGCGAAGGATCAATCACTAGTCATCTGGTATCATGTTTCTGAAATTCTCTTTCTGACATTAACATCAAATCATTCTGCGGTTAAATATAATTTATTGCTTAAAATATTCATTAAATACCGTAGCTTAAATATGAAATCTACTTTATGACCAGAGTATCCGGAAACGTCTATTGAATGCATTGATATTATCTCTTAGGCACATGTGAATAAGCACATTATTTGGCAACAGCTTGGCCTTCAAATTTAGTGTAAAAAGTCAATTAGAAAAAGTGTATCCATCCGTTAACGCACAATAGCCCGCCGGTCGTCGGTCGCGTTCCATTCCATACACAATGTACAAATTATAAACAGTTCACTTGCCCCAATACGCGGACTCGCATCGCTTCCTGTGGCACCCATTGTCACTTTTCAATATAACAACTTTTATTGAAATGATACTAGAACGTGGCTTCGAGAATAGATGGCGGCCATTTTATTTGTGGGTTCGTTCGACATTGTCGTACACAATTTCAATTACAGCGATTTCCGTTCTGTATCAAAGAACGGTACGGATGTACACGGAATGTTTGCGAATACTTTCGTTACGATATGAATGTGGTATTACAAAGACGATTTATAATCAATTATAGCGTGGCAAATTTATGTCAACCCATTAAAATTGATGGGGTGAGTTATTAACGTGTGGTTACCTTATTCAGCCATTGAAGAAGTAATACAACGGTTGGAAGTCATGCTTTATACCTATAACAAGAACAAAAAATACACTATTAGAACTGTAATGAAATTTAGTTATTTAATAAACAAAGAATATTAGAAAATTTATGGCCATATAAATAATATTCATATTACATATCTGAAATATGGAATGACGAAGAACAAACCCTTGCATACAGTAAATTAAATGTTAACATGCCAGTTTATGTCACAAAATTGATTTTAGACTGGAAGTAGCAGATAATTAATATTTATATAATAAAAACACATTTCGAACATTACACTTCATTCTAAATTTTATATCACCGATTTATTTTATCAATGAATTATATTACTCTATCTTATATTTCATATCAACTTTTAAACTAACTGCACTAATTAAAATTAGACAAATCTGAAGTCTATAATGGAAGTTATACTTACAAAACCATTTTTCCTTTATATCATCGATTGTATTAATTTATGATTTATGACTATTTATTAATCGTTGCAATATCTAACGAGGAATATATTGCACGTTCCTTACAAAACACATAACATTAAGAAACAGTAGGTATGTACGTTGACGTGGCTATATTCCAAGCATTTATCGACAAATAATTAACATGCGTGCAATGGTAGTGCTCGGGTAGTCGTTATGAGCCGTAACTCCGTGTAGTCACTCATCATTATACATTTGTAATAACTATTACTGTTCAAAGCAATGATTTAAGGAGGTCACTGAACTCTGTCTACCGTTACCTCAAGTTTGTTCGTTTTTGCACCCATAATGGTTAATTAAGAAAAGTAAATATTATGTAAGTAATTATAAAATTACTGCCTAACGTAATCAATCCAAATGTGATAACTAAATTAATATTTTCTTGTAGGACGTTGAGTCGATAGTAAATCACCTCATTTTTAAAAATTGTTGTCTGAGTAAATAATTAGTTTTTTTAGTGTTTGCGTATAAAATTCCTCAAAAATATTCTTACTTAATAATAATATTTTTTTTTAATGAACATTTAATACAAATTTATTGACCGTTACTAGAGGTATTTATAAATATTCGTATGAAACTATTACCTTATATATTTAACTTATCAAATATAAAAAATTTGCATATTGAATTAGACCAAATTAAAATTAAATCTCTCGATTATTCTATTCGACTTACTCTCTTGCTCATTCGTATGAAAAATCATATCACATTAAAGTTTTACTCTTTTTACTTCAACGCTGTCGAGTAAGGCTTAGGACAATGACCGAAGTTGATTAGTACTCAAAGCGCAAATAAAACGTGCCCTTCACGATACCTAATGGTTGTCGGGCAATATATATTGACTGCATACGATCCGCGCGTGTTTCAAAAACGAAACAAGCTTAAAAGAGGTCAAATGACATAGCATTAAGCGGTAAATTTCGATAGTAAAGATAAAATTAGTAAGCCGATTAGGTGTATGTTCGAAATTAGGAGACAAATTACAGAACATGTTCTAAACTGGTCAGCTGGTACTTAGATCATCCGGCACACATAAAATGTAATGGTGGCCATCAATTTTGATAATACTCGAGCCTTTTTAATAAAGCCGCTATTTGCCCAACGTGGCGTAGAACGGAAAGATTAATAAAGTAAATCATTGTAAGCCGGTCAAATTAAACCTAAAACAAACGTATTCATACAAAGCCCGGCAATTTAAGGCCTTAATTAAAATAAAACCTTCGCATAATTTATGCAACGTTGTGTAAATGCTGCGAGGCGCAACAATAAGAATAATTCATTCCAAACTAAACGTCACATAAAGTCGTGGGCTACAGGACAGCTTAAAAAAAAAACAAAAACTTTTTTTTTTTTAATTTAAGGAACAGACAGTGAACAAACACAGCTGGCGGAATGCAAAACAATGTAAGGGAAGGAACCCACATGTTAAAAGCAACTACCTAAGGAGAAAAGTTGCTTTGGTTAAGTTATTTATGAATCGTTGAATATTTCGGCGATCGCGGAAATAAAACAAATTAAAAAAGTGTCAAAATATTTATTCAGCAAGTAATTTAATACTACTATATTACATATATACCTATTTGACATAACTGTATAAAATTATGTATACCTATATATAACAAACATTTATAAAAATAATTTATACAAATTAAAAGAAAGTTGTACTACTAATTTTTTTTATCGTAAAATTATTTAAGGTCAATGTTTTACAGCGTCAATATGGCGTTGTCTACTTGTTACTTTTTGTCTGTCTAACGAAATAAAGCACGGATGGACGACAGAGTCCGATTACTCCGATACCACTGCTATATCAGATAACTTATCTGGAGCTCGGAAAGGAAACGCAATGTTCGAGATGTATTATTGTTGTGACTATTGCCAACCATAAACATTGGCCACGAGTCCTTAATTAACAACAAACGGAAACGTGTACGGTCATTGACAAACACAGTCGTTACGAAATTATTCAAGTCACGTAGAATGGCGAATAGAAAAACTTACGCCTAGTTTTCAAGCTAGTCTATATCTATACAAATAAATAAAATTGGAGTGTCTGTTTGTAATATTAAAATAACCGCTTTTTACTAAATGTATATGGATGTATACACGGTACATATACTAAAATGAAATTTTTTACAATTGTTGTCTGTCTGTCTGTCTGTTTGTTCCGGTTAATCTCTGAAGCGGCTGGGCCGATTTTGACAGGACTTTCACTAGCAGATAGTTGATGTAATAAGGAGTAACTTAGGCTACTATTATTTTTGAAAGTTATTTTATAACTCTGCGAACTGAACAATAACTTTTTTGTTGATGCATACAGTTTCACAGTTTTTGATTTTGTTTATCATACTCCTAATTAACCGACTTCAAAAATGGAGGAGGTTACTCAATTCGACCGTATATATATATATTTTTTATGTATGTTCGGGGATAACTTCGTCGTTTATGAACCGATTTTGATAATTCTTTTTTTTGTTGCAAAGTAGATATTCCTGGTATGGTACCATGAAAAGAAAACCAGGATCTGATGATGGGATCCCAGAGAAATCGAGGGAAACTCGAAAATCTTATCTTATAACTTTTTACTGGGTGTACCGATTTTGATAATTTTTAATTTAATCGAAAGCCGTTGTTTATCATGTGGTCACATTTAAATTCCATCGAGATCTGATTACAACTTTAGGAGTAGTCTTCGATAATGCGTATTTACTTGACTAATTTTTCGTATACTTACGTTGTAGGTATTACGTGTCGATATAATTGAAGTCGGTTTTTTTTTCGTTTGCCTGCAAACACAATTATTATGTTCGAATATTTTATGGCATGATTATTCATTTATTATAGAAGTTGTGAAGTATCAATAATAGATTTGTCTCGATATCGTAACAAATTTTGTTCTATTTAGTTATACTAGTTTCGTGGAGGTGGGGCAATGTATATATATTATAGTTTGTTTCTTGCCGAACTCGCTTACGCCACCTGTGTTCTTACTCCCTATAAATATGTCCGATTAACACGATTAACGATCGAAAGAACAATATTTAAGAGTCAATTATATATAAACATGTACGGACGCCCGGCGTGGCTCGCATAAAATGGAGCTAATAGCCGTTTAGATGGCAACACTTAACAGCAGGAAGCCTTGTCGAAGGCCTGTGGTATTCACGCCGCGGGTACTCAAGTTCGGGCCTATTTACGACACTTCAACTTGTTTCCGTGATTGAAATCAATATAAATTAAAATGTATCTCGAACCAATACTTATAAATTAACTATTTGGTGCATGTTTTTGCGGCTATTTTATAAATTATACATTTCGAAAGTAGCATGTCATTTTGATATGCCATGCCAATATCACTTCTAAGAATGATACTTTATCCTCTCATATAATAAATTCAATGATATTTCAAATCAATTCAAATAAATAAATAAAGGAACAAATTCAAGCGAAAAAATATCAGCAGCTATTGTGTAATGCGATATTTTTACGACTTAAGAAGCCGTATGAATCCGACAATGCATTGAGGTGTCGTCTTTAAAACTGCGAACTGTACGTAAAATCTGCTGCGGTGACTCATTTTCACGAATGACTGCGTTTACTTTTAAATATATTTTTGTTTCACCTAATTAAATTTATTTCCAACTTAGTAAAAAGCTTACCGAGCAATAATTAAATCGAAATAAAGTACTTTTTGTTCGTGAAAATATTTTGGAACCAAAAGTCGAGGTAAAACGAGTATTTTGTGGTTGAAAAACCAGCAAGATAAATAGTCTGACAAATTCGATTCTCGACAATCTGAGAGCAAGTTGTCTCGTAAATATTTAAAAAAAAGACTCAAAAGACGTGTCAAATCATGAAGCGGGAGTCCCCTTCAAAGAACATATCCGAAGACGTCAATTTGTTTACGAATTACGCATAAATTCGTCCCCGAAGACAAGACATCTCGTGCGGCGATCGCTGTTGCGACATTTCAATAAAATTTACGATTGTGACTTAAATGGTGTGTTCAATGGACAAAAAATGTACCAACATATCCCGCTTTATTTTAGATTCTCGACTTCGTTAAAATATCTGTCTAAAGATAATAAACCTGTCTATGCGTCGCTTCTAAACAGCAATGAAGTGGATGAATTATTGATACGGTTAATTAAATGTTTGTTGAAAGTATATATTTTTTCGATTTATTTATACGAATACACAAATCTCAAAACAAACGATCTATGTTGTACTCGTTATAAAAAATATTAATTTGATATGTCAGTTTAATATCAGTTAGTTAAGATATATTCAAATAAATAATAACTATTTATAAAGAAGAGTGAAGGCGCCAAAAAGACAATTTAAAATATTATATAGGTTTATACGCGTGGGCTAACTTTTATTACATCGTTATTCCTAAAACAAAACAAGTTGCTTACAAAAAGGTGACCTTTGCAAACGAAGAGGATGAAAATTAAGAGGTTATTTAGTAAAGTGTTTTTAAGGTTAGAGTTTAATAATGTTACTAATTTTAGTATAATTGAAAATGTAATGAGACACTATTATTCAAGAAGTTAATATTCATTAATCCGAATATAAATAAGCTAACGATTTCTTCTAGCAATTAAGATAATATTTATGTCTCTACTATCTAAATGGCGAATTATAATTTATTTTGGGTTATATTGTGACTTGCTGGTGATACTAAAATTAACGAGGAGTGGCATGGCCAAATGCACGCAACATTGATATGTGTTATTGGCCATGACAGTCGAGTCTAAGAGACGGATCGACCGACACCCCTATTGGTATTTTTGTCACACTATTGCTGTTGACTTTCGACCAATTTCTCGTGTTTACTCAGATGCATTGGAATTTCAAATTTAGTCGAGCAATGTTGCTCGTATTTGAAAATATTTGTGAATGTTTAAAAACATGTGCTTTTTCTGTATATATTTCAATATAAGAAAATATACTAGTTTAACAGATAATATTTAAAAGTATTTTTAATTTCATGCTTTCAAGCATCAATTTTGCTCGTTGCAGACTAATAACATATTTACACATTAACACGAACAACTATTTTTTTTTAATTTTATTTGATTTTAGAATTATTTTATAAAAAAAAACATAAAGTAAATAACCAATCTTACAAATAATTATATCACAAATATTATTACAAAATTTCCAATGAACATTGTAAATCAAGTTATTAATAACACAATATTACGATATTTACGACCGCTTAATAATAAATTATGACACCATTTAATATGCGGAGACCATCAAATTTTTATTTCACAAAAATTACTTTTCAATTTAAAAACAACAACGCAACTAAATTTTATTCTTTACTGCTGTCTTCATTTTTAATACAACACTTACAAACTCTCAGCGTTTAACATAAAAAATTGTTACAAAGAGGCATATTTCATTATTTTTTTCCTCTAAAACAACAGGGTGCCTCGTGTTTTTGTAAGTAGAACCAACAGTGTCGCGGCCTACGCGAGCCCCTATGATCGTTCACACTTTAAGTGGCTTTACAGTAGTGATATATACATACTCAAAATATTATTGGAACGTCTATGAAGGTGAAGACCCCATAAAAACTGTTACTTTTAAAGCTGTCGTATGAAGCGTTCATATTTAAAATTTAAATTTCATAAATGTAAGTGCACCATACATACCGTGTATGTCAACCATTTCACATTTTTATGCACGTTAAATTAAAACTTTTTTGGTAAGAAAATAAGTTATTATAATTTGAAATCAACGATCATTCAAGTCTATGGCATACTTTTACCTTGTATCGACACCTCTAGGAATTTTGATCGCCACGCATTAGATTTGAGCTCCCGATAACTGACGATCCCTCCATCAATTTTGGATAAAATATTTGGTAAGATCCATAGATTTTGTTTTATGGAATTCAAAAGATTAATGTAAAGATAAAAAAGATTTGGGGCGTCTAAGACGATGTGGAATTTAAGGAAGACAATAAATTTAACACCTTATTTGCTTTGTGTAAAAATAAAACGCCCGGTCGTAAGGGCAGTGTTTTTTTTACGATGTTATGAACGTCGGATGATTAATTAGAGAGAAAATAACGTCTCCCCACTTATGTTCATTTGCCCACCCCCTTATTTAATAAGCTCCCATGTTGCGTATACGCAGTATACTTGGCCCCGCCTATCACGGACATCCTACTGTGCTTTGTTTGAAATTACGAAATTACCGATGCGTTAAGCATCATTTTATTCCATTCAGTCTTGTATTACATATAGGAACCGCTTCTATAGAATGAATACTTTCTCATTGTCTTACATAATTACTTGGTTTAAGCATTATGAATACAATGTTTGAGTTAAACCTTGACAACCTTTTAAATATGTATCTTATTTTCTACAATTTAACTGATAATATTTTGAATTTAGAAATTGCTATGGCGTAGTAATTATTTGTTCGAAAATTTGAGTTACAAAGTTGGCCAACGAGAGCGATTAGTTGATCGGACGCTCGAGTCTCGAAACGAAATTTACGAGCATTAAAACTATCTCCATTTCATCGCTGTGCAAGGCTTAGTCTATAGAGGGCAGCTGGTTTTAATCGAATACCAATCAACTTATAAATGATATTAAATAGTTTACTGGAGTATTAAATATGTAATCAAAACTGCCGCCGCGTTTAAACTGTTACTCTAGTTCATATTTTATTATTAACACGAAAGAAAAATTTCTCATCAGATTTTAATGAACTTTTATCATCGTACTCTATGGGACTTTATGGAACATCACAATAATATTATAAATAACGGATTTCTTGATCGCTTAAGAGAAACACAACAAACAGACACTCTTTATTTATAAACATGTAGTTTATTATGGGATCTTATTTATTGGATAGACATAAAAATATCCGGACACATTCCTACGTGTTAGCCCTCATTAAATGCTACACCCTCTTTAAAAGATATCAAAACGTGATTTATAGATCATATGATGTCGTCGATAGAACAATGTGGATGTCCGAAAGGTTGATTTGATAAAGACGTAGATTTTATTAGTATTAAAACGTGCCTATTAACGATAAGCCAAAACGACGGACCATTAGATAGCGTGCGTGCTTGATTGATCGTCAGCTGAGATAAAGCGGAGAGGGCCATTAATTTGTTATTTACCAACGCAACGGGACCCGTAGGTGTCGGTCGTGGTAGAAACGTTGATGTCAAAAATCGGACAGCGACACAATGGCATTCAGGATTAAAAGCGAAGTTATGTACCAGTAGCGGGGCATCATTTATCAGGACAAGTCTTCCGCTGTCGAATACGAATGTTAATAATTTTGAATTTGTTATTTTGACTTATAAGGATTGCTACAGATAAAGTGACTAAAGTTCGAAATTTATTTTTATTAAGTTAAATAATATATCTTTGATAATTTCAACGACTCTTCATTAATTTTCGAAAGAATATTTTTTTTTTTTTTTTTTTTTTAATCTTTATTTTTTTAAGGAGTTTGATCACGAAGTGATCATGTCACCCCTATGTGAGCTACTATACAATTAATTTCTAAAGTAGTCTACAAATATCGACGTCTTAAACCTATTAATACTAATCTGTATAGCATTCTTGCCTCTCCAGACGTTGGAAAGGCAAGAATACTATTCCATATGCCAGTATCAAAAGTATTTACATTAATTCTTACAAGAAATTCTGCCCTTTCTGCTTCGTTCCGGACGCATTCAGCCATTATGTGCAACACATCTTCTATTTTATCGCACTCTAAACAAGTTGGTGATGTAGATTTGCCCATTAATGCAGCAAAGCTGTTTAACGGAATATGTCCGGATCGCAGCCTGAAGGCAGTTACAGTTTCGGATCTGCTCATATTGGCACCAAGAAACCAAGGATGGTTGCATAAGGTTGGCTGTATGGTTCTATACCATATACCTTTACTTTTTGATCTTTCGTCGAAGTATTCCTGCCAAAATTTTATTACAATTGCTTTCAACTTAATTAAAATATCGGAATAGAGAGGTAAACACTGATAAGGTATACCATCAATCCCTGCTTCCCTAGCCAATTTATCAACCTTTTCGTTTTCCGCAATGCCAATATGAGAAGGTATCCACTGCAACGTAACATTTTTATTGTTTGTGTGGAGCTCGGTTATAGTCTCTATAATGTCATAAGCAATTGGAACACCCCGGAAACCAGGATAACCACAGTGAGAAATATGTTGAAGCGCACTCCTCGAAGTCTCGATGCGGCACTCGTACGAGAAGGTGGCGTTCATATTTTTTATGTGTTTACATCGTCGGACGACCGATCGGCCTATTGTTTACCAAGTTGCGGCGGTCGAGGTCATCCTCGACCGCTTTGCTTATGAACATCATTAGTGAATAATATGTCGATTATTGAATATTTAAGTGACAGTGAGTGGACAGCCGTAGGACAGGGAAAAGAGAAAAAATTAAAAGAAAGCGAAAAAATTGAAGTTTACATCTCAAGTAAAGAAAAATTACCCAAACAGTTTTCTTTGGCTAGAATTTTTAAAGAACAAAACATTTCGGATATTATTAGGGTAAAATATTTAAATCCATTTAAAGTCAGAATAGATATAATTAGCGAAATAAGCGCACAAAAAATCGAAGAATGTCAGTATTTCAAAGATAAAAATTGGCGAATCCAGAAGGCGTTAGAAAGGAATTTTTCTTATGGAATTATAAGAGATGTAGACTTAGATTTAACGAATGAAAAAATTTTTGAAAAAATTAGATGTGACTTACCAGCTCAATTAATTTCCGCTTACCGTCTCAGTCGAAGGAATCTGACAGAACCGGGGTGGATACCCAGCGAAACTGTAAGGTTGTGCTTTAAAGGGGCTTTCATCCCTGCATATGTATATGTTGAAGAATTGAGAGTCAAAGTAGAAAATTACGAATTTCCAGTGACACAGTGCTCTCGTTGTTGGAAATTTGGACATCGTAAAGTTAGATGTCCTTCTTTGAAGATAGTGTGCCCGAAATGTTCAAAAAATCACGAAAATTGTGAAAATACAATATTTAAATGTGTCAACTGTTTCGGTAATCACATGGCATTGTCAAAAGTATGCCCTAAATTCTTAAAAGAGAAGAAAATAAGAAGTTTAATGTCTGAATTTAATTGTACCTACCGAAAAGCTCTTGAAACTTATGTACCACCCGAGGTATATGATCAAGAAGAGGAAAGAAAAGAAAACGAAGAAAGAAACGAAGAACAAGAAAGAAGTCGAGAAGGCGAACCTCTACTATCTCAAACGGAAAACTTAAATTGTCAAGATTATCCAACCCAAAATAGTAGCACATCAACCTATGCAGGCGTCACCAAAAAGAAAAAAATAATCAAAACAACAAAACAATCTAAAAATATATATTCAAAAGACATACACCCACAATTTGTTTTTAATAATAACGCTCAGTCAGATAACGAAAGTATGGAAGGTAATCTTTGTCATGAAAAAATATCCCCAACGAGAAATCCAAATGATCACACAGCAAATGATTTTAATATTGGAGAATTATTAAGAAGATTGAAAGAAATTATATTCTTAAGAAGAGCAACGATGCAATCTAAGGTTGTAGCGGTATTTAAGTGTTGTATTGAATGGATTATAATTACGGTAGTAGAAAATGTATCAGAGTGGCCAATATTAAAACTGTTACTTGATTATTTACAACGTGAAAATGACTGAAATAAAAAAAAAATAAAATTAAAATTAATTTGATGCAGTGGAACTGTCAAAGTCTCAAACCTAAGTTAGTTTTGTTAGAAAATCTTTTAGTTCAAGAAAATATCCACGTTGCGGTGTTGAGTGAAACATGGTTGGAACCGGAGAGTGCTCTGAAAATAAGCCATTATAACATATATCGGAAGGACAGGTATGATTCATATGGTGGGGTTGCAATTTTAACGCACAAATCAATAAAATCACAAGTACGCAATATTCATAACCGTAATACAGGTATAGAAATTTTATTAGTTACGCTATTTAATTGCGATGTAATAGAAAACATAATATCTCTTTATTGTCCACCTTCGGTCAACACCTGCCAACTTGACTGGGAGCATTTATTCGCGTTTTCAAAGAGTAAAACATTATTGCTTGGTGACTTTAATGGTCACCACACAAACTGGTCTAATAAAATAGATGCTAGAGGGAAGCAAATTATGGATGCGTTAATGTCCGATAATAGTTTTGTTACACTTAATAACGGGGATATAACGAGAATTAAACTTGTAAATGGTGTGATACAACAGTCATCACCTGATATTTCGTTTGCTTCAACGGATATCGCTCTCAGATTCGATTGGAGGGTGTTGAATGAAACCTTAGGAAGTGATCATTGTGTTATAAAAATTAATGCACATGTAAAAGCAGAACCGAAATGTATAGCTCGCAGGAATTTTAAGAAAGCGGATTGGAATTCTTATACTGAGTTACTTCAAACCTTATATTCTGACTTCATTATATCCAACGATTTACAACACGATTACAATAATTTTATAGACTACATGAACATTGCTGCTGATATTCATATTCCATTTGTTAAAATTTGTACAAATCCTACAAGTAATTTCTTGCCTCGCCCTTATTGGAATCAAATTCTTTCAAAATGTGTAGCAGAACGCCGTTTAGCACTGTCGCAATTTCGCCGTAATCCAACTCCTAATAATTTGACTTACTTACGGACTAAAATACGTACTTCTCAAAAGTTAATGCGCAAATTTAGATCACAGTCATGGCAGGTTATGTGTTCTTCTTTAAATGAGTCATCAACTCAAACAGAGGTTTACAATAAACTGAAGTGGATAAAGGGCTACAAAGCATACGGTAATTATATTGATGTAGGAAAGGCCAATGAATTGTTAAAAAATTTAGCACCAGATTACGTACCCACTCACAAACAATCATTTTCATCCAGTAATATCAAATTAGAATCAGTTATAACTCTACATGAATTAGAAAAAAGCATTAAAGTGAAGGACACCTCTCCCGGATGTGACAACATATCGTATTCAATGATTAAGAATTTGCCGTTGAATGGTAAAGTTTTGTTGCTTTCTCTCTACAACAAGTTCCTCATTAAGTCATTTGTACCCATCCAATGGCAAGATATCAGTATAATACCAATACCAAAACCCGGACGTGATACACAAAATATTTCCTCGCTGAGACTAATTTCAATGATCTCATGCGTTTGTAAGGTTTTTCACACCGTTCTACTTAATAGATTAGAATGGTTCATTGAGAGAAACCATATTTTACCTGAGACTATTACAGGTTTCAGAAAATGCCATTCAACTCAACATAATCTTGCTTCTTTAGTCTCCAGAATACAGTTAGGGTTTACAGAAAAATATAGTACGGTATGCTGTTTCATCGATATAGACAACGCGTATAATAACGTTGATGTAAATAGTTTATTACATACTTTGGATAGACTAGGGGTAGGCACAAAAATCTGCAAATATTTAGAAAACTTTCTGAGAAATAGAATCCTTAAAATTCAAACAAATAAAAAACAAGTTTGTAGAAGTACTAGTCGTGGATTAGCACAGGGTGACCCTCTTTCGCCATTACTATTCAATATTGTAACTGCCTGTATATCTAAAAGCGCAAATAACGTGCATATTTCTCAATATGCTGATGATTTCCTTTTCTATGCATCGCATGAAAATGTATTACAAGCTGCTGAAAGAATACAAATATCTCTAAATCTAGTTTCAGATATTATGTCAAAAATAGGCCTAGAAATTTCACCAATTAAAAGCAAAGTTATCATTTTTAAAACTAGTAACAAATCCTGCAATATCGAATTAAAAGTTAATGGAATATCATTAGAAATAGTAGATCATTACAAATATCTAGGACTTTGGCTTGATAAATCTTTAAGGTGGTCCAAGCACATAAACGAAATAAGTAGTAAAACTGTAAAATATATTAATATTTTTAAAATTCTAGCAGGTTCACAATGGGGCATACATCCACGTCATTTAAGACGACTTTATACATCTTTGGTCCGAAGTAAGTTAGATTATTGTTGTTTCCTATATGATAACAGCGCGCAGATACATTTAAAAAAATTAAATTTAATACAAAATCAGTTTTTACGTATCATTGGAGGATTTATCAAAAGTACGGCAGTCCATGTCATGGAGTCTGAACTACACATTGAACCACTTTTATTTCGTAGATATTATTTGGCAGGTAAATTTTGGCTAAAATGTAAATCAACCGCAAATAGTGAAATTATTAGGCTAGTAGAAGAATTAAAATATGCTTGCCAAAGTCTTTATTGGAGAAATAAGAAAAAGCCTTTATTAATAACAATCCACGAATGTCTTAAAGAAAATTATGTTAAAGCTAGTAGTAATTTAGATATGTTTAATTTACAAACATGGATGACAAATTTTGACCTATGTAAAATAATACAACCAACCATAGAACAAATTAAAAAACCAAAAAAAATATATGACTTTGAAATATTAAGAACTATTTGTAATGATTCAATACAGCAAAACTTTGCAAATCACTATTATTTGTTTACTGATGGATCTAAAAACCAAAGCGATGTTGGAGCAGCAGTGTTTGATCCACAAAACGCATCCTCCGTTAAATTTAAAATAGATTGTAATATTTCCATTATGCATGTAGAATTAATTGCCATTGCGGAGGCTGTGTCATATATTAAGAGTGTTGATTACAGAGATTTTGTA
Organism: Melitaea cinxia; assembly: GCF_905220565.1. NCBI lineage: Eukaryota > Metazoa > Arthropoda > Insecta > Lepidoptera > Nymphalidae > Melitaea > Melitaea cinxia. Next base: position 9,361,284 of record NC_059409.1, read on the forward strand.
GTTTTCGAAAGAATATTGTTCGAATGCTATTGTAAACGAAAAAAGGAAAATAATAAAGTAATATTTATTTGAAGATACTTTTTTTCTTTTCATTTCATATTTATTGCGTCTTTAATAAGATCATAACTGAGAAAAATTAATAAGTTTTTTTTTTATCCAATTCAATTTAAATAATAAGTAAGAAATATTTTATGTTAGTCAGACCGCAAATTGTTTCCAAAAATAGAATGACAGTGATGATCCAAGTTATGGAATTAGTGATATCAGTACTAATATTTTGCTTATGATTTAGGTAAGTATAGTTTCGTGTTTCGGTACGGACCTTAATTATTAATATCTTCTTTTGCCTTTGGTTTTAAATTTCGATTCGATCTTTCACACCTAAAAACGTTCACTCTTATACTTATTTATGAAAATGCTTTTAGTATAAGTTATTTTATTTCATTGTATAAAAACTTTTAACATTTGCTATACACTAATGTAACAATAAGTATCCATTATTGTTTAAAAAATCTTTAAGATTCATTAATTATGATTACATGTCACATTAAAACAGAAATTTAGTTTAAATTTGTTGAAATTGAAACTTAACGAGTGTTAGACAAAATTGTTTTATTTGGAATTCCTTATTATGTATATTGTATGTATAGCTAAGGTTTCGAAGACCGAACTTTATTGCTGGATTGCGTGACAAGAGATACTATTTTAAGTTTTGAACTAACTGTACGTCATGTAATTTCCAATAACGACGTGTTTTTTTATTGTCAACCTCTGAATCGTTAACTTTATCCAATAAGTAATGTTAACGTCGCATTTGTATTAAAAAATCACGTCGTTTACATATTTTTATTGTTATATATAAATATTATCGATACAATCAAATGGCTTTATTAAAGGCCTTGTTATAATTTATATATTTTTTCTAAGAAGGAAAAATTTCTATATTAATTTTTATTATGTAAATTGTAAAACTTGTCTTCTCTACTTAGGATATAAATTACACGATTCGTTATGTAGAGGGTGGGTATGTTTCGTACGTTAGTTATAAGCTATACTATATAAGCTAGACTATATAGACTAGACAAACATAAACGTTTTAAATAACAGCCTCCGCCTCAGCGAACGATACGCATCGACTTGTTACAACTTCACACTAAAGCCGATTGTAACATCAGCTTATTACCTCGAGACAAATAAATTCCATCACCTACGTTATCAAGAATCTTTAGGAGAAATCCGAAACCGTAAACATGCACGTTGAGCTCACAGTGTTAACTATTCATTCTGTGTCTCTAGAGAATATATTGAACAAAAGACGGGTTCAGCATCCGACTACACTATTTCTCACTACTTCGGTGCGATGTAATCAGAGAAGACGACGTGTCGCGCTTATTTATGTATGAACAGGGCGCGGGCGAGGGTGGGCCAAGCGCGAGATACAAACAGAATAATATTGATGACACTGAGCTCCGTGGGGTCATGAATCATTAATCGTACGCTCTCGTCTACGGCTCTATTACGACTACCTTGTTGGATAAGCCACTCTTCACGAGGTGAGGTCGCGAGATACGCCGCTAACGCTTGCCTTTTTCATAAATTACGGGCTCGGGTTGTACGATATGAATGCCGGTGACTTTAGTGATGTGATGAAGGTGTTTGCTGATTTTTTATTAACCAAATTTGATAAATGTTTCATTTTTTTACAAGAAGAACGTATAAAGTAGTGTACGTTAAAAAACGCCGAGCATATTATAACATTTTAACGTGATCCAGATATAATCCCTCCCCGACGGTCCTGTTTCCGGCTTAGTCCCATCGGATTAAATCTTCATTACACTTTTTAGGATTTATTAATGCTTTCTCGTTATGCTTACATTTAAAAATACTCAACTCACTGTGTAAAGGTAAATATACTACCGAGCTTTTCACATTCAGTTTATTGTTTTCTTAAAAACTGCCAAGCTACGATCACAAGACGAGTACTTAAAGTTAAATTCTCGAACATAAAAAAGGAGGCAATTTAAGTCAATTCAGTAAGCAGCAGACATGGCTACTTCCAAATGAACTCGAACATAACAAAAACGAAAACAAATCGTGAACAAAAACGCAGGTCATTTCGGCTTGGACTCTCTCGTTTATTTTTTCTAAACGGAGGACGTGCATCGGAAACCTTGAAACATTTTTTGACTTGCCTTCAAATAATTTTTACTCAACCTGTATCGATAAAATTATGGACGGAACAAGGCGGGTTGAAATGAAGCTAAATGAGGATATCGGAACGCTCTTGTTCTAATCAGAGTTTTATTTTGCGACCAGGTAAAAATTGTTTGTTTTTTTTTTCATAACATATTCGCTTTAATGTGTCGCGTTTATCATAGTCTACATCAATAATGTTTAATTTTCGTATGTTTTTATAAACTCACTAGCCGTAAGTAATGTTAAATTTAAGTACCCATATATATTATCGTACTAAAAACTATAGCATAATAATGAGATATATGTGTAAGTATTCCAAAACTTTTATTTACTTGTTACATAAAATGTAAAATTATTTAAATTATTTGATAACAACGACCTTCACAAATAAGAACTAAGTAAACGAAGACAGAAATAAACGAACTTAAAGTATGTAGGTATCTTGAATACAATTACCTTTAAAGCTTTCATATGAGTATGTTTTAACCATGTATTGCGTATGACAAAGCGTTATATATTATACACGACAAGTCACTTACTAACCTTAAAAGTTAAATTCATATCTATACCTTTAAGCTTTGAAGTTACATTTTAAAATTCATCGCGTGTACACCAAACTCCGATACTCATCCACGAAGGCACGCTTTCAAGAAAAAATAAGATAAAAAAGTTGTCAAGCGTGAATTGAATTTTAGATATAATATAGTTATATTTAAAGTCAAATACAGTTACTCAACGCATAGAAGTTTTAATATTAGACAGTCTATCATTTCGACTACCAAAATGAAACTAAAATATTCATCATTCCATCATTTCAGCCTATCATAGTTCCCTGGCGGACATAGGCCTCCACAAGTTCACGACAAAGATGGCGTGAACTCATGTGTTTTGCCCATAGTCACCAGGCTGGGCAGGCGGGTTGGTGACCGCAGGGCTGGCTTTGTCGCACCGAAGACGCTGCTGCCCGTCTTCGGCCTGTGTATTTCAAAGCTAGCAGTTAGATGGTTATCCCGCCATCGGTCGGGTTTTTAAGTTCCAAGGTGGTAGTGGAACTGTGTTATCCCTTAGTCGCCTTTTAGGACACCTACGGGAAGATAGGGGGTGGCTATATTCTTTACTACCGTAGCCACACAGGGAAAAAAATGAAACTAAAATATTAAAAAGTCGGAAAAGGGGTTATTTCAATTTCAATGCTTCTATTTCTATTTCTTTTCTTTTGTATACTAGAACGTGTTTTTGAAAAATACTTAAGAAATCATATTTAAGCATAAAAACGATGCAAAACGAAATATGACAAGAAATTCTGTTGACTACTGCAACGTGGAACCCTAAAAATAAAGAAATGAAAAACACAACCAATATATTTAAAAAGGACACAGTCACAATGGCATACAATAGAAAAAATAGTTCTGTCGACAGTGCTACAATGACACAATGTGGCTACGTTTTTTTATTCTTAACGTTTTTGTTGTTATACCTAAACAACAATTTTAACCTGTTTCTGTTATCATTACAGCCTATACAATCCACTGCTGGACATAGTACACAAGTTTACGCCAAAAATAATGTGAACTCATGTGTTTTGCCCATAGTCACCACGCTGGGCAGGCGGGTTGGTGACCGCAGTACTGGCTTTGTCGCACCGAAGACGCTGCTGCCCGTCTTCGGCCTGTGTATTTCAAAGCCAGCAGTTTGATGACTATCCCGCCATCGGTCGGCTTCTTAAGTTCCGAGGTGGTTGTGGAACCTTGTTATCCCTTAGTCGCCTCTTACGACACCCACGGAAAGAGAGAGGGTGGCTAAATTCTTTAGTGCCGTAGCCACACAGCACCTTGTTTCTGTTAATATAAATAATAATATATATTGAACTGCAAGTACAACTTAAGAAAACAATTAAGCCTTAATATCTCGTCATATACATATATTTTCATTTAATTACAATAATTAATTGAATCGTTCTCACATCTAATGTACCTACATTTAGTAGATTTATTTACATTGATAAGTAACATTGCCAAAGTAATTTTAAAATATATTATGCTTATAAAATTAAATGACAAATAATTAAACAGAATATAAGAGAAATAATGGATTAAAAATAGACGAAAACATATTAATGTAAAAACATAACAAACATTATCTATCATAGATTAATACCTATGTCGTTAAATATTAAACTGACAGTACAGGTAATAGCTGTAATAAATACCTCGCTTTAATCGCCTAATTATTTTAAGTAGATCGTAATTAAATGTGACCAGTTTTTGTATTCTTATTGCATTAAATTTATATCATATTTTTATTATATTGAGCCGCGGCCTTACCCATCATCAGACTATTAACATTTCTAAAATTATGACACCTTCTGATTAATTCAAATAATAAAATGTAAAGAACTATTTACTCATCAAACAATCTTAATTTAACTATAATATGAATTTGTAAGTTATTTTTTATCTATTTCTTTTTTTTATGTAATTATCAAGCAAAATGTTTTTATGACTTTCTTATAAAACCCAATTAAAACAAAATATATTCTTTAAATGGTCTAAAATACAGTGAAAATCGTATGAAAATGTGTTCATGTTCCAAAGAAGAAAGAGGAGAACAAGACGATGAAGCAGATAACGACTGTATTTGTACTATGTTACGATGATAATGATTACGTTTAAAGATCGTCAGATATTTCGTGCTTCCTGACGCTCTCTCACAACGTGAATAAAGGTGGGTACCATCCTTCCGCCCTTGGAAACATCACGTCCCTTCAAAATAGAATGAAAAAAAACCTAATGCCGAGCTCATTGTGTTTAATCTTAGAAGCAGGTAGTTGCGAACAAAAAAGCGGTCTACTAAAAGTGAGGCATTACGCAAAAAATTAAACGGAACGTGTTCGCAGTGAATGCTCAGGATTATAACCAGATGTCGATTTTTAAAATACACTATTAATGTGTACGATATGGGTCTCATTGTATGCAATTAAACTAAAAACGTTTACAGATCACGTATCGATAACAACGTAAAAAATAAAGCAAAAAAAAAAAATGAAACGCCTTTGTTAAGAAACAATCGCTATTTTTGTATTCATGGTAGCTTCTTAACATTCTTTTAAAAAATATTTTGAATTATTAAAAGCAATAACATCCTCCCTCAGTACAAATATTTAAAATTGCTAAATTGACTCAAATTACATACTTTGCTGAAACAATGGGTTAATTTAGTCGGTATTTTCTTAAGAATTTTAAGATAAGTATCTACTACATCCAATGGTTCATTATAAGGTTAAAAAGTTGAAAATAAAAAGAATTTGTATCACACGACTATTGTTATTACCTTCAAGGTAGGAACCATAATACCTACTGAAGTCAGAAAGGGGATAATTTTAATTTACAAAATTAGTTCGATGTTACATTATGCAAATAGGTTGAAGTTAAAATTCAAATAAAATTTTAGTACTTCTACATAATCATACCGTTTAACTTTTTTTATTTTATTTTTATTAATGTGTGTTTTCTTACTTTAAGGTCCATAAAATTATAAAAATATATATAAATTTGAATGATGGTCACCTACCTGGGTCAATTTTAAAACAAACGCATTAAATATTCGTTGATAAATTTCGAAGCGTATAAGGGTCTCGTTTTATCATTAACGACAAAAACAAAGTTACGACTGAGCAGTGACATAAAAACTCAAATTGTCTTGCTGAGTCCCATCGTAAAATTTAAAAAGTTAATTAAAACTCAATCAGGAATCTTATTAAGCTCGTAGAATAATACATTAATCTCTGCGCTGGAAGCTGAAAGATATAAATTTGTCTGTACAATATAAAAAGGTATTTTACAGATATTTACTTAGTTTGAAAAAAAAAGAGGGAGAGAAAAATTGTTATAAGGCAAATGTTACATTGGAACGAATTATACTTAGTTACGGACATATAAGTATACGTAATTAATTTTTTTTTTACTTAAAAAAAAAACAGATCTTTATATCGTCCACACAGTAAATGTTATTGTTTATTTTCGATTTTGGTGTTGGTTAAATTTGATTGACTGAAAGTCTGTAACCAGACAATTGGACCTTAGGCCTAAGGGTCCATTAGTATAAAAAACACAATAAAATCATAATTATTTTTTATCATTGATATACTTTAATAATCCCTCGAAGTTTGTATTTTAATGTATCAGAACAGATTTGTAGGTTCAATATGAACATGATACGTCTTATCAGGTGGCGGTAAAGATATAATATAGAAGTCCCATTAAAGGGCCACGTGGGCGTTGTCGCAGGCGGCCGCTAGTCATATAAAAGGATAGTCGATACAAATTACATTTATGGAGGCACAGTTCCAATACAGATAACCGAGCAACCTGTTCGGAACGATTCAAATAAATAGCATAACCCGTTTAGATAAATCCTATCTGTAAATATTGGTAGATATAAATTGTACCGGCTTATCGTTTACAGTGCGCCTATAAACATTTCTTACTCACATAATTGTGTTTCCTCTTGACTGGTGATAGTTAACATGTTCTAATGGACTTATTACTTTTTTTAGTCATTGAAACTGATGGTAGTTAGAGTTATCTGACGGATGAACGGAATATTTTGCATAATGAAATGGTACTAACGCAACAAATTTGTAACGCTAATATACGTATTTTCAAACAATTGATGTACCTAGTTTAATTAAAACTAACCCGTTGGCGCAATTCGTGCTTTTAGCTTTGAGGGTTGTAGGTATGATTCCCACTCCAAGTCTGTGTGTAATATATATATATTTATTTATATATGTATTATCCATAAGTATGTTTATCGAAAAAAAAATATATATATATAGCTATACCAGTCGGCTGTTACCTATAAAACAAGCATTAAGTTGCTTACTTTAGGAACAGACGACCGTGTGTGTATTGTGTAGATATTTACTATTTATTATTATTTAATTACAGACGTTAGTATTTTAGTTTTAAGTGTGATGTGATATTAACTCATAGGAACGCCGATATTTGATAGATACATTATTAGTGCAGATTATTTGCCTTACAAATTTTTCATGGCCAATAACTTCTTGAATATACTATACTTTCCTAGAAAAATAATCTGGTAACTTACGTAAAGCAAAATATTTTTACAAATACCCACTTGAAATACCTTTTTATATCAACCTATATAGCACGAATGGAATGGCCGCATGCGAATCATTATTGTTTTACAAGACAAAAAATAGTAGTACCTACCCACATTTTGTACATTATGATTTTATATTAAATATTAAGTTTTTTATATAAATAATTATAAATAATTACCTATTATAAAACTTTTTTTTAATATATATTATTAAGTATTTTTACACTGTTTTAGAATCTATATTTAGAATACAGTTTTGTTGTACCACTATATTAAATTTTTAAACATTTTTTTATCTTTAAATACTTCAATGAAAATAAAAAAGAAAAGTCGAAAATTTTGTTTAAAAAATCAGACACAGAACACAAATTTTAGCAGGGTGCAAAACTTTTGCATTCTCATTATCAAAAACCACAAATTGCTACATGAACTTAAAAAAGCATTTTATTATATTACGTAAAAATAATTTAATACTTTACAGAGTAAATATTATTATAAAATAAATCTTACCTGAAATAATCTTAAAATTTTTATTACATTCTAGCTAATAACGGAGACTTAGATAAAATCACGAGATGGCCCAGAGGATAAAACTCGTGAATCTTTAGTAAAGGTCGCGATCGTATCCGGGCTGGCGTTTCTTAACTTTTTATGACTTTGATTTGTGTGTGCAATATATTTCGTGATCTACTTAGATAGCGTTTTTTGTTTATATCCGTCAATCAATCAAAACGCAGTATGGGACAGCAATATTGAGCTTTATGAAATACGAGCATATCTTGCGGGTATACCTTGGTTCGTCAGTAGCTTACTTATTGACAAACATTGCAATTCTTAGTTTGAGAATAATTATGTTTGTTACGTGACCTATAGTCATAAGATATAGAACAGTGATTATGACATCAAAATATATTCGCTTCAGCCTGTAATATCCCACTGCTGGGCATAGGTCTCTTTTTCCATGTAGGAGAAGGATCAAAATATAATTACCTATCTGTTTTATATTTTTGAGTGAAATAAAGTAACCGGTTTTAATTATTGTGTCATAATGAGATTACAGAAGTAAGCATCACGTTTTTAACCAAACTAGCGAATTGGTGGTTGTCAATGTGAGAAACTACAAATGACGACTAGTTTTCAATATTTTCGAACTTAAGCTTACTTTTATCAGGAAGGCAATAAAATGTTCATATAAAATACGTAATTTCAATAAAATGTACTCACGTAATGAAAGATAAGTAATTTACACTCAGAACATTTTCAATAAACAGCAAGCTATAGCCGAGTAATGTAATTGCACAACCTCAAACATAATTTACGTTAGTAAAAAAGCGCTATAAAAAGCTTTAACGTTTATTGGGCTTACATAGTTTTGTTCGGTAAAATTTATTTTCCAACGGCCGTCGGAGGATTGGAGTAGACCGGTGATTGATTGGAGGACAAATGAACAATCTATAGGTTCAAAGTTTGCATCTGCGTGTGAAATTGCATTCAAATAGGGTTTTCGTTTTCATGCATTTTTTATTTTTACCAATTAAAATATTGAATAATCTATTATTTATTTGCATTGCACCGTGTAAGTGGATTATAATATATTATGATTTTTTAAAATAAATATCAATTGTGTATGTATTATAGATGTATGTAGTGTATTCCTTTTTGTACTGTAATTCTTTTTTATTTTTTTCATAGTATTATTGATACCTTACCTTTTGTAAGCATGTGGCTCTACACTGGGCGACTCGTAAAGGTGAAGACACTTCCTCTTCAGCAAGCACTCCAATCCAGGTTATAATCGCGGAAAACAAGGAAAAATTATATAATAACATTTTGGCACACATTCTCTTTGGTATCCCTCGTATAAAGATAGCAATATTTTACGTCAAAGTTCGTCTCTTATCATTGCCGACACATAAAACTGAACAAAAATCTTGACATAATAAAGTTTTCAGTCAGTAAAACATAAACTTTATTCAAAACGTAAGTTTGGTAGCACGTTGAACAAGATAATTAGTCCGATAAAGTTTTTGAAACCTTTTACAGTATTAGCTATGCTGTTCACAGCGAGCTTGATAATCGAAAAAAAGAAATAAAAAAGTTACGATAAAAACGATTTTAATAACGAAAACACTCAAGAAAAATTATCTCCACAAGTTAAATCGTTCGCCTTGTTACATTTCCCGAAAGGCGACGCTACCGCGAACGCGGTCGAAAGCGGACTAACCACCCCGCTTGAAGAAGCTCTGTTCCTCTCCCCTCTGATAGTTAATTTTTATGCCTTTCTCGCTCCCGCACGAGGGTTCCCCACCTCTCCTTCGCTCTCACTACAAAGTATACGTCCATGGCTACTACTACGTGTGTCGCTCTCTCTGTCCTCTCTACTAGTGCATATATTTTATTCTATCTCGTTTTATCTCGGGCGGTTTTACGTTGTTTTTCCTTGATGCAGTTTAACGGATGAGAATGTGGTGGTTATTGTTAGACAAAGACGGTGGTAGTAAAAATTTTAGGGTTGTTCAAAAGGGGTGACAAAGAATCGAGCTAATTCAGGGCTTGCGTTTTTATGGGAGTTCGGGCGGTAAAAAGTATCCCGCCTCTCTCGTTTGTTCAAGTTTATGGTTCTCGCGTCGTGAAGCCATATTAATAATATTAATGGCTGTCGTATCAACAATAATACTATTCTGTTGTAAAAGATTTTTATGAATTCTTAATGCATACAAAATTATAAAAAGATTTATCTTTGACATAGTTGTCGGTCCATATTTCACGATAAAATATTAAAATTATACAGAAACACAAACAATAATATTTCTATATTTAGAAGCTTTACGTTTTAAGTTCTTAATATAACAGACTACCAACAGTTATTTGTGAAAGGCAGAGCGTCTGCAAAACCTGCAAAAGGATTAAATAAGAATACAGTGTACGTGACAGAACAAACCTTTATACGAAAAGGCATTTTTCGTTTTTCGTTTCTACAACATCTCCGGGTTGGCTGTATTCATCTCGCCGTCTTTAATCTTCCAGACTTTGTCTAGACGAGCCTGTGGACGATTGCACACAATTTTGATACCGCCTATCTATCGGACCTACATCGGCGATCGTAAATTGATACTTTGGGATTTTTTGGCCGGCCAGCGGAAATACCCACCTTTGTCTTAAAATGTTCGCACAAAAACTTGTTTTTTTATTATTATTTAAATTTATAATAGACATTGTAAGCTGTCTCCAATTAAGACGCTTAAGGCATTCTTAAATTTCAAACTATTATATCATTATTATTCAATTTTTTTGATTTCCGAAAACAAAAATATTAGGTACTTTATTATAATATTTGTATTATTTTTTTTAAATATATAGACTAGCGCTTGACTGCGATCTCACCTGATGATGAGTGAAGATGCAGCTTAAGATGCCTATTCACTCTTGATTTGAAGATACCTAAGTTATAGTTGGAAAAACGGAAGCCGGAAGGGCATTCCAAATTTCTGCGATGCGTATTAAAAACGACGAAGCAAAGTGCTTAGTGCGAGATCGTGGTATTTCAACCACGTAGCGGTGCAGGTTCTTGCGATGCCTTGCGGTTTGGTGATAGAAAGGTGATGGTGGAACCAAATTGTAAAGGTGTTGAGCACACTCTCCGAAATATATCCTGTAAAATACCAACAGAAGGCAACCTTGCGCTGATGTTCCAGACTTTGCAGTCTAGAGTTAATCAGCAATTCGTCACCGATGAGTCTTCTGGTGCGTCGATCCACAGAATCCAAAGCAGCAAGCTGGTACTTGGCAGAGCCAAGAGGCTAAGAGGTGTTAAAAAACGAGAAAACACCAACTTCAATTACATCCACAAGTAACACAACGTAGGTAGACGACAAAATTGTCAAGTAAATAGGCGTTATCAAAGATTACTCAAAATGTACTTATTAGATATTGATCAAATTCAAATGGGACCTATGATATGACAAGCATCAGAAAATACAGTCGAATCGAGAGCCTCCTCCTTTTTTTGAAATTGGCTAATAAAGTGAGATTTACCGATTTTGATAGGATGCTTATTTATTGCATGTATATATTGCTATGTGGCTACGGCAATAAAGAATATAGCCACCCGGTGGTGACACCACTCTTCCGGTGGGTGTCGTAAGAGGCGACTAAGGAATAACACAGTTCCACTACCACCTTGGAACTTAAAAAGCCGACCGATGGCGGGATAACCATCCAACTACTGACAATTAAATACACAGGCTGTAGACGGGCAGCAGCGTCTTCGGTGCGAAAAGGCAAGCCCCGCGGCTACCAACCCGCCTGCCCAGCGTAGTGACTAGGGGCAACACACATGAGTTCACACTATTTTTAGCGTGAACTTTTGGAGGCCTATGTCCAGCAGTGGACTGTGCTAGGCTGAAATGATCATGATGAGGATGATATATTGTAGCAAAATAAGTATAATTACTAGAAGAATATGATGTTTTAAATTCGTTTAAGAATAATCACTTGCTAGGAACATTTATTTGTTAAACTTAGGTGACTCAATCCTGTTGCATGTATAAATGAGTTTTATTTATTGGAACCAACATATATAAAAGTATTTAATTAGTACCTTAATTCTCAAAAAAAAAAAAAGAAATCGAATATTATAAGTACCTACCTATGTCTACTGTCTATCTATGTCCGTAACAAGATGTTACACAACTGGCACTTGTAGCTTCCGGCTTACTTATAGAAACTTTTGGATTCCCTTTTGTGGAACATAAAAAAAAAAACAACATTGAATCAATTTACTAGGCTTAACTCTAAGCTTACAATATTCAACGATTCATTTGTATTAAGGGTTTCCTATACACTAATTTCGTACCGAAAATTTTAACTACACTAATCCTAAAAAAAATTATATTTTAAATCATTTTCGATTTTTTTATTTTTTTATTTTAAATCATTTTCAATTCAATGCAAAAATTTGCGATGTATGAAAAAAAAAACATTTAATATTCTTGAGATTTTTTCTTCTAAAATTGTGTATAAATAATGTTAAGTGAAAGGTTTTATGTTTGTATCTTTAACAGACACAATCCGTCGGTAGTTTATTGACAATTGCAGACAATGATGAAAGGTTTACAGCCTCGTAAAGGCGGCAGTGTTCAAGGGTCGAGGTCTAATAAATCGTTACAGTAAATTGTTGGGGAAGCTTAATGAAAAATTTCGTCAAAAATATGGTTTTAATAAATTTAGAAAAAAATAAGCAAAAATCCAAAAATATCTCATCAATGGAACCACGAAATTTAAAACCGACATTTGTGGATTAAACACAGACTATCGTATTTTATATATTTAATATTATCATAATTTACATATTAATGATTTTCTATCACTCATCTTTCCTTGTGATAATACTATATTTTAACATCTTTGCAATTTAAATTTAAATTGATTTTAAGAATCTAAGACAAAATGGCCTCGTTTGTTTTATTTTACGATTTGCTTTCAAAATAATACTTAATAACCGAAAATCATAATTTATATCTTAAGCTTATGTTTTATATGAGTTTATATATTACAACATTTAAATATGCGGGTTATTCGTACTACATTTTTGAGGGTTCCTTTTCTATATTTCAATACATTTACTTTACATCAACCACTAAATCTGATTTACGTTTATGATTATTGCAACTGTTCTTCTGTGATATAAACAGAATGATATTTTGTAAATATTAGAAAGATTTTAAAATCTAAAGGTAGTTTCTGATATTAACTCTTGAATTGGTACATTGCATTAAAGGCACTATAAACAACAAGAGAACTAACACATGTCTAACCTAACCATTTATGTGTTTATATAATAAGCAAGTAGGTTTATGAGTATATATTTGTATTTCAATTTATTCAATATAATTATGTAATAGATCGAATAAACGTATAATGCAGGGTACTTTTTTGTGTTGTCCATATCGCACTCTTTTCCTTTATTAGTATGTATTGTTTTGCAATATTTTATATAAGCCAAAAATTTCTATGTTTATGTATGTATCCATGTGTATGTGTATTTCTATCAGAATGCCGCTAAAATGAAAATTAATTACAAAACTTAGGGTGGTCCTGAAAATCAGTGTTAGGACTAACATTCCTAACTTAAACTGAGGTCACACCTTTTTGTGAGGCATGCTGCGAACTTATATAAATAATGTCTTAGTTAAATACTTTTAATCGATAAGTTTATATTGTATCTCTTTTTTTGTTTTATTTTACGTTTGCATCCTCTTTGTATTTAGTCCTTGTTGTAAATTATGTACAATGTGTTTCTTTTATATCATTTTAACCTGATGCAGTGTGTTTTCACAAATAAATTTATTATTATTATTATTATTATTATGTGACTGGAATTCGAAACAAAACATTAGCAGAAATGGTGCAAAGTACCTATTCACGATCTATTTGACGTGATTACTGGAATCCGACATAATAAAAAGAAATACAAGTTCATTGATAATATTAATTGAGGGTAGAACTTAAAATTGAGAACAACGACAATAGATCTGACAATTGATATTACAGTGTTGCGACCCTAAAAAATAATTTCTAGCATTATTTACGTTACTTTTTACGTAACTACAACATACATTTAAATTAAATGGATCAAATTCAAACATTATTTAACAAGTAGAAGATTGAGATTTAAAGTCAAACTGCTGATCTAAATGAATTTGTTACGATTGGTATTGTTAGCATGGTGGACGAAAAGTTAATTGCATTAGTGGAAGAAAACGATTGCTTAAATATTAAAATGGAATTTAGAAACGGAGATTAAAAAATAAAAAGAGGAGAAAGAAATACCAATATTATAGTATTTGGATTAGAAGAAAACGAAACTACTTTTTTGAGCTACTAGAGAATCTAAAAGAAAATTTTAGACAAGACTTAAACGTTAAAATAGAAAGCCATGAAATCAACGAAATTGGTCGTTTGGGCAAATACAAGCATAGAAAAAACTAATCACGGCCAGCACTGTGTTCCTTTGCGAATAACTACAAAACGGCAAAAAATACAAAATTGTAAGGAAAACTGATCAAAAGGAGAAAGGCAAGGCAAGGTAGCAATGTCTAAGGTATATATAAGTTAATAGTTATATAAGTTAATAGTTAAAGAGAAAAATAGCACACAAGAGGAATGAAAAAGAGAAGCATAGCTTTTACCAGATTCTTGCATAAGTCAAGCATAAATCAGCAAGCTGTTTCCTCTGATAAGTTAAGAGAATTAAATGCCTTTGATATAATGCGATCTAGACCCAATTCACCATCACAATCATCTAAAAATAATAAACAATAGTAAAAAATTCACGGAAAACGGAAGACCAAACACAAAGTAAGAAAAATGGCAAACAAGAAGTAAAAAAGCACGTAGTTTTCCCAAGCTGACTGGTCCTCGTGAGGAAAAAGACCACAACCCTCCAATACCAAAAGGTAACAAGTGATGTAGAGATAGTGGCTCAAGAGACTCATGATAGTGAAGGACCGGCAAACTGATCTTTAGAAAATAAAAAATAGGAACTTCTAGAATAAGTTTAGTTTTCTTTCTAATATAGTAGTTGTGTTTAAACATCATTAATTTAACATGCGTTAGATTTTCAAAAAATGTAAATGTATTGAGCTTGTGTAACATGTATTAGATTGCCAGATATGAATAAAAGACTATATTATTGTTATTATACTTGAGTAACATAATATCTTAAATCACGTTGTTAATAACAAATATCATCAAGTATAGCTCATGACTAATCATGAAGAATATTGCAAACAGCAACGAATTCTGCGCACCTGAGTCTGCGTTCTCTAATCTTTCATAATCCTAGTTATTGGCCGATTTGCGCAAATATTGCGCAACTGAATTATTTTCTACAATTATTAAATACTTTTAATAACCTGATTCATAAAATATTTATTTAAAGTATTCATTTCCTCTCGTCAAATATTTATTTATTTATTTATTTATTCTTAATGTACACTAAAATACAGACACATATAAAGAAAGATAAAATACAAGACGTACAAAAGTGATCTTATTGCTATATAGCTTTTTCTTACAGATAACCTTTGGGTACTGGACACGATATATCATGTATACTCAAAGATTTTAATTTGCATATATTTTGAATTTTATAAATTCTGTAAAATTTCAAAATATATTGAAATCAGAAATGTAAAAATTGCTATTGAATTTATATTTATCCTTATTTTTACAACGAAAAATTTCATCACTTTTGCCTGATACAGCCCACTGCTGGACATAGGTTCGTGCCAAAAATGGCGTGAACGGCGCGGTTGCCCATAGTCAACACGCTGGGCAGGCGGGTTGGTGACCGCAGGGCTGGCTTTGTCGCACCGAAGAAGCTGCTGCCCGTCTTCGGCCTGTGTATTTCAACGAAAAACTTATCGCATCCAAAAATCAAATTTCTGTTCATTGGTGCTCTAAGTCACCTATAGCATTTAATTTCAGTGTTATTATAATTTATATATAACTTAAATATATATATCTATAATATATATAAAAGCGAAAGGTCACTCACTCATCACGAAATCTCCGAAACTATAACACCTACAAACTTGAAATTTGGCAAGTAGGCTCCTTATATGACAAAAACATCCGCTAAGAACGGATTTTACGAAACTCGACCCCTAAAGGGGTAAAACGGGGGTTGCAAGTTTGTATGAAAGTCCTATGTTTTTGAAGTAAGAGACTTGAAATTTAAAATGTATGCTCTATAGATGATGAGAAGGTGTCCAAATAATGTATCTTTAGAAATCAATACCCTTTTGGGGTTAAAACGGGGGATGGTATGTTGACTCGCTCATCACGAAATTTCCGAAACTATAACACCTAAAAACTTGAAATTTGGCAGGATGGCTCCTTACAAGGCGTAGACATTCGCTAAGAACAGATTTTACGAAATTCGACCCCTAAGGGGGTAAAACGGGGGTTGGAAGTTTGTGTGAAAGTCCCATGTTTTTGAAGTAAGAGACTTGAAATTTAAAATGTATGCTCTATAGATGATGAGAAGGTGTCCAAATAATGTATCTTTAGAAATCAATACCCTTTTGGGGTTAAAACGGGGGATGGTAGGTTGACTCCCTCATCACAAAATCTCGCGAAACTATAACAGCTATAAACTTAAAATTTGGCAGGTAGGTTTCTTATAGGGCGTAAACATCCGCTAAGAGCTGATTTTACGAAACTCGACCCTTAAGGGGATAAAACGGGGGTTGGAAGTTTGTATGAAAGTCCTATGTTTTTGAAGAACGAGACTTGAAATTTAAAATGTATGCTCTATAGATGGTAGAAAGACGACGAAATAATGTATCTTTAGAAATCAACTCTCTTTTGGAGTTAAAACGGGGGATGGTAGGTAGACTCACTCATCACGAAACCTCGGAAACTATAACACCTACAAACTTGAAATTTGGCTGGTAGGTTCCTTATAGGGCATAAACATCCGCTGAGAATGGATTTTACGAAACTCGACCCCCAAGGGGATAAAACGGGGGTTGGAAGTTTGTATGAAAATCCTATATTTTTAAATTAAGAGGCTTGAAATTTAAAATATATGCTCTATAGATGGAGAGGAGTAGTTTAAATAATGCATAGCAATGTATATATATAAAAAAGAAAGGTCACTGACTCATCGCGAGAACTCAAAAATCGTTCGATGGTCCCATCCATCCAGGATGGACAAAGATGAAATTTAGCAGGGAGGTAGATTATAGTTAGTAAACTTCCACTAAGAACGGATTTTGTGATATTCCACCGCTAAGGGGGTTTCATTGGGGTTGATAGTTTGTATGAAACATTTACAGCAGCTATAAGTTCGCCTGATAGGTTTGTTTATACTGCAGCCTGAAAATAAAACTAAAAATGTGGTGTATAGAGAGGTTTTATAAATATAACTATTAAATTTTACTAAATTGTGGCTTTTAAAAAGTTACTCAGTGTGATAAGCATTTCAAGTGACTGAAATAAAAAAATAATTGCGTTAAACATCTTAATAGTAATGCATATCTTCATATCGATGTGAGCGTAGTCGCGGGTAATAATTAGTGTATTATAAAACAAAGTCCCTAAAAGTGTATGTGATCGATTCCCTCAAAATCTATTGAACGGATTTAATGCGGTTTCACCAATGGAGAGAGGGCTTCAAGAGGAAGGTTTACGGAACGGCTAAGCCGATTTTGATAATAGTTTCACTGGAAGTTTGCTGGGAAAACTTTATGACACACTGATTTCAACGCGGGCGAAGCCGCGGGCACAGCTAGTATATATATATATATATATATATATATATGTCTTATATGCACATCAAACATTGTAGCTAGTGCAAAAAGTAATTAAACTTACATAAAAAGTAGGAAAGTTGTAGCTAAAATTTTCTCTTCGTAGCTTTTACATGTTGCTAACACCACTATTGCCTATAAACTCCGTGTGCTAGTACTCGGACCGCCTCTTACAACTACTAATTAACTTCCTCGTTCTTCTAAACAACCCCTCTCAGCCACTTCCTTTCAAGTTTAGATACAAATTGAAGCTCGTCTTTTTTTCTTATTTTTAAGTAGTGTAATCTGATTAATAATAACTAACAGAAATCACATAAAAATATTTTATTGTTTTAAATAAAACATTAAAAACGCTGCTATTTGTACAGATTTACGATTGAACGGTTATTTTGAAGATAATGAAATCTACCTTTTTAAATGTTACAAGTGTAATTTGAATTCATAGGTAGTAATTATTGTTACTATAACGTTTATAATTTAAAATTTTACTGGGGATAATACGATAGTCGATTTTATATGCGTTCTCTGTATTAACGAACGCCAAGCATCTGTGAATAATAGCATTATTAACTACCGTCTTTCACCAACAGACATTATTGAGTTAGGGAGCCACTATAGTTGTTACAATATTCTGTTTGAATGCCTTACTAAAATCTCTTCTGGACTGTGTCTATAAAATACATTGTTTTGTGAACTAATCTTAAGCTCTTCCCCAGTTGATCATCTCCCCTCTTACTCCTAATTAGCTCTTGTCCTTCGTAAAAAATTGCCTTTCTTAAATCCATTTGTTTTACATTTTTTATTACAGCTTACTTAAGAGATAAGTAGTCATTCTGTTAGAACTTTTTGTTCATTCAGTTAAATAAACGAAACGAATGAAGTTATAAATTATTATTATACCAATTATCCTAATGGATTATTGCTGTATCGTAATATTAATTTAAAAATATTTAATTAATATATATAGCATTTTTACGAAAAGTTAGAAAACTATTAATTAGAACGTTTATATTTGATTGAATTTTTTTTCGTACAAAAATTTGGCTGTATTTAATTGATATAATTTCACGCCACATTAAATACAATTCATTTAAAGAGAACTTTTCAAATTAAATTTTGAATCGAGTAAGGTCCATCTTCATCTATACTCATAATAAAACAATAACTTGTTTTATTCTGTACATTGAATATATTTAGAATTTTTTATCGATATTGCTGCTACTGTATTTTTCAGGTTTTTGTCTCTGTGTATCTTGGTCGCGAATCTCATCAAGATGATAGTATAAGAATTTTAATATAATTGTATTTGCTCGCAAACGAAAAAAAAACCGACTTCAATTACATCGACAAGTAATAACAACGTAGATCGACGAAAAAATAGTCAAGTAACTACGCGTTATCAAAGATTACTCAAAAAGTAGTTATCAGATCTCGATTAAATTTAAACTTGACCACATGATAAACAAAAATTAAAATTATCAAAATTGGTACACCCAGTAAAAAGTTATGCGGGTTTTCGAGAGTTTTCCTCGATTTCTCTGAGATTCCATCATCAAATCCTGGTTTCCTTATCATGATACCAAACTAGGGATATTTCCTTTCCAACAAAAAAAGAATTATCAAAATCGGTACATCCAGTAAAAAGTTATGTGGTATAATACAACGTAGGTCGACGAAAAAAGCGTCAAGTAAAAACGCATTATTAGATATAACTCGAAAAGTAGTTGTTAGATCTCAAATAAATTTAAATGGGACCAAATGACACACACCACCTGTCGATCAAAAAAAAAATTTTTTTGTCGAAATCGGTCCACCCAGTCAAAAGTTCTGAAGTCACATACATTAAAAAAATACAGTCGAATTGAGAACCTCCTCCTTTTTTGGAAGTCGGTTAAAAACCACCCAAAACTAGCTAGGAAACTTATTTCATTAATTTTTTTTCTAAAATTTTGTAACATTCTAATGCAAGAAGGGATAAAAGTTACACTGTTTATACGTTTCATATTTAAACAAAAAATGTGTACTCTTTATTTTAGACGAAAGGTAAATACGGATTATACTTGTAAGACTTCTTAATACTATTGTAATATAATGCTATGAGTACGTGGTCCCGAATATATTATCCGACAAAAGATTATATATCAATTGTGTAATAATATTTTATCAAAATATATAGACATCAAATTGTGAGTTACGTTTTGAGCTGATCTCATAAGAATTTCATTTATCATATTAGGAATTTGACGGTTTTTGTACTTTGACGAGTTTGCTAGGCATTGTGTTTAGAGCGGAAAAGACTACTTCATGTATCAAAGCTGCTAAGGATCCTAATGTATTAAACGAAAATTTTGACACCGTACTTCATTGGTGTAGAGCTGATTACGATCTAAGCTTGATAAATTGTTATTATTTAGATTGTAAGGTTGTGTATAATACATCATTGTTAGTTTCTTTTATATTTCATCTCAAATTTTTATGATTGCCCTTACAAATATGTACTATCCGAACAAAAAAACGAAGTCTCGTTCTTTTGCTAAAAAATTGTAAAAAAATAATCTTAAAATGTGTGACTATTATTTTGATTTAAACGACTTGGTAGTTTTAATTACGGACTGCATTTTTAAACATATATTTTAACTTTCAACTTTAAGCGTTCATAAAATTTAAGCGTCTATATTTTGGAAACGATTTGTCTCTTGTGTAAAAACATCAAAAAATTCCAGCTCAAGGATTCTCCAAGGCATTCCTGTCTGAAACCGTCATCATAATAATGCATACTTTCGTTTATTTCTTCAGCCTCGGTGTTTTTATTTCACTCGTTCTTTCTGCTATGCAAGTACAGATGGCGCGTAGAATAAAAGCCGTATTCGGCTAACTTTTTTGACAAGAATAAGTATTCACAATACAATATTTTAAGATACTTTTATTATGTAATTCATAATTCTGCACAGCTAATATTAAAATTGAATAGAAAATTCTAAGCATTGTTAAGTTTAGACAGGTTTTTAATTTTATTTAAATTTATAGACATATTAAAACTTATTTAATGAGCAATATAATGAAACCGTTTTGTTATTTTTTTATAAAATTGCAACTTAAATTTCATTGTCTACTTTTTATGGCTGTATTTAAACGTTAAGTTGAAAAGATGGAGCCGTAATACTAAGAGAAGGACACGGCTGTCCTTATTTAATATTTTTTATGTCATTACTTTTCTACTGAAATGAGTTTTGTGTTTTTTTTTTTTATATTCATAGTTCAAAACAACGCAAGCTCGGTGGTAGTCCGCATTCCATCTTAAGGGACATTCATTTTTTGTTTTATTTTTTTTTTTGCAAACGAATGCGCAACAGACAATCAATTATTTTTGCAACGGTCCCGTTGGGCAACGGTTTATTTATTAGCATTTTTTTCAACAACATTCATCTATTGTATCAAAGCTTTTTATTTGCAAAATTTATAGCTACTACAAATTAGTTTTAACTGTAGTTTTATTGCAAAAACAGTATTTATGTGTGAATAAAAAAATTAAGAATTCGCGACCGTAAAAATTAACTTTTCGTGTTCGAAACTTTACCAAGTTTCACCACCAAGCTACCATTGTTTGAAGATAGAAGAGTTCCTAGTACAAAAGCGATGAGCGCACGTCGTTACTTCGATTAGAACTTTGTCAGCCTGGACGGTAGAAGTTTGACCAGGGTGGCCGCAGCAACACTGAAAATAATTTTGCTCCTTAACCACTTGGAATAAGTGCGAATTTTATTTGTCAGTAATTAAATGTTTGTGTGTTTAATAGATATCAAGTTTATGTTGTTTTTATACCATAAACTATTAACTTTATAACTCAGCGCTTACGCAACAATTCACATCGTTTACTTAAAATGTAATCTTTTTTTGCAACAAAATATTAAGTTAAGGTTGGGTATATTTATTCCAAAAACGCATAAGAACATTTTATAAAAATTGAATCCTGTATTTCTTAACATACAAAATTGCACTCACTGAATGAGAATGCCCTTAATATCAATAATACTACCAGGTTAGTTATACCTTCAAGCGAAATCGCAAGAACAGCTCGAATAAAATAAATTGAAGAGCAACTTTAGCAAAGTTAATACCAGTTGTATTAACACTTAGATAATGCTCAAGAAGACATTGAACTGTGATCCTTTATAGATGGCTTGGAGTACGATGGCCGTCAGTAGCCGTTGCTCGTCGGTATCGTTCGCTAAGTTAAATGAGTTTCCTTTTATTACCCCGAGAGTTAACCAAAAGGATCTTTGTGTTTATGATTTCGTTATAACTTTAAGGAGATTGCAACGGCCCGAGCGGAGTTTTTAATTTTTTTATTTCGAAAGCGGTTCTCTTTCTTTGAAAAATTTTAATAAGTAGCTAACTTTCCTCTCGTAATAAGAATACGTGAACCGAGTAACTTGTTTTTAAGTATTTATTTAACAACGTTCTACAGTAGCTACTTTACTATAATAGAAATTGTTTCCGCTTCGAAGATTCTTACCAACTCTTTGATATTTGGTAAATTTTGAATAGGCATTTTAAGCTTTAATGTCGATGATTTAAAAGTGTATCGTTTGGCGCTCAGAGAAAATTATTGATTCAAATTATATTTTAGTCTTTCTCATACTAATAAATTTTATATTAATTTATGGAAATTTGGAGTGTACAATATACGCTTCAGCCTGTAATATCCCACTACTGGGCATAGGCCTCTTTCCCCATATAGGAGAAGGATCAGAGGTTAATCCACCACGCTGCTCCACTGCGGGTTGGCGGATATTACAATACAATGCGGATTGTACAATATGTTATATTATTATTATACGAGACATTCATATCAATTTAGAGTTATTATGCATCTAGATTAGGTAAGCTGGTAATGTTTAGTTTTTTTGCGTGTGTTTTACGGTGTATTCGGTGTTTGTATTGTTCTAGCCTATGTTAGGCTTTTCAAACTTGACCAGATATATGTTAGATTCTCTTCCATCTATTCTTAATATGCATAATTTTTTTAAATATAATTCATAGCAGTAAAATTACAATGTTGGTGTAATATATACATGTGGGAAGGAGGTCACACTGATTAATTACAATGTAAGGTAACACAAGATAGTTATTACTTAACGGGAGGGGTGAGGGAACTAACTTTTTAGCATTCGATGGATTAACCGTGCGGGTACCTGGTCTGTCGTGTGGCAGAGGGAGAAACTCATAGCAGTTCCCAGGACTTACGACCTAGGTGTAGGTTTAAGGAGGCCCCCTTCGAGATGCGCATCAACGCTCATCTTTACTGCTTGAGATGCCCGCCCCGATTAGCCAAATTATAGATCGTAATATAATATGTAACAATTAATTCGTTTGTATAAATTAATAATTGAAAGCTAGGTTAAGCTACTAGCAGGATACAACAAGTGCATCGTTCCAAGTCAGAGCCAAGACTGCATTAGCCGCTTTTTTTTTCTAAATGACTATTACTGTTGGCCCTATCGACCATTACAGCGTCACCGGTGAGAGCGGCCGGATACTATAGACACCGGCCGCGAAGGAAGAAGGAAAGCCCTCTGAGAGGGCTCGAGGAAAACGCTCGTTCTAAGGGTGTCTTCTAGCGAGATCGCACCTCAGCTTAGAACGTTGCCGGAGTGCAGGAGCCTTAGCCGCGTTTGCACCGGTCGTTTTATAGACGTCAGAATGACTCGAGTACTAGAATGAGTGAGGGTAGGTGTCTATCGAATGATGTGCTAGGTGGCGTGATCGAGGCATCTGTTATTTATAAATTCTACAGCGTAAGTGCAGACATACACAATTATTCTTTCATAATGTTTATAAGAATTTGTTTTTGTTTAATGCACATGCTTCATAAATTACAACATCCTTGAAGTCTTTCAAAGTTGCACTTTAGTTAAAGTGAAGTGAAGTACCAATATATTACTCTCTTTTCCATATAAATGTATTATAAACCAATCAATTACTAAGTTTAACGATAGATTATAACAGTAAAATATTTCACCAAGCTAAACGGTAGTTAGACATTTTGATATTTAAAAATTATTACGTTAAAACTTATGAAATTGTTTAAAAAGCCTATTCAACACTTTTGTTGTTAAATAATATAATAAAAGCCTTTAAAACTGAGGGTGTCAGACTATTTATCTTGATGTTCTATTAAACGGGTCTATTAATCGTCAATCAAAGTATATTATGTGTATGTATAGTTTTATTACAAACTTACAACCGTTAATTGTCAATAGATATATTAAACGAACACTTTTCTTGAAGCTTGCTTTTAATACTTAAAGGGAATTTCTTTTTACTGGTATTTTATTTTATAAATTAATAAAATTTGCTAAAAATCAATAAACTACCGTTCCATACAATTCACAAACGTCGCGTGACGTTGTTGCACTGTCATATTTCTGCCGAATCCCCGTTTCACCCTCCTATAGGACATAATGCGGAAATGCAATTTCCATAAATTTTACACACTACGAGCATAGTCCCCATCCGAAAAGATTGGACGTGACCACATGATTATGAGAAAGATTGCCGTGTACTTGGTTGAGTGCCTTTATGTTTTACATAGCAATATTAACATACAATTTGCAAGTTGATATTATAAAAAAATTTGATTTACAATATAATCGAAATATACATATTACTATTAATTTTATTACTTCTAGGCATAGGAATCTGGAATGCGGGTTTGCAGATATATTCATTATTATGAGTAACGATCACTATCAGGTATATATGATAACAACCGGGACTGACAGATTAACGTGGTCTCCGAGACACGGTGGGGATAATTTTGTTACTGTAAAATCTTTGTCAGTTATTTTCCAAAATTACCAGTTTAGTTGTCTTGGCCAGAAACACATTTACGTTCGAATACTCATTCAATCTCATTTCAAAAGTCAAGAATGTTCAAATAAAAAGAATAAAATATCGTCCAAAACAGCTTAGTGTTATAACTCATATAAAAATGGCACAACTTATTTCGCGCGCGATGAGAAAATTCAACGTCCATCCGCGAGGACGTATATTATTTTCATGAAAGCAACAAGGACGTGCGGTCGTAACAAACCAAATAAATTATAAAAAGAGATCTCGGGTGGGAGACAAGGCTTTCCTTGGGACAAGTCGTAAATTTAACGGTCGAAGAAATCCTTATTTCCCTCGACCGTTCTTGGTCGTGTTAGCAAACTATCCCTGTTTATGACTAACAGTAAAATTTTGGTAATACAACCTGATAATTATTGTATTTCTGCAATTTATTCTTATCTTATAAAGCGTAAAAATATATTTCTTTGTCTCTTATAATATCTTAGTTATTTTTAGTCATTTATTATTTATTTGATTATAATTATTGTCTGACCCATAAACTATATTATTATGCATTTGCTAAATAGAAGACACGGTGGGGATAATGACGGTGGGCACCTCCACATGCTACCATTCATTTGTTATAATTACTATCACCGAAAATAATGTACCTACTAAGAAAAGGCTACAGTTAACACGAAATACTATTTATTTGTTGTCTTAATAAAATCTTAAGCGTATAACATAAGGATATAATCTTAATGGTTATAGGTACGTATGTGCTATAAAAACGATAGAGCAGTGATTTTAAGAACCAATATAATTTTAAAAGTATGTATAAATATTTTAATTAGTTACATATATATAAGTGTTTATTTGTATGTAACATACATACAAATAAATACTATGCGTGTCTAATTTTTATCTTACTAGTTAAAAAATCATTCAGATATTTAATATCAAAATGCCTCTAATAATAACTATTTTTGTATGGACCACTACGTAAATTAGCAAAACTAATTAGCCTTTGTTTCTGTTATAGACTTTTTTACTACTCATCATAGTACATAGGCCGTTTTAATCTACATCAACTTGAAGCACCTATTTGTAAAGGTCTGCTCGAACGCATTTCATTGTTGTCTATCCTGTGTCCTCCAGAACGGGTCTGTTGTCAACTTTATCTCGCACTTCCATCTTTTATTTTGTCTTTCTACTTTTCATCTTAAAATGGCCGATAAGTTACAATTATTCTTATTTTTTATTGTTGCTATGTAGTAAGCAAGCGCTATAACCGAGACAGCCTAGTAATTTGTACCCAAACAGGGGTCTAATTAGGACTAGCGACATAACATTTTGTAAGTACCTACATTTTTTTAGAGTGAAATACAAGGACATAAGAAAGCCTGCAGGTCTCGAATAAAATTCTGTTATGTGTATTATTCATTTACATTGTACGTAAAATATGTGCAGTATACATACCGCAATCTACTTACGATGGATTAGCGGGTTGAAACAAGCTCAAATCCTTAACATATTAAGAAGAGTTAGAATAACTCCAGCTTGTTTTATCATAAGAATAAACGCGTGCTGGTTTACTACGTAACTATACTCATGTCCAAACTATATTGATGTTTGCGTCCCTTTTTAGAAGAAACCTCACAATTACTCCATATAAAATTTATATAATTTTTATAGATAATAGCGTGCTGTGTGGCTACGGCACTAAAGAATTTAGCCACCCCATCTCTTCCCGTGGGTGTCGTAAGAGGCGACTAAGGGATAACACAGTTCCACTACCACCTTGGAACTTAAAAGGCCGACCGATGGCGGGATAGCCATCCAACTGCTGGCTTTTTAAATGCACAGACCGAGGACGGGCAGCAGCGTCTTCGGTGTGTCTTCGGTGCGACAAAGTCAGCCCTGCGGTCACCAACCCGCCTGCCCAGCGTGGTGACTACGGGCAAAAAAACCCATGAGTTCGCGCCAAAAATTTAGGCCCTTAGTTCCCGGCAGCCCCACTATTCCCGGCTATGGCAGCGGCCGAGGTAACGGTGGGGTAGAGGGTGCTAAAAATCACCGGGGTACGAGAGGCTGCCATAAATTATACCTGGCTACGTATAATGGACGCACGCTACGGTTGGACCATCACCTTACCGAACTTGAAGTAGAACTTAGTCACATTAAGTGGAGCATACTGGGGTTGTCTGAAGTCCGAAGACAGGGTGAGGACACGATGATCCTGGACTCCGGGCACTTGTTCTACTTCCGTGAAGGTGATGGGCTTTCCCAAGGTGGCGTCGGTTTTCTGGTTCACAAGACTCTCACTAACAACGTTGTGGAAGTCAGTAGTGTGTCGACCCGGGTAGCGTACCTTGTACTTAAGCTCACCGACAGGTACTCCCTGAAAGTGATACAGGTATATGCGCCGACCTCGGCACACTCTGACGATGAAGTCGAAGCCTTGTATGAAGATATTACAAGGGCCATACATGGCACTACTTCGACCTTCTACAGCGTTGTTATGGGAGACTTCAACGCTAAAGTGGGAGTACAAGGCCGCGACGGATCGAGCATCGGACCACACGGATTGGGGCACAGGAATCACAGGGGGCAGACGCTTGTCAACTTCCTCGAATCGGAGGGGCTCTTCTTGATGAACTCATTTTTTGAGAAGAAGCCCCAAAGGAGGTGGACATGGCAAAGCCCCGATACTGTGACGAGGAACGAGATAGATTTCATCATAGCGGATAAAAGGCATATATTCAGAGATGTCTCAGTGATTAACAGGTTTAACACCGGCAGCGACCACCGGCTAGTACGGGGCACTCTGAATATATGTCTCCGAAAGGAGCGGACCCGCTTGATGAAATCTACTCTCCGACCTACGCTGCCCCAAATACTATGTGGCTCCGAGCAGTTCCAATTGGAACTCCAAAACCGATTCGATTCGCTGGAAACTACTAGCGACGTGGACGAGATAACCGACTACGTGGTGAAGACGGTGTGTACACTGGGTCGCAGGCACTTTCCACCAACAAAGCCAACGAAGCAGTCTAAACTTTCTCCCGAAGCCTTGGATCTGATGCGGCAGAGGCACGAGTTGCCGGCTGCTTCGCCAGAACAGAGGGCTCTTTCCAAGAGGATACGGAAGCTTATTCGCCGAGACCTCCGCTGCTCAAATACCAGAGAGGTTACTACTCTGATTGAGCAGAATAGGGGGTCCAAAGTTTTCCAAAGACCATTGGGGAGAAGCCTTCTTGCGAAGCTTAAAACAGCAGATGGCAGAACCGTCTGCTCTCGCCCTCAGATCCGAGAAGAGGTTGAGAATTTTTATGGACAGCTGTACTCATCGAGCGCACGCAAGCCTGCGACTTGGGACACCGAAGATCCACGGGCACCATTGTTGCGCCATTATTCGGAGAGTATCCCGGACTTCGAAGAGGGCGAGATTAGTGCAGCGCTCGGACAGCTTAAAAACGGGAGGGCCCCGGGGGATGACGGAGTTACCACTGAACTCCTTAAAGCCGCAGGGCGACCTGTCCTGAAAGCCTTGGCAAGACTATTTAACGCCGTCATCCACCGAGGTACCATGCCGGAGGCGTGGTCCAGGAGTGTGGTGGTGCTGTTCTTTAAGAGAGGCGATAAGTCTCTGT
This sequence comes from Melitaea cinxia, assembly GCF_905220565.1. Classification (NCBI taxonomy): domain Eukaryota; kingdom Metazoa; phylum Arthropoda; class Insecta; order Lepidoptera; family Nymphalidae; genus Melitaea; species Melitaea cinxia. The sequence goes on from NC_059409.1 coordinate 9,389,413, forward strand.
TAAAGAATTACAGACCGATCTCACTTCTGAGCCACGTCTATAAGCTGTTTTCGAGGGTTGTTACGAATCGTCTCGCCAGAAGACTCGACGAATTCCAACCACCAGAGCAGGCTGGGTTTCGAAATGGCTACAGCACCGTGGACCACATCCATACTGTTCGGCAGATTATCCAAAAGACGGAAGAATATAATCAACCGCTGTGTATGGCATTTGTGGACTACGAGAAAGCCTTCGACTCTGTCGAGACCTGGGCTGTCCTGGACTCTCTGCAGAGATGTCATATCGACTGGCGATATATCGAGGTACTGAAATCTATGTACGACGCGGCGACGATGACCGTTCATGTCAATGACCAAAGAACAAGACCTATTTCCCTCCGGCGTGGGGTAAGACAGGGGGATGTAATATCACCGAAACTGTTTACCACTGCGCTAGAGGATGTTTTTAAGACCTTGGATTGGGGGGAACGAGGCATCAACGTCAATGGTGAATTCATCTCTCACCTTCGTTTCGCCGACGATATTGTCATCTTTGCGGAGACGCTGGATGAGTTAGGCCAAATGCTGGCCGGCCTAAACGAGTCCTCCCGACGTGTCGGTCTCTGTATGAACTTGGATAAGACGAAAGTTATGTTTAACAACCAAGTCATACCGATACCGGTATCGGTCGATGGTACCCTTCTCGAAGTTGTTCAGGATTATATTTACCTAGGCCATACTATCCAACTAGGCCGCAACAACTTCGAGAAGGAGGCCGATAGGAGGATTCGGTTGGGCTGGGCGGCGTTTGGAAGGCTCCGTCGAGTCTTCACTTCGAAGATTCCGCAATGCTTGAAGACAAAAGTTTTCGAGCAATGCGTCCTGCCTGTGTTAACATACGGAGCCGAGACGTGGACACTGACGAAGGGACTGGTCCACAAGTTTAAAGTCGCTCAACGTGCAATGGAACGGGCTATGCTTGGGGTCTCTCTCAAAGACAGGATTAGAAATGAGACTATCCGCGAGAGAACGAAAGTAACCGACATAGCCCACAGAATTAGCAAGTTGAAGTGGCAGTGGGCTGGTCATCTGTGTCGCAGGACCGATGGCCGTTGGAGTAGACGGGTCCTAGAGTGGAGACCGCGTCTTGGCAAACGCAGTGTGGGACGTCCTCCGGCCCGTTGGACTGACGATCTACGTAAGATTGCCGGTGTAGGCTGGATGAGGATTGCGGAAGACCGGGATGTGTGGCGCGAATTTGGGGAGGCCTATGTCCAGCAGTGGACTGCGATAGGCTGAAGTAAAGTAAAAAAAAATAGCTTGCTCTATCAGCATCAATAACTAAAAAATTAATTTTGTTTTTGTAAATTAATTAATTATTAAAATTATATTAATGGCTTTAACTTTGAAACAAAGCCAACATGGTTGACGGTCAGTAAATTTTTTGTTCAATTCAGGCTATTTTTTCCTCAAATCAACGCGAGTGAAACCACAGAGCCCACCTAGTTTCCTTTATTTCCAACATTTTATGTCTCGTTCAGTGACAATAATAGACCAACAACATAATAACACTTCCAATATTGCGATATTAACTCATAACAAAACAATTTCCTCAATTGGATAATTGTATTGGATAAACGATATATGTATAACTTTGAAACAACGTAGTACATTCTTGTTTCCTAGGTGACATAATTAAAACGATTTTTTTTATTATAAATACGTTTTCTACGCCGTGGACGTTATTTCATTTCTACAAAAATATCTTGAAATATTATGAATAAAATTGTCCGAAATATCTTATTTCGCTTTGTTTACTTTTCTTTAAAACATTTAACGTAGACAGAGCGCTTTGTACTTTGAAAATACTTTCAAATGAACAAAACACTGACTAGAGAACGAGTAAAACGTAATCTCTTGTGTAACACCCTTAATTAACTTACTATTTCCCATTCGCCTCAGAAACAGCTGTATTGTATAAAATTTGTAACGTACTAAAATTCTTGGACCGCAACAGAGTTAGTGTGGAATTATGAGTATAATTTAATTAAGACATAACAGCACCTTAATACCAATTAGTCACACGATCCGTCGTTTGGGCGTAGTGGGTAATTTGATATCATAATGGTTTTACAACGGCTTTCGAATACCTCCTACTCTAGACCGGCCAATCACATTCGAAAGCAGAGCTTTAATGGCTTCACTGACTCATCACACGTTAGTCACTTAGTGTGATTCCGGCTTTTCTATCAATGACATTGCTTTATATAATGTGTTTTTATTTAAATCCAATTAAACACAGAAGTGCCAACTGGGTATGGAAGCTCAAAGATTTTATAGGTAGATAGAATAAGCTTGATTGCACATCACTCAGATTTTGTTTTACATAAAACAGTTATTTACACATAGAGATAATAATGTACAAAGGCAAATTTTCTTAGCTAAAAAAATATGGAATTAATTCTATTGATTAATACTAACCAAAAAGGTTAGGTTTCTAAAAATGTACCTTCTTACACTATGTTTTTTAACAAATTCCCGTTTAGCTTTAAATAACTTTTTCTCATTTTCATAATTTTTCTAAAATGTGTTAAGTGTTATTAAAATGATAATGAAGAAATTATTAAACATCTCTGTGTCCGTTTTAAAAATAATGTTGCAAAGAAAATAATTTTCATTCCGTTTCACATTCTGCCTTAAAATTGCGTTTTAGCTGAGCTGTGAGTTAAAACAAAAAGGACCCTACTGTCCGTCAAGGAAGGCGTGCTAATAAGCTCCTTACGTCAGTTAACGCAAGAGCAGTATTATTTTTCTAAAAGATAGCATTGCAGGAGATTTCAATATAATTGCCCCGGTTCCTTCAAGAGCCTGACAGCTCAAAGGGCACTCGGTGACGTGCTCATTGTCGGAACGCCCACGGTTTACCTTATTCAAACATTTTGAATTTTTTTTTTATTTAAATATTTGCGATGCAATACTTGGTAATAAGCAATCTGTTTTGAGTATGAAATTTTAGCTCTTTGATATTATCTCAAGTGATTTGTAGACATAATGAAATGTCAATTTGTTAAATTAATCGATTCAAATTTGATATGTTTTGTCTCATTTCTTCCTTAATGTTCGATGTTTGTTGATTTCTCAAAATTGGCCCTTAAGTTTTATTGTACCTAACTTTTTATAGCACTAAATTATGGGATACCGTACCTAATAATTTCTTTATGATCGCCCAGTGCCGGTTCATTTCCCCAATAGAAAATGTTTCTTACCAATAAAACTAAATTGTAGCTGTAAAATATTGTAATTAATGAAACTAATTGACTTCTTCACAAAAAAAGGAATCGTAAACATTTTTTTTTTCACTATTATTGTAATTAAATATTTAAATTAATTTATCTGTTCTGGGCCTTGATAATTTATGAGTACAAACAATAAACATATTTTTCGTCGGTCTTAGAGACATTATCATTTGTCTATATGTTCGAATTTCTAAAGAAATCGTATGGCAGGACTTGTAAAAAAACAAAAGTGAGACCATTCTTGAGAGTAACTTGATATTGCTCATTCGGTTATTTTCCGGCTGTTTGGGTATAAGATTACAAGCAATATATTTCAATATGGCAATCGAATTTACGAACAGCACTCAAACAGTTTAAGGAGCGCATTTTATAATCTTTTATTTTGTTTGCAGTCTCTTTAGCATAAGTCAATATTGTTTTACGTTAATGTTTATTACATGTGCGAATAGACGCTCTACTGGGTACTTATTCATTGTTTTTGTTCTAGAATGGTCTAAATATTAACGTTGTGTAAGAAAAAAATATAACTCGTACTTTTGGAAATAAGAAAAATTATTTTCTAAGTAACATTATTTTAATATTTATATTTATATAGGTCATTTATTAATTTTTATCCGCATATTTTAATCCGCAGGCGACGAACGGGGGTGCGTAGGAGACGCTACTTAATACGCTTCCAGTAACGCCCCTGTGCCCGTGTCGGGCCGGGATGAGAACCCGGTCCTGCCAGACACGACATCGTCGGGATTGTTTAGAGGTGAGCCGGACAGTCCCCATAGAGGAGAAGTCTGGCCTTTTTGCCAAGGCTAGCCTATCGCTGGAGGGATCCTGTTGCCTGCAGATCCGGGACCCTCCAATTAAAGCGGCTGAAAGCTCCCGCAGGGGTTTTGGTCGGTAGTGCACCCCCAAGTGCTGAAGCCGAAATACGGTCTAGAAATGCCTACCCGGGCATCCGTGACCCATAAATGGGTTCCCCTGCGATAACAAAAAAAAATATTAATTTTTATTAGACATTGTTAGTATTTTTTGAATCTAAATATAATGGAATAATTACGTGACCAAAAAGAAATAAAAAGTAATATAATAACATTAGACGTAATATTTTTTTTACTTAGTTTCGATGTGTACCTACTACTTTTCTGATCAAAAAGTATACGTAACTACTTGGCTCTGTGGTGAATTACACGCCGATCATCCGAAGCGTTGACGCGTGAAAGTATGAAAACAAACAAAGTGACTTTTACGTTCAAAATATGTACATGGTACTATGTATAATGTAATACAGAATGCATAAAAATAAATTATTGGGAACAAGGATACTAAAATATGAATTTGAAAGGTATTGAATAAAATTTTATTATAAGGTGAAGAAATACTGATCCAATTTTATGTTAATCTATTAGAAAACTTTTTTTTTTTTGTTTGTATTATTACAACAAGAAATTATAATACACTAGAATGTTAAAAATTAAAGTATCATCTAAAATAAAAATTTAGTTTACTTTTAAATCATTAATCCACAACGGTCTAATACCAATGCGGCCGAAACTGCGTATGTCAGTTACTCAGACAACAGAAATTAAAAAGATACATTTAAAATATTAAAAGAAACAATACCTCATTCTAAACCCATTCTTAATTAAAATGTATAATAAAAGTAGAAAACTCTAGAATCAATTTCAAATTCAATTATGGTTTATCTAGGCTGTCCTCAATGTTTTCCCCATCTCCAAGATTATCTATATCATTACAATTATCGAAAGCAGCTTGTGGACGGCAGATCGCTATCTTCCGTTGGGTTAGTTTAATCCATAGATTTATGGCTCCGGCTACCACACTTTAATCCATTCTGTAAGAAAAACTAAATTACGTTAGTGAACTTTTATAACAAGATTTTCGATTTAACCACTTGAAATACATTTCATTCGAATCGGTTTAAAATACATTTTTAAAATTGTAAAGAAAAATGCCTCTTAATTATACTACTAATTAGAGTTGCATATTTTTTTAAATCCTTAAAATAAACACAAACTAATACAAACAGACAACTATTACTATTGCATTGCTTTTTGTTTTTGGGTTAAATAGTAAAAAAAATTATTTATGTTAGAAATGTAGTTTCGTACTCTCAATAAGAGCGGATATTAAATAAGCGTTTGTACGTTCTCACAGTGAGACCATAAAAACACTAATAAGATTGATAAACTTAAATAGAAAATAGTTTGCCTTTCGAGTTACTCTTAATTAGCACGCATTGCGTTTATCCCGCACCACGTCTAGAAGCTTATTCTTAATAGAACATTCTCTTAACACGGAATGTTTACGATCGTAGCTTACCTCTTAAATACTGTAAGATTTGATTTAGGATCGTTCTTCTCTTACGTGTTTGCCTAATAAAATGTGTTTTAATATTTCGTACCAAAAGGGTGCCTACGTTAGTCCAAAAAGTGGCAATGGGAGATATTATTAAGATTTCGCTTTCTATCCGTCCGGTTGATCTATCCGTTGAAATTATTTTCAAGTAACAATAAAGAATACAAAAATATATAAAAAGTACAAATAAGCTGTCTTTTTCACTTTTTTTTTTTTTGTTCGAAGGTGCAAATAGAATAAACACTTTATTTTAATTTTAATTTAATACGTCTTTATGTGATACGATTTTTTTATTAGTTATTCACATAGATCTTATTATTAGCCATACCTACATTATCATTTATACGTACTGTATTTATATTCCGCGGTATTACCAAAAAAAAGTAGCATTTTATTTGAAGACTTTTACATGTTCAATATAAACATATTGAAATTCAGAATGTTCGATTTAAAAAATCATACCGGAGAGTGTTCCGGTTAGTTTTATTTCAAATGCTTTATAATCCATACAAAACACGGATCAAGTATAACAACATACAATTCACTAAACCTTTTGATCTGCATATGTCGGTGAATAAAATATGGATTTTCCATAAAACCCGCGTAGTTACACACTAAAATTTCCTTTCATGTTTTTTACAATAAAAGTTGAATTACAGGAAAATTTTAAGAATATTTTTGGATAGGATTTTTCGATAAACGCGCCTTTCATGCGTAAGCTCTCAAATCTATCATGATATAAATATAAATATCTTATAACATACACACACGGTCGTCTGTTCCCATGTTAAGCAACTTAATGCTTCTGTTACAGGTATAAGCCGACTGTTTTGTCTAAATATTTTTCATTTATAAATATACATAAAAATAATACATATATAAATATAGTGTATTTATAAATACCCACATAACACCCAGAGTCAGGTGGGAATCGAAACCGCAACCAGAGGAACAGAAAGCAGGGCAACTACAAACTGCGCCTACGGGTATTACTATTAAAAATATAAATAGAGCTTTGTTATAAATGCGGTAATCTTTCCAATGGAAACATTAATCACCAATTTTATATATTAACCTTTTTCAATATTTTATAAGGGTGGAAAAGAAGCGTATAGAACAGTGTTACACTACGTTACCTTACACTCAAACTGAATTAAATCAGCCTGTAAGCATACCTCTATTGGGCAAGGGCCTCCTCTCTGTACAGCAATTTAATCAACTACAAGTATGCTACTTGACGGCAGGTTGGCGTATTATCTCCAACCATTAATGAGGATTACTATCCGGTGCCTATATAATAATAATACTAACCAGCAACTTGTTTTCCACATGCGAATATCGGTTGAAAATAAAATAAAATTATAAGTTTATCAAAAATAAATTTAAAGAATAACGTAATTCTATACATATATATATGTATATATTGTGCGAGTACCCGCCCCTTTACACCTAACTGCCAAATAAGGCTTCTTCTATGACAGTAAATATTAATTTAATGGCTTCATCAAAAAGCGGATGACAGATATTCACTCTTTTTAACCGACTTCCAAAAAAGGAGGAGGTTCTCAATTCGACTGTATTTTTTTTTTAATTCTTTTTTATGTATGTTACATCAGAACTTTTGACTGGGTGGAGCGATTTCGACAAATTTTCTTTTAATCGAAAGGTGGTGTGTGTCAATTGGTCCCATTTAAATTTATTTGAGATCTAACAACTACTTTTCGAGTTATATCTAATAATGCGTTTTTACTTGATGCTTTTTTCGTCGACCAACGTTGTATTATATCGCATAACTTTCTACTGGATGTACCGATTTTGATAATTCTTTTTTTGTTGGAAAGGAGATATCCCAAGTTTAGTACCATGATAAGGAAACCAAGATCTAATGATGGGATCCTAGAGAAATCGAGAAAAACTTTTGAAAATCCGCAATAACTTTTTACTGGATGTATCGATTTTGATAATTCTTTTTTTGTTGGAAAGGAGATATCCTTAGTTTGGCACCATGACAAGAAAACGAGGATCTGATGATGGAATCTTAGAGAAATCGAGGGAAACTCTTGAAAATCCGCAATAACTTTTTACTGGGTTGACCGATTTTAATAATTTTTAATTTAATCGAAAGCTGATGTTTGTCATGTGGTCACATATAAATTTTATTGAGATCTGATAACTACTTTTTGAGTAATCTTTAATAACGCGCAGTTACTTGACTATTTTTTCGTCGATCTACGTTATATTACTCGTCGATGTAATTGAAGTCGGTTTTTTTTTTTCGTTTGCGTGCAAACACAATTATTTTTTTACAAAATATGCCGTATTTGTCTTAATGAACTTAATTGAATCTTAAGTATTTAAGTAAGTAACGTCATCACGCGTACGTTTATTTGGGGAACAACAGCTGCGAGATCTTATATAATGAACTTAATAAGTACCTATAGTAAACTAATAAGAAAACTAGATTATACTAATTATTGCTGCACGATTAATCTGGAGAGTGATTTATTGGGTTGAACTTTTACGGCGTTTCTCGAGCACCAGTCAAGACTCCCTGTCTTTAAAATAGCGTTCCTGTTTATAATATGAATTTTGAAATTTAGTACTCACAAAGCATCCTTTCAAACTTATTTGTTTAAAAAAATCATCAATACAGCTTTAATATTAAGCCTAGCCAATCTGTTTATCGTACCACTAAATTTTGCTTCCATTCTGTAAGAGTAAAAAGTGTCTCGACATTGTGGAAAGATTTATACAAACGATGATACAACTATAAAATAATATTATATTTTTGTAATTACATAGTATAGTGATTTCACTTGAATTTAACATTTATTGTTTCATCGTAAGCTGATGTGGATATCATAAGTAAAAAAAGTGTTACAAAAAAGTACTCAATATATATATATATATATATATATATATATATATATATATATATATATGTATCTTGAAATCGATAACCAAGTAAATTAACCATGGTTCATTGAACATGTGATTGAAGAGTTGTGTTCATTGAAGTGCTTGGGATAAAAGCTTACCTAAATAGGTTATATTATAATTTTTTATTTGACTTGATAACCGCAATTGGGTTTCGAAGAAAATTCGTAAGATTTTGGATACTAATTATCTGATCTTCTTCTATTTTAGCGCTACATAACCAATGCTATCGCTTTATGACATCCATGCCATTTTTTTATATATAACTAGGTCGGCAAACAAGCGTAGGGCGGCCCACCTGATGGTAAGCGATTACCGTAGCTTATAGACGTCTACAACACTAGAAGCATCACAAGCGCGTTTCCGACCCTATTCCTAATTCCCCCAGGAGCTCTGGTCACCTTACTCACTAACAGAAACACAACACTGCTTTAAAGCAGTATTAATATATTTAGCTGTGATCTTCTGTAATGTCGAGGTGGACTACCCCAGTCAGGCTGCTCTATATTTTGAGCAAGAAATTTTTAAAATCTTAAGAAAAACGTGTGCTTTAAGACCACACGACTGAAATAAAACTACTTTAGATAGGCCTGTATGGTGTCTTAAACGTAACTGCGGCTATAAGAGAAAGACAGAAAGTAAATGTGTGCTCGCACCTCTCTCTCTTGCTCCGTTCGCCTCACCTGATATCACTTTTCATAAAGTTCTCGTCACGCATTCACCCGCTTACTCTCCAAGTCAAACGTGCGAACTTTTACTTCGAAAACAATCTTAAATCTTACTTTTGCGCAACGTATTGATGACAAAAATGAACACAGCCTGTATTGTGTTGATAAATCTTGTTAGAGCTTATTTATACACGCACACACACAAATATGTTCACAGTAACTCTTCGTTGACTCTCTTAATTGAATTGAACAGATCATTTATACATTTACAAATGTCTGTAATTTGATAATATCAATTTGTCATACTAAGTACAATGATTTCAGTTGTAACCTCATCTAAGATTTGATAACGCTTTATCTAAAACTATTGTTATTTTTTATTTGTATTACCAATTTTTTTTAAATATTCAAATGTACACTACTAATGTTTTAAGATTAGTCATAATAATAAACTTCAGAAAGCAATAATTAAAAATATTCTTTAGGAACTTTTCACTTTTATCTTTGAAAGAATAGCCAACATTTAAATCTACTACTAGCAAACGACGCGCCATATAGTATATTTATCTTTGCAAACTGAATTAATTTAAAGTTATTTAATTATAAAGACAATAACAAGTATATTGTGGAAATAATTCTCATATACTCGAGCTCGTAAAGAGCACTATACTCCAGTCAGCTCGCGACTACGACAGATGCAACTCCATCAAAACATTTAACCAAAACAAATGGTTGAGAATATTGATGTTTCAAGTTATCTAAGCGTATAGTGCAATGTGTGCATTAGGGTTTATCAGATACAGTTAATACGTGCGCATATAAAGAGGTTGAAATTTAGCTCCCCTTTCTAAATACCTGTATGAATAAAACAAAAGTATTATTTTGTATAGTAAGAGATATTTCGACAGTATCCATTAATTTGACCTGATTGATTTGACGATGACCGTTCATGTCAATGACCAAAGAACAAAGGTCTTGTTTCATTTCCCTCCGGCGCGGGGTAAGACAGGGGGATGTAATATCACCGAAACTGTTTACCACTGCGCTAGAGGATGTTTTTAAGACCTTAGATTGGGGGGAACGAGGCATCAACGTCAACGGTGAATTCATCTCTCACCTTCGTTTCGCCGACGATATTGTCATCTTTGCGGAGACGCTGGATGAGTTAGGCCAAATGCTGGCCGGCCTAAACGAGTCCTCCCGACGTGTCGGTCTCTGTATGAACTTGGATAAGACGAAAGTCATGTTTAACAACCAAGTCAAACCGATACCGGTATCGGTCGATGGTACCCTTCTCGAAGTAGTTCAGGATTATATTTACCTAGGCCATACTATCCAACTGGGCCGCAACAACTTCGAGAGGGAGGCCGATAGGAGGATTCGGTTGGGCTGGGCGGCGTTTGGCAGGCTTCGTCGAGTCTTCACTTCGAAGATTCCGCAATGCTTGAAAACAAAAGTCTTCGATTAATGCGTCCTGCCTGTGTTAACATACGCAGCCGAGACGTGGACACTGACGAAGGGACTGGTCCACAAGTTTAGGGTCGCTCAACGTGCAATGGAACGGGCTATGCTTGGGGTTTCTCTTAAAGATAGGATTAGAAATGAGACTATCCGCGAGAGAACGAAAGTAACCGACGTAGCCTACAGAATTAGCAAGTTGAATTGGCAGTGGGCTGGTCATTTGTGTCGCAGGACCGATGGCCGTTGGAGTAGACGGGTCCTAGAGTGGAGACCGCGTCTTGGCAAACGCAGTGTGGGACGTCCTCCGGCCCGTTGGACCGACGATATACGTAAGATTGCCGGTGTCGGCTGGATGAGGATTGCGGAAGACCGGGATGTCTGGCGCGAACTTGGGGAGGCCTATGTCCAGCAGTGGACTGCGATAGGCTGAAGTGAGTGATCCATTAATTTTGTTCATGAGGTGAGGTTTAGTCGTTATTCAATTAAATTATTTATTTTAAATAAAATTAATAAAAAATATAACTATCGTATTAGTAGCAACAATCTTAAACCACTGAGTTCAGAAAAATTTAATATTTATTTACTCTTCTCGCACCGAGCGATAGCCATACGTGTTGTTTGAACAACTGCCCCACCACTCAAATTAAAGTGGCAAATTTACAAAGGCACGTACAAGTCGTGCATCAAAATTCGTTGAACCATCTATACATACGTTTATATGTTCGCGCTTAGCGCTGCGTGCTTCAGCCTGTAGTATCCCACTGCTGGGCATAGGCCTATTTCCCCATGTAGGAGAAGGATCGGAGTTTAATCCACCATACTGCTTTAATGCGGATTGGCGAATATATTTCCTACTTTGAGTAACGATCGCTATCGGGTGTACACGGTAACAACCGTGACCGACAGCTTAACATACTCTCCGAAGCACAATGGGGAGACCCACAAGGACTAACAACCAGACCGTAAATAAATATTTGTATAAACACGTCCTATATCCACTCCGACGGGAATCGAACCCGCGACCGTTAGTGTTTAGGCGCCGCCGACACGGCATACGCACCATTACACCAAAGCGGTCATTAAATATAATTTCTAACGCATATAAGACTGATGTTTTGAGTAATGAATTTAGACTAAACATTCCAATAGTGGGCATAGCTTTATTTTTTCCATGTAGAACAAGAGTTAGAGCTTAGTCCACCACGATGCTTGATATACCGGGTTGGCAATTATATCCCCTACTATACAAAAAAAAAAAAAAAATACAAAATTGTTTATTGATAATAATAAGTTTTAAGAAACAAGTCGCAAGGGCCCCTGTACTGGGTGGTGTCCCGTAATACTGGGTACTCCGCTCATCCACCAAGGCTTACAATATTAATCAATACTATTTGTTACGATTACTATCTACCACGTCTATGATAATAATCGGGACGACAGCGACAGCTTAACGTACTTTCCGAGGCACTATGAGAAAAACCACTAAATCACTACTATTTCTTCAGGTCTGTTTTTTTATTTATTTACTGACGATCTCAAATCTCCTATTCTGCGATATTGGTTGTAGGTAGTGAATTCTAGTGTAGCCGATGCCAAACATCAACAAAAAATTCCAAAAAAATAACTTTTAATATAAAATTAGAGGAAAAAAAATGGATTTGTCTAAATAGTTTTCCAGCAGGTCAAGTTTTCTCTCAGTGTTCTTAAAAATTTCATATATCATAATTCGACAGTTACAATACATATTGTTAAATTATTGGTACATAAGAACCATTCTTATAATGCTTACAACTCGTTATCCTAAAAATTACGCTTGCATGAGCACATATAACATCGAGTATACAAACAAAATATTGGTTATTCTTTATGATGTAGTGCAATTTGATTCCAACGTCGACAAGACCGCCGCTTACGACGCTAAATTGTGAATAAAATGAGCGATGATTTATTTGAGACGCCAAAATATTCGTACGTGTAATACTTTTGAAGAGAAGCGAATTGTGAAATGGGATCTACATTTACGTGTTCATTTTTGAACGTCTTTGAAAAGTAGCTTCTGTTTATATTTTAATATACTTTTATCAATTATTATTAAAAACCTTTTTTTGTTCTTTGTACCATTTCAACAATTAATAACTTGAACTGGAAACAATTTTACTGTACTGTATAATCAACATTTCATTTTCTTGACTTCCAAGAATTTATGGATATTTCATTTAAAGTAAAAAAAAAGGGTTTTTTAACCGACTTCCAAAAAAGGAGGAGGTTCTCAATTCGAATGTATTTTTTTATGTATGTTACTTCAGAACTTTTGACTGGGTGGACCGATTTCGACAAAAAAAAATTAATCGAAAGGTGGTGTGTGTCATTGGTCCCATTAATTTTTTTTTTTTTTTTTGAGATACAACAACTAATTTTTGAGTTATATCTAATAATGCGTTTTTACTTGACTATTTTTTAGTCGATCTACGTTGTATTTATTATACCGCATAACTTTTTACTGGGTGTACCAATTTTGATGATTTTAAAGTTTGTAAAAATTAAGTATTAGAATTATATAAATCATCCTTAAAGATGTATAATTTAAAATTTTCAGTTATTTTACTTTTTTTACCTTGAGTCAGATACAGTAATTATATTCTCGATGTTGCATTTAAAATTTCGAGACATTTTAATATTAATCATCCATTATAAATAAATTCAGATTAAATATCAGTTTATACACGCTTCAGCCTGTAATATCTCACTACCTGGGCATAGGCCTCTTTCCCCATGTAGGAGAAGGATCAGAGCTTAATCCACCACGCTGCTCCAATGCGGGTTGGCGGATATATTCCCTACTATGAGTAACGATCGCTATCAGATGTACATGATAACAACCGGGACCGACGGCTTAACGTGCTCTCCGAGGCACGGTAGGGAAACCCACAAGGCCTGCACAAACACCCAGACCACGGCAAACACCTGCATGGCCAATACAAATGTTTGTCATGTGCGGGGATCGAACCCGCAACCGCCAGCGCAACAGGTACAATCCATGGCTGTAACCGTTGGGCCAACGCGTGTCATCAGTTTATATTTTATATTTATATCTCCAGTCAAAGCTCATCTAATTACCATTAAATCAACATCTTGTATTTATTGGGTTGTACTGCAGCGTACTTAAATAATCTATACATGTCCTGCTTGGCATAGGCTTTTTCTCACACTAACAAGAAAAATAAAATATTGCTTTCGAAAATTGTATTATTGTTTTTACATTGAAGCTACTTGTATTATAAAATTTTTGATGCGTGAAATGAATATATGTACGAAACTATAGCGTTATAAAACTGTTCCCATATTTTATTTAATATCCACTTTATAAGACAATTATATTTTTCACATAAAGGCTAGGGGTAAAATCGAATTCACAGTCCCCGAAACAGAAAACGCGGTCACTGCAGTGCGCAGTTGTGCAGACGGGTTAGTCAAAAAGGCCTAATTTTTCTCACACTGACGATAAAGATCTCATCTCAAGTGAGGATATTATATATAAAATCAGGCGACAATATTCACTAAATACTCTATCAGCAGAGTGGCGCAGTGGAAGCGTGCTGGGCCCATAACCCAGAGGTCCGTGGATCGAAACCACGCTCTGCTATTTTTTTTTTGTATATTTTATTTTGAAAAAGATCCAATGATAATTTATTAATTTTTATCCTACTTACGTAGTAATAATCAAGCAACGATTTCATACTATGTTCTACCAGAAGATTGTCGCAGCTGAAACCTTTTAGGTACCGGAATTATTTTTAATGTCTTTTTAACCGACTTCCAAAAAAGGAGGAGGTTCTCAATTCGACTGTATTTTTTTTTTTTTTTTTTTTTTTTATGTATGTTACATCAGAACTTTTGCCCGTGTGGACCGATTTCGACAAATTTTGTTTTAATCGAAAGGTTTTATGTGCCAATTGGTCCCATTTAAATTTATTTGAGATCTAACAACTACTTTTCGAGTTATATCTAATAATGCGTTTTTACTTGACGCTTTTTTCGTCGACCTACGTTGTATTATACCGCATAACTTTCTACTGGATGTACCGATTTTGATAATTCTTTTTTTTTTTTGGAAAGAAGATATCCCTAGTTTGGTACCGTGATAACGAAACTAGGATCTGATGATGGGATCCCAGAGAAATCGAGGGAAACTCTCGAAAATCCGCAATAACTTTCTACTGGATGTACCGATTTTGATAATTCTTTTTTTGTTGGAAAGGGGATATCTGTAGTTTGATACCATGATAAGGAAACCAGGATCTGATGATGGGATCCCAGAGAAATCGAGGGAAACTCTTGAAAATCCGCTATAACTTTTTACTGGGTGTACCGATTTTAATAATTTTTAATTTAATCGAAAGCTGATGTTTGTCATGTGGTCACATATAAATTTTATTGAGATCTGATAACTACTTTTTGAGTAATCTTTGATAACGCGTAGTTACTTGACTATTTTTAACCGACTTCCAAAAAAGGAGGAGGTTCTCAATTCGACGGTATTTTTTTTTTTTTTTTTTTTTTTTTTTTTTTTTTTTTTTTTATGTATGTTACATCAGAACTTTTGACCGGGTAGACCGATTTCGACAAATTTTGTTTTAATCGAAAGGTGGTGTGTGCCAATTGGTCCCATTTAAATTTATTTGAGATCTAACAACTACTTTTCGAGTTATATCTAATAATGCGTTTTTACTTGACGCTTTTTTCGTCGACCTACGTTGTATTATACCGCACAACTTTCTACTGGATGTACCGATTTTGATAATTCTTTTTTTGTTGGAAAGGGGATATCCCTAGTTTGGTACCATGATAAGGAAACCAGGATCTGATGATGGGATCCCAGAGAAATCGAGGGAAACTCTCGAAAATCCGCAATAACTTTTTACTGGGTGTACCGATTTTGATAATTTTTAATTTAATCGAAAGCTGATGTTTATCGTGTGGTCACATATAAATTTTATCGAGATCTGATAACTACTTTTTGAGTAATCTCTGATAACGCGTAGTTGCTTGACTATTTTTTCGTCGATCTACGTTGTATTACTTGTCGATGTAATTGAAGTCGGTTTTTTTTTCGTTTGCGCGCAAACACAATTATGTCGTCGATCTACGTTGTATTACTCGTCGATGTAATTGAAGTCGGTTTTTTTTTCGTTTGCGAGCAAACACAATTATGATTAATGCCACGCCAGTGTCAATTAAATTATTCCTCATATTATCTGTACTGCAAATAAATAAAGTTGGAGTGTCTGTTTGTAATATTAAAATAACCGCTTTTTACTAAACGCATGCTCGTAGTAGTATACATGGTACATATAACAAAATAACAATTTTTACAATTTTTGTCTGTCTGTCTGTTTGTCTGTTTGTTCCGGATAATCTCTGAAACGGCTGGACCGATTTTTAAGGGACTTTCACTGACAGATAGTTGATGTACTAAGGAGTAACTTAGGCTACTTTTATCTTAGAAATTTATTTATTGTATAACTCTGCGAAATGAACAATAACTTTTTTGTTAAATTCCACGCGGACAGTCGGCGTGCACGGCTAGTATATTATATAAAATTATTATGTAAAAAATATGTAAGTACTAATCGATAAATTTTATTGTGTACTCTGATTTGACAAACTTGTTCATTCATTAGATACTTTTTTAATAATTATTGACTATTGTATAAGATAGAAATATAATTTCGGTTATTTCACACGTTATCTTTAAACGTTTAAGAATAATGAAATCATAACAATGACATTGCGTCTTCAATCTATATATATTTTTTGAAGCAAACTATGTCCAAATGTACAATTTATATTTAAATAAATATATTTAAACCGACTTCATTTCAAGCGACACACTGTCTCGTTTTCGAAACATTTTACTTTCCCTTAAAAGGGCTTTTATATTTTACCATACGGTGACAAGACCCATCAACACTGCTTACAATTTGTTAAACTTGAAAAATTCCTTTAACTATACAAGTATAGCGAACAAAACTTGTATTTTTTGTCGGAAGCAACGTGCAATATTTTTAATTTACACGTGATGATTTTTGACTATTGACATTCATTATTTTATAAGTCATAAGGTCGAATATTTTAAGTGTCTTATTATAATCATCATCACTTCAGCCTATCGCAGTCCACTGTTGGACATAGGCCTCCACAAGCGCAAAACTCTGGGCAGGCGAGTTGTTAACCGACGGGCTGGCTTTGTCGCACCTAAGACGCCATTGCCCGTCTTCGACCTGTGTATTTCAAAGCCAACAGTTGGACGGTTATCCCGCCATTAGTCGGCTTTTTAAGTTCCAAGGTGGTAGTGGAACCGTGTTATCCCTTAGTCACCTCTTACGACAGCCACGGGAAGAGAGGGGGTGGCTATATTCTTTACTGCCATAGCCACTCAGCTTATGATCAGTTAGAGCGGCTTTATTTATACTTTCATTTTTTTTTTTTTTTTTTTTGATATCGCAGGGTAACCCATTTACGGGTGATATCCAGAATGCCCGGGTAGGCATTCCTAGACCGTATGTCGGCTTAGCACTTGGGGGTGCACTACCGACCAAAACCCCTGCGGGAGCCTTCAGCCGCTTTAATTGGAGGGTCCCGGATCTGCAGGCAACAGGATCCCTCCAGCGACAGGCTGGCCTCGGCGAAAAGACCAGACTTCTCCTCCATGGGACTGTCCGGCTCACCTCTGAACAATCCCGACGACGCCATGTCTAGCAGGACCGGGTTCCCATCCCGGCCCGACACGGGCACAGGGGCGTTACTGGAAACGCATTAAGTAGCGCCTCCTACGCACCCCCGTTCGTCGCCTGCGGACGGAGGCCTCGTCGGCGGCCCCCTCTCTCATCCGCTCGTCGTTCTCCTTCTGGGACATTACTGTCTCGCAGAAGGAGACCATCGCCTTCCAGGACTCGTCGTCGCCGAGCATCGCGGTGATAACGCTCGGCAGTGACAAGTCCCCTCCGAGGACTGTCGTCAGATCGCGACGTAGCGCCGCCCATCTCGGGCACACCTCGAGGGTGTGCTGGGCAGAGTCCACCGCCGCGCCACAATCGTGACATTCAGTCGTCGGCTCCCTTTGGGCCGTCCGACACAAGTATTCACCAAAGCAACCGTGCCCGGTGAGAACCTGCGTCAGACGGAAGGTGAGGGGTTTGCGCTTACGGCGCATCCACCGCTCAAGGACCGGGCGCAATGCAGCCGTTACGCGTGTGCCATACGGCTGCTCCGCCAGGTCCTCCCCCCACCTTCGCATTAGTGCTTCTTGCCCCATCCGGCGCACCCGTAGGATCCCGTCCAACGTGGGGTTCTCACCGAGAGCCCTCCTACCCGAGACGTATGAGTAGGTCTCGGCAAGGACCTCCGCCACGAGTTCCCACGGGGGATCGCCGGCTAGAGCAGTAGCTGCAGCCCACGATACCGTACGGTACCCCCGGATCACCCTCACCGCGATGATCCTCTGCGCAGACCGCAGCGCGGCCTTATTCCTCGCAGTGAGGCGATCCGCCCAAACCGGGGCACCGTACGTCGCCATACTCCGGCAGACTCCGGAATATAGCTGCCTGCAGGCGGCGCTGGGTCCTCCGAGGTTCGGGAGGAGTCTGCCCAGTGCACTCGCCACCTTCACGACCTTCGGTCCCACCACAGCTTATTTATACTTTCAAAGCTAACTCCAATTACTCAAGTCTATTCTTTGAACGTGTCGGTATTTGTATAATTCAAAAGGGCTGTATTTACGATTCCAAATCAATTCACAATAGGATTACGTAAGCTATTTCAAGTAAATACAATTGTTAAACTATATTTGTTCGACTTTGGTATTCATTGTGTTAAAACCAATTCCCGCAATTCGGTTTTTCTCGTTTCGTCCGTAAAGAGCGGCCACATTGCGCCGGGAGACCGTCATTATTGAAATGTCTGGGCTGGGACCACCCGCGACATACGGATAAGTAGTTGAAAAAGCATTTTTTGTGCTAATCTTAATGTATACACACGGATAGAGCAGTTAAGCAGCTTTACGAAAATCGCTTAAGAGTGACTCATTGACAAACTCGTATATTATTATTACCTGTACGTCACAATTATTATAAAACTCCTTTATATTAATCCTTTTGACTCCCTTGAAGCTAAAAACTCTTTGTGTGATAAATTGACCGTCATTCTTGTCTTTTTTTTTGTAAATGTATTACAAGTAAATCCGGACAAAATGGTTGAATTTTAAAAGATCAATACTCTTTAACGAATGATTCACTTCTCGACGTTTTAATAACTTTGACTCGACTTCTTATATTATTTGAGATTTTTTTTTTGTTAAGAAAGTAAGTAGTAACCTAACCGACTAATCAATATATTATTATTTAAGCTATTATGAGTGATGTAGCAGCATGGCGCTATAACAATAAAATTAGTCTACGTAGCTATATGACTTTAAGAAACAAAAAGCAATATAATCTATTTGTCAATTCGAGTATGGAGAATCTTATCAACAAATAAAAATATAAAATTGAAAAAGTAAAATTATTGCGTTTGTGCAACAGCAGTAATGCTCAAGGGCTCGTTGGTGGGCTCGGATGGGACTATTCCAAATATTTTACAAATTGCAAAATTGTTCGCGACGCGACGCGACATCACGACGTCGGTTACGTCGATAGATCGATTCCCAGGAAGGGTCGGTTGTTTAGTAAACGTTAGTTCTTTGTATGAAAGGTTTTTCTGGCATACAGGATTAATTGTGGACAAAAATATTTAGCTCCTTATTATTACGTAAATGGAAAATATACTAAAGAAAAATATAATACTTCAAACTACTTATTGGAATGTTATAACATCGTAAGCTATAAGAGCAATAACTTGAAAACATTTTTTAAATAGAATGCATTATAATTCCGTCGTTACAATATTGTTTAATACAAAATATATCCAAGACTGTATTTGAAACTACACATTTTAACTTTCGCACTCTCCTCCAAGGAAATAATACTAATTTATGGAATTGAAATTATTCATCCCTTACCTTATACTATGATCATGTAATCATGCTAAATTTAATTTAAATCCAAGCACAGATAAACGGATAGACACAAACAATTACAAAAACAAATTAAAAAATTTATGAAGTAAGAATTATAGAATTATTTTCAAGTACTTTTAAAATATTTTAATGGAAATAAATCGAACCTCTTACAGATTTACTTATAAATACAAATTCAATTTGAAAGAGATTTTTCAGGACGTTCACTATAAATATTTAATAGCTTGGTAATAACTACTTTTATTATCGAGAAGGATTAGAGTTTAATCAGCTCCTTCAATGCACTTTTGGAGGATATACTTGTCGAAGAGTTTCTCTCGAGACATGCAGATTTCCTCACGATGTTTTCCTTCAACGTCAAACATGATATGAATTTTTAAACAAATTTAGTTCTTATAAGTTCAGCGATGCTAGCCAGAAGTTGTACCGCTGGACTAACAACTTTAAATAATTTTACTTATATATTCTGAAATATTTCAAAAAATGATATCACTTTATATTATAAGTTAAGATTATAAATTTAATGAAATCAATAACATATCAAACTCACTTTTTACAATATCAAAAAGATATTCTTTTAAATATTATATTAACATATTATTCAAAAATATAAATCGATAGCCTTATACTATTTCTGAATTTCTTTTGAAATATATTATTCCTAATTACATCTTCCTTTACTGCCAGGCGAGAGATGAATTTTAAATACCTTTAGCACTTGAAAAACTCCTTGAAGTATTTCTTTGATCTAAGTCCTCATCAATTAAGACCAACGCGTCATATCCTTGTTGAATTTTTGATGTAATGGTGAATAAAGTAGGTAATTTATTACGTTAGATTTAAACTTAAAACTAACTGTTCATTTGTTAATAATAATAATTAGTAAGATTTCACAAAATTCATACAAAACATACGTACAAATTTTTCTCTATTCATATATATTTGTTAAAATGCTTAATGTTAAAGGGTTGTCTTGTCATGTTATTGTCAAACTTGCCATAATTCTACATTCGTTTACTGAAGTCGGTAAAAAGGCATGTATAACTTTTTCGTTGCATTTGACTGGTTTTTAAATTATATATTGTCAGATGCGTACAAAAACGGAATACTAAATATTTCGTGGCTCGAAATACGAATCAAAAATCATCGGTTACTTCATCAGATATTTATGTTTTCACAAATAATGACATTGCACGAACGTGACATATTGATTATCTTTTATTTATAGGCACGGAGGGGAGACCCACAAAGACAGAAATCCAAACTGAAAAGAAATATTTGTAGAAATCTAAATATACATTTCGAGCGGGAATCGAACCCGCAAACCGTCGGTGTTTTAGGCGACTAGACGCACCATTACACCAGAGCGGTTGTTAGAACTCTCTACGTGTTTTTTTTAATGAGGGAAATTTCAATGTTCAATATTAAACTGTAACAAGTGAAATAGCGTAACTAAAAATAACATTAAATCAATCATAATAAAAATTTACATATCTTAAAAGTTCAAGAACGTACGTTAAAGATAAGAAGCAAGAATATAAAGTTGAGAAAATATGAACCGTAGCATACTCAAGTTTACATAATATTCTAACTAGTCGTTCCTCTTTATTTCACTTGAGTTAATTTTTACTAGTTATTAGTGTTAACTCTCACGTTCTTCGCCATTACCGTAACTTGATGTTTTACAGCCTATAATCTTTCTCAAACAGTACTTTAACGATAAGATAATTTACAAATGCAAGCACTAACTTTTGATATTAGCACCTTCGAACTTGCAATTAAGTTCTTCAATATTATATGAGTATAAATATTAAGTAGAGACGATTTTAACGGATTTCTGCTTTTGACCTTAGACGCAGTCAAAGATTTATTAGTTATTATAGATAATTGAACAGAGGTTTAATAAGTCGGGATTCAATTATTAATGTTTATAAATAACAAAATAAGTAGTAAGTAAAATAATAAGTAACAAAATTAAGTGTTGGAAAAAAGGGATTTTATTAAAATGAATGACTTATTAGACGTGAGGCGTATTTATCGGAACAGATAAAAATAACAGGTATTTGAAAGTAACAAATAACAACTGTTATTCTGAATTTGAAATACCTGTTATCTAAAATAACAAACAGTAACAGATACGTAAATATCAAATACTTATACCAAATACTATTGTTACTTGTTACCGCAACTGTTATTAGCAGTCTGTTATTTCTCGAATAACATTTCTTATCTCACTCTAGCTCATAAGTATCGCGCCTTGCAAAATAGAGAAACACCTAGTATTTTATTACACAATACACATGTTTACCTCTCAGTTGCACTACAATGCCTATACCATGCCAAAAAGAGAAGCACCTAGTATTTATTACCCCAAAAATATAGTTGATAGTTTCTAAGAACAAATCTCATTGAATAATTAACTCCCAAATGTGGTCATGTTATGTATTGTCTTCATAGTCGGATACATTGTAAGAATTGTAGTGCCATATTGTGTGTTACTAATAAATAATATTTTATGAATCAAGTAGTGTAAAACCAATTTTATTATTTAAATATAAGTATTTTAATAGCTAAACATTGTTAAATAAAATATGTGTCACTCGTTTGAAATTATGCTGTGTATCCAAACGTTGGCTCATCCCGGTTTGACATGATTGGTCAATAAATTAACCTTGTAAATTCAACTTTACGACATAAAAAATAAGAATGATATTCAGTTGTGATTATGATTGATAATGTTTAAACCATGGAGCATAGTTTAAACTGTGAAATTCCCTCTTTATTAAAATTTCATAATCGAACAAATTACAAAGCGTTTTGACTTTTGAATTTTGGAAGTGATTGAAGAAATTATAAGATTTTTGTATTTCTTGTTTTTTAAATTAGTTTAATAGTTAGTTAGTCAGTGTTGTTAGTTAGTAATAGTTAGTTAGTGTTTATATTCATTGTATAGGTATACAATGAATATAAACACTAACTAACTATTACTAACTATATAGTTTAGATTTCGATTAAAAATAGTGTATAGTTAGTTCTATTATTTGCTAGTTTTCTTATTATTTGTTAGGACTTAGGTTTAGGTGTACGTAAAATTTTTAACTATTTAGGCATAAAAATATCTCTTAATAAAAACATTGAGTAAATCGTCGAAATCGGTCTACCCAGTGAAGAGTTGTGAGGTAATACCTACATTAAAAAAATACAATCGAATTGAGAACCTCCTCCTTTTTTGGAAGTCGGTTGATGAAGGGAGTTGTTCAGTTTACAATTTACAAGAACAAAGTTCGTTACCCGCATAAACTTAAATAACAGGCTGTTATTTTATAACAGGTATTGGTAACTGTTATTTTTTCATAACAGTAACAGATATAACAGGTAACATGTTTCACCTGTTATAGCCCACGTCTATGACTTATTTCGTATTCATGAAATTTAGTTTAAAGTAGAATTGTTATGAATAGTCTATACCGTAGCGTTGAAAAATTAATAATTGCAAACCAGAAAGAGACTTTTATGCGAAAATAGCTGACTGATAAAATTAAAAAACTCAAAGTAAAACATTTCCCTCGAAAAAAAAAACCTATACATGTTAGTTTATAATTTGAACACACCCATCAGTCGCGTTTGCATGGGAAAACTAAATTTTAGATTTTACTACATACACAGACGATTGGACAACTTCAATTTATTGTATATACATATAAAATATTATTAATAATGTTAGTATTCGTTGGAATCAGTTGATTAGATATCGTAAATAAAAACCTTGATGCAACTTTTCAATAGTGCGCTCGGAATAAATCGAATAACTCTTTGGATTTGCAGTCGTTGGTAAATGTGTCTTCATTCATGATGGCGACGTACAGCGTTGGAAATCTATAGAGCTCATATTGTGTACAAGAAAACTTCAATTTATTCTTCTATTTCATATACATATACTTTTATTAGAATAGAATTACTCATTTATATTTAGAGAAATATACATTATAATTATAATTAGAAACTTTTGTAAGAGATTACCAATGAGTCGTTATAATTTTTGACATTACTATTATTACAAACACTGATAACTTTAGGAATTATTGAATAAAAAATTAGCTTGAAACTCACAATATTTGCCACGCTAACAATATTTTTGACACACAATTATTCCACAGTTTCTGATCTTTTTTCGTGTTAACAAGGTATCGCATATTTTTAGCGTACTTAAAGAAATAATAAATTTTAATTTGTTAATATGTTAACAATTAAAATTTATTAAATATGTTAACAGTAATAACCAAATATAACAATTAAAAAATTCACTTAGTATGAACGTGGATATGGTGACTTAGGTATAAGCCAAGATTAATTATAATGAAGAATTGTAGTATATAAAATTTTAAAGCCGCTCCACATCAGTTCTTTCATGACAGACGTGGACAGGTTTGAGTAAAAATAGTCTTCGGTGCAATCGGTACGGACTGTCGGACAATGCATTCATTATTGAGACACGCGCAATGCGCATCTGTGCGCCTAGATACCGCTGAAGCGGCTCACAGTAAAAAGCAATAGTCCACACTCATCAGGATAAATATCGGATTGATTTTGTTCCCCACTCACTGCCATTTTCATGATCACCGTATACCTCTAGACTTGTGATTGCAACATAGTTGAATAGCATTTTTAATGCGAATACGCCTACCTAGCAAGTAATACCGCAGGCCGTGGACAGTGCAAAATAGAAATGTAGTAGTAGAGTTAGACAATTTTTCGTAAACTCGAAAATAAGACTGTTCGAGTTTTGTTTATTTATGTTCTCATATTTACAACAATAAGAATTTATAAGGTTACTAAATGTGCATATATAATTGGTAAAAATAGCTGATAAAAATTTCACCAAGCTTTCGAAAATAATATTAATTTTATTAAAAAACTAGACAAAAAAAATTCGCTGCATTTTTAAACGTAACTGATTAAAAGGCTATGCATTTTTCGGTCGTAACATTATGCACATAATAATGCGACCAACTACATGACTTCCATTACAATATCTGAAAACGAAAATATAATGTCTGCAAAATATTAAAACATTCTTCTTTTTATTAATTTTATTCTTTAACAGTTAATATTTCTATAAAAAGAAACACTTTTTTTTTTAATGAAACGAACGCATTCAGACGAGTGGGAAGCAACCCGGTTGGAAGCGATCTGTTGTAAAAAACGTGACTACGGAAATATATGCATAGCTTTATGCGGATTTAAGAGAACGTATGGGAAGTGTGCGATTTTATTATGGCAGCGCCAAATTTCAGGATTTCGGTACCCAGCGCTTAAAAGAAAAAGGTTTTCCGTAAAGCAAAAGCATAGCTTCATGCAGTATGTGATTGGTTTCAATTTTTAATTTTTTTTCCCTGTCAGGTGAGATGTGGCGATATTAAAATTTGATAATTTCTTCTATAATTTGGTACTGACAACATTACAAAGTTACATTCACATAACACAAATTATACAGTTGTAATGAATTGTATTCGAACAATCTCCTTTATCTAAAGCACACATAGCGGATTGCCATTCTATCTTCGAGCGATTGCACAATAAAACAACAGCTAAAGATCAACATTCAACGACCAAAATAGTGTTGGACAGCATTCAAAACTCTTTGGAATTACTATACTATTTGTTGCCATCATCCATTCAGTAACTCAACGCTTCTTTGTAATCCGTTGCTGGAGGAATTTAACAGATATTAGAAGAATATAAATTTCCAATGTCTGCGTGTGAGAAATCCGTTTACATGCCTTTATTGGAACGTGAGCGTGGTAGTTTAAGACGCAATTTATTAATAGTTCATTCTATCTAGCGAAGTTTTGGATACGTTGGTGTAAAAATGCCATGCGAGTAAATCTTAAGCTAATACACGATCAAATATGTATGTGTCAACCTATTGTCTATGCAGTATTCTATTCCTGTTACTTTTGAGAAGTTGTGTTATAAATAATTTTGCTAATAAAATCGAATCTAGTACTGTAATTTTATCGCCTTTCTGACATTATGGTAAATTTATATCATTATACTATCCTACAGAATTATGATTGATTTAGTTTTAGCAATGATGTTTACTTATTGTCCATTTTTATTTCCACAATTAGCACGATTACCGCACGGACATTAATTACAAGTAAAGGGAACAGCGCGAGCGTTAAACAAAAGGTAATATACCCAACATTTTATCTGATTCCTATTATTGCAGTCGTAACGCAACATTCCGTAGGATTTATTACAAAAGAGCTGTTAAGAAAGCGCTTTAGTTAGAAGACGGCATCGTGGGGCTGAATCTGTAAAATGAAGCGTTAGAATGTTTTAAACGAAGCATGATTTATCGAGTCGGCTCGGTTTGAGCCAGTCCTCGGCTTTGATGCTTACGCGAAACATTGCTTCGTGCAAAATAGAATTCTAGTTTCACACGCAACAAATGTACTCATTATCTGATGAACTTTCCAAGGTACGCCAGTTGGGTGGACTATCTAAATATATAGATCCTCAATACTTATATTTCAGGGCATGCTCTTAGTGGTTATAAATCAACGGTATGAAATTGACGTAATTACTTCATAAAAATGTAATAATAAGTACCTTTGTTAATTTAGACTGAATTCGTATTTTGTAATAACTGATAATTTGATATTCAAATTTGGGCCAATAACCATTGAACATTCGATATGAATGTTTTTTTACATGATTTTCTTGTGCTCGACGTCTAAGGTGATTATAATAAAGATAGCTGTGTAGTTCAGGACAAAATCTGGACATGTACATCAAAGTATTCGCAGCTAACAAGGTGATAGGTTAAGGGATAGGTCTTCAAAGCTTCTTAATGCACACACACACACTTCTTTATAATCACGCCGATAAAGCATTACAAACTGTATAAAACCTTATTTTTATATCAAGTAATAAAAATTAAAATAAAACTGGTGGTGAATATTGAATATTTTTTCTACGCTTAAACAGTATAATCTAACATGATCTGAAAGCCAGCAAATAATCAATCATTCGCGTGTAGCAAAATACAATAATCAATTACGAAAAAAAAGTAATAAATATATGTCAATAATATAATAAAATTATATTTTGTTTAGTTGTAAAACTGGTTCGAGATGAAAAAAATGATATGATTAAAGTATATAACTTAATTATTAAATGAGATTCATATAAATAAAAAATGTATTAATTTAAAAAAAAATGTTGCAACAAAATCATAATCAATTATTTTTCTTTTTTGCTCCAGTAGGAATAAATAACTATACGAAATTGAATAAAGGAATAAAATTGCTCAAAATCTTCAGTGACACTTACAATTATGATAGGTCTCAAAATCTCAAAACATCAAAATAAATCTTAATTGATAGTAATATTTACAAACGAATCAAATAAATCAGAGTTGATAAGAAGCGAAATATGCATCAATGCTGCCTCCGGATGTAATTACTGAGATACCCTCGCGTGTCACGTCGTTCTTTGAACAAGAGTGCTCTTTAAATGGAATGAAAGCAAATTCCTAATGAATGATACTTCATACAAATTGATAACCGATACTGTACTTAATTTATTGTATAGATAAATTAATACAAAATAAAAACGTTGAACTGCTCATGTGGCTCGCTTTCATGTTTGAAGATGATTTTATAGTTTTGTATTTTTATTTCCCATATTTTAAGGTTTTTTAGTAAATTTCTTGCAACTTAAGATATAACATAAATATCATATAATATATCGCTACCGAATATAGGACAAATTTTGTAAAAAAATAATAATTTACAATTGGATAATTTTTAATTTTAAACCTAACCCAGCTTCTCATATTCTAATTTATTGCTTCTAAATTTTCAAAATCATTTGTTTAAAATACCTTTCATTATTCATGCTTATGTAAGTCAGTACACGTAATGTAAGGTAAATAAGCTGACACGTATTAAAATTAAAGCAAAAAACATATCGATAAAGTTTCCGGATACGTTGAATTAGCTCGCGGGCTCTTTGCATAGATTCATGAGTATATTTCCAAAAACTTATAATGAAGTAAACTTGAGCATAACATGCACTTCGGGTAAAATTGTGAGGAATTACGAAAATTAGCTCAAATTATCGAAGATACGACTGCTCATCGGCAGTGGAACATTAAGAGTCGCCCGCGGGCTACCTTCGCGTGACAGGGAAAAATATTAATAATTATAATAAGTAATTGCGGTGCCTCTGAGTTTTTGCACGATATAAATCTTTATTTTATGCTAAGATGTTTTTTATATAGACAATAAAGTACGACTACTTATAAATTATAAATCATCATGTGATTAAGCCTGCGTTTACTGGAAAATTATCTACAGGCTATATCCGAACGACTATTATTATAATTAGGCGTCGTATTATTTTAAGCAATGTAGTTTGAAAAGCATTTTATAAAATATATTCGAAAGTAGTATATACAATTTTAAACATTATTTTCACACATTCCTTCTAACATAACAACTGCAGCACAAAACAATACTAAAATGCAACATTTTGTGTCATGTAACGCGTTAATATTATCTCTTTGTTAGCGAGATTTTGTTACATTCCATGAAATTTAACAATGGAAGTGACAAGCACAAATGTATGTTTACACGAAAAAGTTATATTAATCTATAATCCACAAAAAGGGAAACAGGAAACCACTGATACGAGAGTCATGAAGTGGAATCAATGCTTACGTATACGTTTATAAGTCTAACGTATCAAAATTATATCGTATACTTTTATTTGTGTGGTCTCGTAGAATATTTACTTATAAGTGGCGGCTGACCGAGAGATTATGAGCATCTCGAGTTTTGAAAGAGAAAAAGTTTAATGTAAAGATCACTGACAAATTTGTAACAGAACAATGAATCGGATATTAAAGTATCTCCTTTCATGACACGGGCGAGCGGATGGGATGCTAAGGTTGAGATCAAAGTGCTATAGTCTATAAAAATAGATAGTTTTAAGAATATTTTCAATAATAAAATATAAAAACAATCTTAATAACAAGTAAAGAAGAAATATCGTATAGTTCACTGGGTAGTCACAGCAAAAATAACTCAACGTAATAAATCCAGTCAGACCTTTTAACCGGTTTGATACATATTTCAATCCGATTACATGATAATTGCTGGCCATAACTTATCTATCGACAGGCTTACTATCAGGTGGAGGACAAGTGCGTGACATCTAGTAGTCTTTAAGATTATAGCGAGTATAACTTACGTGAGCTGAATCGGTGTCGTTCCGCTGCGCATCGCTCATCGCTTCGCTTAATGCCCTGATCTCACGCGATCGCCGACCGCTTGCGAACCTCTCGTTGGTGTTAAATGTATCCGTCTGCTTGTATCAGGTTACTGTAGCAAAGGCGTGGGCATTGACATGTCTTACTTGTTTTGTTTTGTTCATTCGACCATCGTGAAGGTTGACTTTTTACGCGCATCGACGTGATGCCCGGTTAAATTACGTTAAACTTGAAGGCCTGTCAATGTCAACTTCAACAAACTGTGGGACAGGTACGGAGGATTTAAAAGGCTATTGATATGGCCTATTAAAGAAAAGGGATGGTGACGTATAAGTAAGATGATATTTTTTATTTTAACCTTGTAATGTAATCTGCATCGGAGAGGTCTCTGCCATTAAAGAGGGATTTTAAAGGTCAAGTGTGATTCCGAGAATTTTAGATAATGATCTTCTTGATAGAAATTAGCCACTTCCACTTCATGAGATATTTAGTTTCAAACATATTGCACTATGGAACGGAAGTTCTGGTTATTGTATATCTCAGGCAGCGTCAAAATTTATTAAGCACCAGCTATTGCCTTGTATATAATATTATATATACTAGCTGTACCCTTCGCGCGTTGCCACGACTTTTTTTATATTTTTTGGTCGTACCAACTCAGAAACCTTTGTGGGCTCATGCACAATACTTTGCTGAAGATATAAGGACATACAGACAAACATTCATATATATATATATATACGAATATCATAAGAAGGGAACAGCTAGATAACGAAAGTTATAGCAAGCGTATTATGTATAAGATTAAGCATTTGAATTTATGGCACGACAAAAAAATATCCATTAATCATTTGTTAAACAGTTAATATTTTTCATAACACAATTTATAACTTAGTCGTTTCCTTTTAAAATGAAAATCGTTATCATTGCATCTTACAACTACTACTATCTTAGTCATATAGTATACTTCTGTCGCTGTAAATTATGTACATAAATATACTTTTACACTTGTTCGAGTCAAGGTCTGGAAAGACACAACACAAACGCAAACAATTAAACAACAAGGTGACGAAAAACATAGCTAACAGTATTTGTCACGAGCGGAGATCGAAGCAGCAACTACGAGTAATAGTGAAATATTTAGATACTTGCATAGTAGGTATGATTCAAATAAATACTTTATTACAAAATACCGACGATCTAAACTTGTTATTTATATTATTTAATTTAAATCAATAAATTGAACAAGGAAGTTAAATGTCATCATCATTACTTAAAGTTAAATGTATTTATAGTTATAACACTATGTTCAAAACATAAAATTATTAATAATTTAAATAAAAATCTAAATAACATTTTATTTTTTACTCAAAAACACGTTCTTTAATTCAAATTGCTTCAAGTTTCCGAGAGGTGTCACTTGAAAGAAAAATAATTACAAGTGTTGATTTTGCGTCATGCTGCGCCGACATGACCCTCAGATATTAAGATGTTGGACTGAACGTTTAACAGGTTGTCTCTCATTGTTAGCGATACGCCTGATGATAATCGCAACATCAACTCGGGACGACTTATTTTATGCCTGTCGCTCCGGATAAACGGAATTACGTAGGCGTTATTGATATTTAATGTTTTATTTTTAGCGTAGATATAAATGAATTTATAATTCTTTTTTGTTTTAATTGCTAGTTTTATTACTATTTATACTTAATTTGTTACGGTAAATTAAGAGTATTAAAATTCTGTCTGAATTCGATCTATAATCTTATATATAAAATTCTCGTGTCAAAATGTTAGTAACAATACTCCTCCGAAACGGCTGGAACGATTTTTATGAAATTTTGTGTGCATATCGGGTAGATATGAGAATAAGCCAGCTTCTATTTTTATACCCCTAATTTGGGCGGGGGGATTAAGGGGGTTAATATCATATATGGTAAAACAACGTTTGCGGGGTCAGCTAGTATTTATTATAATTGTTTTATCGATTAAAGATGCCTGTAACATTACACTGATGTTACCAATTTAGAACTATAAAATAAAACAAAACAAATATTTAAAAAATACAAAATAAAATTGTGTGTTATATAAAACTCTGGACAATACTACATTAATTTGAATTAGGTATTATTTGGTACCTACAATTAATAAAAATTAACATATTTCAAAATTAACAAATTAAAACTTCAAATGTTAATTTAAATAATATCCGTGTAATCATTTTTACTAAACTACTAACATATTTGAAACGTGTATACAAGCAAGAATAATACACATAACCATTGATTTCAAACTTAGATTAAGCTCATAATTATATAGCTACTTTATAAAAATATATACTTTGTAAAAAATCGTAGGTTATAATTTTGTGTGATATTAATATTTATGTTTATTCATGGCTGATTACAATAACAATAACAGATAGGTACAGCTTACTATCAAAAAAATTGTAATATTTCTATACTATTTATAAAGAATTTTAGTTATACGATAAATAATGTTTTCTTTATTACATTTTTATAGAACAAGTAACAAAAAAATCTAATCGTTATGAACGAATATACGATACAAACGATGCCTTATAAATAGGATTATAGCCAGGATATAGAGAGCTAACGTTGTAATAAATATCTATCATGTCGTTAGTAAAGTAAGATAAATTCAGGGACACTAAACTAAGGACAAAATATCATGACCAAGCTCTAATAGTGTTGGTGAATATTCATTTAAACTTGCTACATATTGTACATTTTGTTCCTATCAGTAAAATGGTCGTTTTGTCACTCACTCAGATTTCTGTACAAATAGTATTGTTTGGTTTAGAAAACTAAAAAATAATCACAGTATATTTTTCTATATATTGTAATTACAATTCATTTGTTGATCTTACACTGAAGTTATTTATTATTTGTTTATCAAAGTTAAAAAAATATTGTTTAGCATAAATAAGCGGTTATATTTTATATACTATTTGTTAACTCAAAGCACTGCAAGCACGTTGTCCCAGTAGCCAGCCAATCCCCCAGTAGCTCTGTTAAAAACAGCGAAACAACTTGAAAATAATAATTTATAATTATAAACTTAGTAACCAATTTCATATCACACACCGAAAAATTAATGTAAAAAAATAATAAAAAGATATATAATAATTAGTATATTGTAATTTATAATATACCAACCCGCCTGCCCAGCGTGGTGACTATGGGCAAAACACATGAGTTCACGTTATTTTTGACGTAAACTTGTGGAGGCCTATGTCCAGCAGTGGACTGTATAGGCTGTAATGATGATAATGATGATAATATACTAATGATTATATATTTTTACTTTCTTACTTTATTTTCTTTACACTGCCATTAATATAGCGACCCTAATCCCATTTGTGCATTTATGTCAAACCGACAATATCTTACTTGGGATATATTCCTACATACATACATGTTGTCGAAGAACATAACGTACCTTTGGCAGGCGGGTAAAAAGATATGTATGATAAATGTGCCTTATGAACATTGTTTTATTCTATAACGAGGAAAGCTTTGCCATAGAGGGAGTTGTTACGACCCGCCACCATGCGGCGCCACTAGTAAGGACGTGAGAACATTTCGATGCTGAGACAAGTTTATTACTACATTTATAAGAAACTTTATGCCATTGGAATACAGTCAAAAATAGATATCGCTATAAATTATGTGTTTTGTAAAAGCAAGTCCGACTAAGCACTACTGTTGAATACATATTTTGTTATTACGTTGACAAATATGTAGCAACTCTGTTAGAACTGAAACGTGACATGATAGGAAATATTAAAGAATAGAAACAGTTACGTTTATGTAATGAGTAGCGGTTTTACAACCATATTACACATACACCGAAAGTACATTTAGAACCAAAAGATTCGAACTTTACGAAATTATTTAATTTATAAAATGTAATATTAAAAAATACGTATGAACCTTATTTTAATTAATAAGAAAGTTTGTTACATGTACACATAGTGGCCAAAATTTTATTTTCTATTTACTAATATATTACATGTAAGAATATAAAATACTTATTATTGTGTTTTCTTGCAAACAAAAAAAACCGACTTACATCGACAAGTAATGCAACGTAAGTCGTCAAAGAAATAGTCAAGTAAATACGCGTTATCAAAGATTACTCAAAAAGTAGTGATCTGATCTTAATAAAATTTAAATTGGAATACAAGACAAGTATCAGTAAATTTAAACGGGACCACATGACACGCACCACCTTACGATTAAAATAAAAATCATCAAAATCGGTCCACCAAGTCAAAAGTTCTGAGATAACATACATAAAAAAATACAGTCCAATTGAAAACCTCCTTCTTTTTTGAAAGTCAGTTAAAAAAGATGTCACATAATCTCATTCGAGTTTTACCGGACATCAGTGTAAGTTATATTATTTAGCTCAATGCTAAGAACAGCACGAGAAAAAAAAAACAAGAGCACAGAATAACAATTACCTACATCGAGTAACAGTTAGCATTTGTTAAACGTCACTCACCAATCGGCTAAACACTATCTGCCGATAGACCGACCAACCACTTTAGAGATATATGAGCATTACAATAATTTTATATTATATATAAACTATGCCTATGCCCAGCAGTGAGATGTTACAGGCTGAAGCGTAATACAATATGTTGTTATTATATATTTTATATAAGCTTTATTTATTCATATACTAGCGACCCGCCCCGACTTCGCACGGGTGCAATGCTGATACTAAATATACTACAGAATGTCTTTATTTATAGTATGAAGCTAGCTTATAGCATGGTTATTAACATAATAACAACATCCAAATATGCGTCGTTAGATTACACGTTGTTACAGAAGTCGTTGAAGAAATAAAGGTTCACTGCTCGTTCCCCGTAGGTGATAGCGTGATAATTTGCAGCCTATATGTTGACCCGACTTCTTAATAATATTCGTGCCAAATTTGAAGTAAATCCATCTAGTACTTTTGAGTTTATCCCGGACATACATACAGACAAACAGACAAACAGACAAAAATTCTAAAAACTATATTTTTGGCTGCGGTATCGATTGTAGATCACACCCCAAGTATTCTTTTAAAAAAAATATTCAATGTACAGTTTTGACTTTCCTACCATTTTATTATATGTATAGATGAGTATGAGTAAGGATTTATTGTGCCTATGCGTATAGATTTAACGTACGAAATTACACATTTAAATGAGGTTACATAAACCGATCCGATAATCTGCCATTTGCAACCGGTTCAAGACATCCAGATACCATGTTAGACTAATTTATAGCCTTAAGGTTGACGATCATAATCTAGCATATGTTACAACAACAGTACAAATAATTATATTGTTTAAGTTAATTATTCTAATATAGAAACCATTTAGGTTTTTTTTTTTTAATTTTTATTACAAAGGAAAAATAATATTTCATGCAAATAAGTAGTAGAAAGGAATCAAAATCAAAATCAAAAACAACTTTATTCAAATGAGCATGAGCAATTTCGAATCATCATTTTGGCCGGATGATTAAAATGAAGATCCTAAGAACTCTAAATTTAATGATAATATTTTTAATATGATTATATGATCTAGTTATCGATATACATCATATTTAACTAGGACAATCTAAAAAAAATCAACGTAGTTGTAGATTTTGGGTGCTGAGGAACAAGAGTAATATTTCCTGTAACGAATGCATGGCAAGGGTAGACAGAGGTCATAATTGGAGCATAAGATAATGTCGCCGTTTCAGTTATAATTAAAATTAACACAACTTTATTCCCAGAGTCCACTAACACCGTAAAATTCCAAGTTGAGATAAAAAGATTGTAATATTAGTAATGTATTATATTGTGGAGAAAATAGACAGATCTTAATATAAACAATTGACGACAGCGAAGAAATAGTTGTTAAGTATTAAGAAATAATTTCAATTTACATTTTCACTAGAATTTCGGTAATAAGAACATCTGATTATTTTTTTTAATCATATTTTTTGTATTAATTTCTCTTCCTTTATTCCTTCTACTTTGTATAGAATAGTAAAAAAAGCTCTTCGTGAAAAAGAAAAACTATGTACTAACAGATTTCATTTATATCCTTTTGATCTACCGAAACAAAAATTACTATATTTTTCACACACTCAGTAGGCCAATCTTACAACAAAGCCCTGTTTAGTTATTCAATGAGCGTTTTGTGGGAACTTTATAAGCGTCTTTGTATAAGAAACTACATCTATACGTCAAAGTGCATCTGTAATTTATAGGCCAAGTGGATTTTCTTATGCATAGTTTGAATATTTCAGATACTAAAGCGAAATAGAAAATTACATTCTTCTTGTTACACTGGTGTATCCATAAATACTTAGGTAAGCGCGTACGTATTATCTTGGTACTATCACGATATAGTTTTTTTTTTTTTTTACTAAAGACTGCCAACCAAAACCAATTGAATAAAGCCAACATATTATATAAGCCGTTTAAAAAATTTCATCATGTAACTTAAAAAAAAAATTGTGTAAAGTGTTGCGATTTCACAAAATAAGTTATTCGTATTTCGTACATAAAAAAATAATATGTGCCTTTTTATTTCAAGAATATGAGATGTATGTTTTCGTAACTACACTTGGTTTTTTCACATAAAATTGTGGTAAATATGTCAGCTATTTCCAAGATAAATAGAACACGATTGTAACTGTCTATGGGGAGGGAAGGACGCACTACATCTAAATTTCACAGAACGGCTTCTACAAACAAATTCAACCTATTCGCGGTACAATTTCACGCCCTATTTTATTCCAACGAATTTTCACAATTGAAAATCGACCGTAAAAGCGTCAAGACCATTGTATGCGATGTTTTATTGCAAACTATTTTAGTATTATATTGATAAATTATCTTCATTCTTTATTCAATATTGTCGCGTTGCCAAACGTTCCAATAATTTAATATGCAATGTTAAAAATTTACCTTTTAAATATATAATAATTGTTTGCAACAAATTATTTATACCTTTTTAGTGCTTTAAAAATATATTAGAATAGCATTTTATTGATGTCGAATCAAGGGAAGTCTAACTGAATTATATGAAACTAATTTAATGTCTAAAACTTATTAACTGTAATCTTTTCAGCTCTTTTATTATTAGGTAAAGCAGACAAACTTAAAGGCCACAGAGTTAGCGTTTTATTGCATCTGTGGGTGTTATTGTGTATTTATTTATCTGTTTATTTATGAACGAATTACGTTTACTGCAGCCGATGGATCGAAAAAAAACCAAAATGACTTAAAAAATACTTTAATTAATTAAAATAAAATTACAATTAAGAGAGGTGAAACCTATTCGATGCGAGAATTAGGAATGACAAAATTTTTTATAAAAATTAATAATGAAATTAAATTTAAAATATGACGAAATCGCTGCGTCGGCGGCTCGTGGCTGGACGGACGTTGCGACATGGGCTGCATCGGTTTTCCGTTGTTTATTGAATATGGATATTAAATGCATGCTCGGCATTTTCATGGATGAGCTTAGGGTACTGTATGATAGATAGTACGGTTCCGTACTTAACACCTCCACCCGCAGAACAGCAACTATTTTGTCAGCTTCAGAGAAAATGTTGCTGGAAGTTCATCTCGTCTCTTGATGCCTTTATCCACATCTTCATATACTGGTGTCTTAGGCGTTTGCTGCTTCTCTTCATTTTCTGATTTTAAGGGCCAACATCTATATTTTCGGCTTACTAATACAACGATAACTACTGATACACATAAAATTAAGATATAAAATGGTATCGTTGTATGGTATAAAACAATTGATTGTGTCTTGTCAATCTGTATAGGGGTTTCTAGTAACAATTTATCTTGGATGCTGTGAAGATCATCTAGACTAATCATCTTGGAACCGGTATGGGTATAGGTAGTCGTTTGGTTAATTTGGTTGTATGGGATCCTTGATAGCTTCAGCGGCTGGCCTTTTATCTCATCATTTTCGTTGATAACGGTGAATTCTTTAGTTCGCAACAGGCAGTTCATGGGAATAGTGGCCAAATAGCTTCCTTGTAGTATATTGAATTCTTTTCTCTCACAGGCTAACTGTACTTTCTCCGGCTTAGGTAATGAAATAACATAGTGTTGATCATCCAGTTTATCTATTGCTACAGCAGACAACATAACCTTCGTGAAGTGGCAGGTTTCCTTAAGATTTTGGTTGGTAATAAGCTCTTGAATGCAGTCTGGTTCTGTACGAATTTGATGACTTATTTTTTGGTCACAGAGATATAATATCCTGCTATACTTCGGGCATTCAGCCTCTATGTACACGAATGCTTTTTCGTTTGTTGCTATATAAGGAAAGGGAGGAATAAGGGCTAGTTGTTTTTCATTTGGAACGATGGATAGTTTGTACAAGTTATACCTGTCTATGTATATTATAGGAAATTTGTAAACTATAACTATTGTTCTATCATGATAGTATGAACCTGGTTTGATTAAGTCATAATATTCCCGTAATTCTAAATCAGGAATTTGCTCCTTACTGTATATAGTTATTAACTTATCTAGCATCGTTTTTAATACTCCTATATCTATCATAGAATGATGAGTGCTGGAGGCACGAATAAAAGCCATTATATTTTCTAATCTAATTATTTCTAGCACTAAATCCTCTACATTATTACTTATAATTCCTAATAATTGGGCAAACTGAGCAGACTGGACTAAACTGTTGTCTCTACGAGTATTTACTTCTATAAGAAATTCTAATGTGTTATTAATTTTTTCTTGATTTATAGTTAACTGATCTAAAATACCTTTATGTTGTAACATCCATTCTTTACTAAGACTAATATGACTATTGAATTCGGAAATAATTTTATTCTGGTTGTTTTGCAATATTTGAATAGCCTCATTATACTTTTGAGCATCAAGATAGTCTAAATTACCAGTAACACTTTTTATTAATGATCCAAGACTATCTACAAGACCTCTTTTAACTCTAATGGGTTCTAAAGATTTAACTTGACTTAGTACCTTGTTTAGCTTGTCTGTAAGATAATTAATCTGGTACTCGTAAAGAATGTAAGTTTCATTGTTCAGTCTGGTCTTAAAAGTGTTAAGTTGTGTCTGTACAGAATTTATCTTATCTTCAATATCAGTCAATTTTACATACTGTATAAAGGAGTGGTAATGTGATATTAGTCTGGTCGGTCCTAATTTGTAGGGCAAAAGTCCAGGTCCATCGGCTAAGCTCTCAAGTCTTATGGTTTGAGGATGCGTCACGTGTATTGTCAGCAGTAGTAGAATCCTGCAACAATCGGTTATTTTTAGGGACGCGTTTTAGACGTGACTTAGCTACGGGGCCTCGCTTTTTTGACGTGTATATATGAATTGGTAAATCAGCTAAGACTGTGTCTTGTGTGTAGCGAGGTGCAGTTTTCTGACGAGAAGCAAAGGGATTTTTAATAAAAACTTGTTGTCCTGGAACATATTCTACTTCTGGTTCGCGAGATTTATTTCTATTTTCAATTAAGGCTGTTCTATTGCTCAGTGAGGACTCATTAATTATGTCATAAACCTGTTTCATTAGTTGTTTATGATTCTGAGCGTATTGTTGCAAAAGATGTTCGGTAAAATCTATGTCAACGGGATCTCTAGGATCGAAATGTCCGTTCAATAAATCAAAAGGTCTACACTTTGTAAAACTGTGAATAGTACTGTTGTATGCTATAATAGCGTATGGCATTAATCTAACTACTGGTTCATC
This sequence comes from Melitaea cinxia, assembly GCF_905220565.1. NCBI lineage: Eukaryota > Metazoa > Arthropoda > Insecta > Lepidoptera > Nymphalidae > Melitaea > Melitaea cinxia. The sequence goes on from NC_059409.1 coordinate 9,428,260, forward strand.
TTTGTGTTGTAACTTAAGAATTCTTATGTGTTCTAATAGGGTCGAATGAAATCGTTCAATGTTACCGTTATCATTAGGGCTATGAGGTAAAGTTTTATGATGGATTATCTTATGGAGACGAATAAACTCTGAAAAAAGCTGATTAGTAAATTCCGTACCGTTATCGGTTATTATAGTGAAAGGTATTCCGTGGTGAGTACTGAAAAGTAATAATGCTTGTAAGATGCTAACAGCGGTTCCATCTCGTAAATGATACGCTTGACCGTATTTAGTAAAGACATCAATGAAGGTGACATATTTTTCGTTTTGAACTGTAAAGAGGTCCATGTGGATAATTTCAAATGGCTTGGTAGCAGGGGGTACTATATTAAATTGAGGTTTAATGGGATTTCTGTCGTATTTACTTTGACCACAAATAGTACATTCATTAATGTATTTAGTGATCTGCTCTCTCATTTTCGGCCAATAATATTTCCTAGACAGAGCGAGGTAACATTCGTTAATACCACGGTGGTTCGTTTTACCGTTATGATAATTCTGAATGATGTCTTGTTGTTGAAGATAATCTTTAACATTTTCGAGCTCAGTTTTACTTAATACGAGGTTAAGAGAGGAGCTTTTAAACTTTTCTTGTAAAATTGGTATTATCGAATACATTTCTAAGGGAGGATCTATCAATATAGCTGTTTTAACTTTCGGGTTAACGTATTCATTAATAGAATTGATAACATCGTTTTCTAAACTAGATTTCGACAACTGAATAGCTATCCGCGTATGGTTTTCAAATGGCTTAGTTATAATCGGTCGTCGTTTTACATCACTAACTACAGTAAAGTAAATTTGTCTGTGAAACTTGTTAAGGGGAACGTCAGTGATCGGGACTTCTAATATAGGTTGTTCATTACTAGTCTGTACGGTGTCAGTTGAAGAGTTTCTATGTTGAGATGGGGGTGTTTCTGATGGGTTATTAATCATTGACTCAAGCTCTCTAATACTATCCATTACCGATTTAATTTCGTCAGTTTCACTGATGTGAATTTGAACACGAGATAGAGCGTCTGCGTTGGTATTAAATTTACCTTTCTTATATATGACCGTAAAGTCGTATTCGCTCAGTCGAAGTCGCCATCTTGTTAGTCGTGAGTTAGGTTCTTTTAGATTCATCATCCACTGTAATGGTCTGTGATCAGTAACTATTTTAAATGTTCGGCCAAATAAATAAGGTCTAAAGTATTTCATTGCCCATACTATTGCTAATAATTCTTTCTCTATTGTACTATAGTTGAGTTCGCTATCATTTAATGTACGAGACGCGTAACAAACAGGCTTGTCAGAACCTATGGGTCCCTGAGATAATACAGCTCCGATGGCTACATTTGAAGCGTCTGTGGTGAGATTGAACTCTTTGTTAAAGTCTGGATACTGAAGGATGGGGTCGTTAATTAAAAGAGTCTTACACTTATTAAAAGCTTCTATAAATTCTTGACTGTGGACTACCTTACTACCTTTTTTTAAACATAACGTGAGGGGCTTAGTAATACGGGCAAAGTCAGGGATGAATTTTCTGTAATAACCAAGAAGACCTAAGAATTGTTTTATTTCCTTGGGTGTACTAGGTATAGGGTATTTTTCAATAGCTAAGATTTTGTCAGGATTAGGTTTAACACCTTCTCCGCTAATAATATGACCGAGATAGGCGGTCTCAAGTTTTAAAAACTCGGACTTGTCCATCTGTATTTTAAAGTTGGATTCTTTAAGACGTTGAAAAACTTTTTCTAGGTTTTCCATATGTTCCTGAAGGGATGTACTGTAAACTATTATATCGTCCAAATAAACTAGACATATGTTATTTTGAAGACCTTTAAGGACATTGTCCATGACTCTTTGAAATGTAGATGGTGAATTTTTTAAACCCATTGGCATTCGAAGAAACTCGAAATGGCCATGTTCTACATTAAATGCGGTTTTAGAAATATCCTGAGGGTCCATTTCGACCTGATAGAATCCACTAGCAAGATCAAGGGTTGTAAAATATTGACACTTGCCTAACTTGTCAAGGACATCGCTAATATTCGGTATAGGATACTTGTCGTCTATTGTTTTTTCATTAAGTTTTCGAAAATCGACTACAAGACGCCATTTCTGTTTACCGGATGCATCTATTTTTTTAGGGACTACCCATATGGGTGAACTCCATGCAGAGTCTGATGGTCTAATTATACCTTGTTGTAACATTTTTGAGATTTGGTCTCTAACCTCTTGTCGGTGAATAAAAGGATATCGATAGCTTTTAGTATATACAGGAACTTCGTCCTTCGTTCGTATGCGATGTTTAATTTTGTTAGTAAAAGTTAATGGCTCCCCATCTATATAAAACACATCTGCATAACGAGCACAAAGTGTTAACAAGTTAGCCTTTTCTTCTTCATTAAGATGATCGGTACGTAATCGCGACAATACTTCATTTACTCGGTTTGATTTTCCTAATGGTTTGCAATTAAAATTGAATATCTCAGCGTAAGCGGGTTGATCTAATGAAAATATGATGTCGTTAGGTGAAGGATTTTCTATTTCTACAAATCCGCGACTACCGGTAACAGTTGTAAGACATTCGTGAATAATGCAATTACATAGAACTTGTTCGTTAATAAAAACTTCGCCATCCGGGGCGTTAATGGGTATTTTTACTAATTTTGAACTTCTACCTGGGATAATATCTTCGTATAAATTAACGTTACGGGAATTGTAAACCTTAATAAAGTTTGTTGCATTTCGTGTAATTAATTTGAAATCTTTTAAATCTATTTTAGCTTGCCACTCAGATAATAAATCTAACCCTATTAAACCATCGAAATAATCATGAAAACGATAAACGAATAACTTTATATTATTATCTTCATTGAATTCGTTAAAACAGGGCAGTGTTACGGAATAATCATTTCTACTAATACCATGTACGTTTGTAACTTCGAAGGGGTCATAATTTAAAGGATAATTAGGATAAAAATTTTGTACGGCCTCGGGGCTAATAAACGATTGGTTAGCACCTGTATCTATCAAGAACTTTAAAGGTGGCTGTGAGATTTCAATATAGGGCAACTGTCGTTGAGTCTGTAAATTAACGTCTATCCTTGCTCTTTTGATTTTTTGTCTACTTGAAAATCCTGAGGTTGGGATTCACCGCTAGGGCCTGGCTGAGATTCTAACTCATTTACTATTTCATTGTCATAACTATCGTTACAGTAAGTCGGGTTGGCAGCATAATCATAGGGGTTGAAGTAGTCATTCGGGTCTGTATAATAGTCATAGTCCGGATAGTCAGTATAGTATGAACAGTCGGGTGAATAAAATTCATTTAGATTGACCTCGCGTGTTTTAAAATAATTAGTTGGTGGTGGGTTCCCAGATTTACGCCAATCATGACCTGACATCATAGGCTTAGGAGTATAATGTTGAACTCCACTCATTGGTTTCGCATTAAAATTTTGTGGTGGATTTGATCGGGGTGGTAAGCGAAACACATTACTTTGGGGGTTGTAATTCGGTGGTGGTGCGCGAAACATTTGTTGGGTTCGACTAGGGAAACGATTTTGTTGACTATTGAACTTAAAAGCTTGGGGCTGTGCGATAGGAGAGTTAAATCTAAAACCTTGGGGTTCCGGCTGGTAATAACGCGGTCCTACTGGAACGGGCCAGTTAGGTACGGGTCGCATAGCGCTGGGCGTATTTAATACTATGTTATGTGACGTAGCTTTAGACGTATTCTGAGTATTATGCTTAGGAAGATCATTACGCTGCTGTAAATAAATTACATTTAGTTCTTCTTGAACGAATTCTAAAGCCTTTTCAATAGTTTCCGGGCGCATGCAACGGATACGTGAACCTAGGGGTTCTTTTAAACCTCGTACGAAGGCCTGCATTGTAACCTTTTTATAAAGTGTCCGCTTAGCTTCAATTGTCGTCTGTAAGCTCTCATGTAACGTTACGTATGTCATTATAGTGCTGAACAAGGTTTGACATTGATCATAAAATTCCTGAGGGGATTTATTACCCTGCGTAGCTAAAGAGAGGTCATTGTACAAAGCCGTTTCATCTCTTTGATCCGAAAAATTATTAATTAATGCTGATCTTATACCAGTCCAAGTGTCAGGGATGCCGTTGGAATTAATAGTTGACGCGGCGGACCCTGTTATTTTATTTAGTATACCGTTTAAGAGACATAAATTACTTAATTCACTACCTGGCTCGGCACTCGCATATTGCAAAACTATTTGATCACATATATTTATGAACCTAGTTAATATATTCGGGTTACCATCGAACTCTGGCACCAGGCGTAAGGCCTTAAAAATAACGTCGGGATCGTATGACATGTTTGAATTATATGAAATATTTAAATTAAAATCTAATTTACTGTCTATATTTCTATAACTATCTACTATATAACGGCGAGCCTGACGGGATGCAGGTTCCCGGGGACAAGGCTTTTCGTGATGAAAAATCTTGAGGATAAAATGACTTAGGATAGAAGGAAGCAACACGAGAAAGATTCAAGTGTACTTACATATGTTTCATCTCTGGCTCTTTTTCGTGAATCGATGCTTGGATTCTCCACTCAGCTTGGCAGCTCCGTAGATTCTGGATACTCGTAGCGTGACTTGACAGCCTCCCGGGCGACTCGCGAACGCGAATATCGATATGAGAAAATTCTAATGCTCGCGAACCGGCCCGCGAGTATCCTACCGACTGCGCCAATTACGTTTACTGCAGCCGATGGATCGAAAAAAAACCAAAATGACTTAAAAAATACTTTAATTAATTAAAATAAAATTACAATTAAGAGAGGTGAAACCTATTCGATGCGAGAATTAGGAATGACAAAATTTTTTATAAAAATTAATAATGAAATTAAATTTAAAATATGACGAAATCGCTGCGTCGGCGGCTCGTGGCTGGACGGACGTTGCGACATGGGCTGCATCGGTTTTCCGTTGTTTATTGAATATGGATATTAAATGCATGCTCGGCATTTTCATGGATGAGCTTAGGGTACTGTATGATAGATAGTACGGTTCCGTACTTAACAAACGCTTTTTGCACACTAATACAAAACAAACAAAAGAAGTTAAATAAATATTTTATTTAATCTGCAAAAAATATTTAAACTCAGCAACAATTACAGCTTTTTTCCTTCTTACACTTAATGGTTCGCCTGTTTATAATTACAGACAATCCCAATAATGTTAATAGTTACATTTTTTCCTTTAAAGAATTTTTTTTCTTCATTTATGGAAACTTAATAAGTTAATAATGTAGTCAAATGTCTTCTTTTTATTAAAATTTCAGACGATATTCATCTCATAAGTAATGGAATAATTTTTGTTCTTTATTTCTAAACAAAATAAAAAAATATTATCAAAGATTGCGTTTTGTAAGTAGACATTTGCAAGCATTAACGTAAAATACTTGACACGCACATATTTCGTGACTATATTTTAAATCTTTTACGGAAATAAAGAAACAAGCTGCAAACTTTGTCAAAGAGAAGTGTCGCTAACAAGCTTAAGACGTCACTTGCGAATGTCACTGTCATTTTTAACGTTTAAAAGAAAAAGGAAACTTCCAGAAACAAAAATTCGCATTAATCACGTAGCCCTTCATGCTTCGTGGGCTGAAAGCTGTAGGTGTATGTGCTCAACGGGACGCCACTCGGCAGCTAAGTGATTTTATTTGTGTCCACATTCCAATGTATATCATATTACGCGGCCTTGCGACCAACTGCTTGATCGATATTCGACGGCGTTACTAAAAGCGCAATATTTACTTAAATAATAACTTTAATTTCGTTAGTTGTTGAACAAGAAAAAGTTAATTATGTTCTCAAAACCTAGCAGGAGAGTTATTTCGTGACTGTTCATAATATTCCGATCGGCTTCGATTTAGTATTACGAAAGATACGAACAAGATTTGTAACATGTGTTTAAATTCTTATTTAAAAGTTAGTTTTTTTTTTTTGTTGAGTGACAGGCATTATTGCTGTATTTATATCTGAAATGATCTGAAACACAGAAATAAACGTTACCTCAGACTTGAGTACATCTGCGTAAATTCGTTCCACGAATTTTAATCACTAGGCCGTAGCGGTTCTCTTTTTTCTATTTATTTTTTTGATTTATTTCCGCTTTTCTTTATGTAAATCTTGAAACGGCTGCGCGTGTAAACCTTATCCAGGAGTGTCACTCTCAGCTACGGAATCGATTTGGACGTTTATTCAGGCTGACAACGCGTGAAGCAACGCTCTGCTCAGAATCTATTCTAGGTATATTATTCACAACCTATAATTTAGAATAAATGAGTCAAATATACATTCTAATATTACGTTTTATTGTTGTTATAATTCTGAGTTTTACTTTAAATGTGTTGGTGACTACCCGATTTTACGATATCTTGTTATAATTAGCATGTGAATGAAAAATGCTTGAATTTTGTATAAGTTATTCAAATATTAAAACATATAAAACGATGTTGTTTCATGTTGGTTTTTTAAATGAACTTGAAATATGTTATAACATAAAAGGCAAACGAACTCAAAGTACATTATCTTGTGACGTAACAATAGGTAAAATAAAAAACTCGATATAAACGATAGGTGTACGCCATCAACGTAAACATGTAGAGTTAGAATGCATTCCGTACTCCAATCCAATCTCGCAAAAAACCGTAATCTGCTCCCTGATTCGTTTGTAATGTGCTCTGACACTGTTGATGAGTTTTTTACTTTTCTCTTAAAATTGTTGTGTAGTTTCAAGTAAAGGAAACATTGGAATTGCAAATGCTTTTAGTTTGTTGAGCGAGAGCATGGTGAGCTTGTTTGTAGACTTATGATGGTTTAATCTAAACGGAGAAATATTCTATTTAGTATACTTATATTTAGAAGCTATAATTTGAAAAATCCACTGTTTTTTTATTACATTTTTAGGATTTTTTCACCGTGTTTAACTGAGGATATAATAGATTTATATTAAATTAATATTTAAAGAACATTTTTTAATAAAAAAATAGATTACGCGTTCTACACTATCGTTACTATTTTATGACAAATATTTTATCTGTGATCAGAAAATTGACACGAACATAAATTCAATGTAAGAAAATAACAATTACATAGAAGTTCCATTTTGTATGTGATTTTCTTTCTTTTCTACCAATCATTACGTCTCGGTAACAATGTGTATTTGAAGTGGATAGTAGCAAGGCGTAATACGGTCATCTTGGAGTTCGGTAGATCTTAAAATACTTAGTATGATTGAATATATAAAAATAATAAATATTTCCGGTGTCTTTAATCAAAATTTAGATCTACCAAGGTACGGTAAAAATAAGAAAATTATCTTAGTTTCAAAATTACTTTCCAATGTAATTGTATTTTTTTTTAAAGTAACATGTTTTATAAATTAATTTACAAGTGAGATTCATCAATATAAGAACTTTTAGTGTAATATATATATAAAAAAGACAATGAAAACTTAAGCAATATAATTCAAAAAACTCTAGGACACTAAAAATTATAATTAGCACTGCACAGCGACCAACTTTTATCATTATCCAGTTTTTCACTGAACGAAGGTACTTGTACAGACAATGTTTAAAAATTATGAATTCCATAATACTTCATCCATGATAGGATAGTAGGTTTTTGTTCTCCTAATTATTTTAATAACTTATTTTATAAGTAATTACAATAATCTCATTAGTAATAACGTTTAATTATATGTAAAGCACGTAATCAAACGATACCATTATAGGTTACGTTTGATTGCTTTTGAAAAACAAAAAATAGGTCACTAACAATAACAAAATCATTTTCTTTTCACATAAATCAAAAAACAAATTTAAACATTTTCTCTTTAACAGAAGAAGCCGTTCAGGGTTATTGTTTACATCCATTGTTTTTTGCCAAATAATGATTATGTGGCTACCGTTTGATTATTTTTGGACCTTCTTTTGTGTCAGTTAACTGTATTTTTTAAAGACTGAAAACGTATAAATTTAAATGAAACGTGAACGGTAAATAGCGTCGGCTTTTCCTTAAATTTATTTATAAATATTTGTTATTGTTTGCATTATCAAACAAGTGAATCATAAATATACGTGAATTTCAGTAAAATTATAGAGATTGGATGATGTGAAGATAGTTGTTCGTGGATCCAACTACTTCCAAATTATATTTTTCATTACCTTGTAGGTACCGTAAAGTCTTAAAATAAATACAAATCTTATATATATATATATATATATTTAAAATGTCTCAACTTTATCCAATGTTTAGCTTTGTTAAGTTTCCGAAGACTGTGGGTGGCCATAGTTTTAAAATGATGACAGAGCTATTAAGAAATACCCGTTTGACAATGGCAGCCATTGAGTTTTATCGCGGAATGATAATTGTTACTCGGGAGGTTAATTTGAATCGTCTTAGGGAATCGAATGCACCGGCGTTAACATTAACAACCCTATAGGGCTCAGATTTTATATTAAAAGCTATTTGAAGGGGTTTTAAAGAAACATTCATATATTTTAATATAATTATGCTTTATAAAATATGTAGTTTTAGTTTTTTTATCAAGTTGAAATAGTCTGCAACGTTAAATCGTTTTAAATTAATTCGAGTTAGTTTCAAAGCGCTAAGTTTATTCCATTATAGCGGTGACAACAAAGGCATAAAGTTTAACTCTGAAATGGCGGTAGCTAGTTTTCTACGAACACGGTATAGTGTCGAGTTCCGTGTATGACACGTGCGTTAAGCCTCCCCCTAGCATAAGCCTTTTAGCTCAAAGCTGATTGGCTGGCTCTCCCTGGTTCTTTTCGTGTAGGGTTTCAACGCACTATTTGAATCGCAGTCTGACTACAGAATGCACTTTGTTCACGCTTAGGTAGATGGAATGAAACGAACTTTTTGCATTGTTAAACAACTTATTCCAATTTTATTTTCTTTGGATTCATGTACGAGTATATCCCACGACCTACATAAGATGGATAAAAATAATCAACTACAACTTCAGACACAAATACATAAAAAAATAATCTTTTATTATTAGTACATTATTGTGAAATGTACGGAAAATATTTACGTTTTTCGTTTTTTGAAAATATTCCAAAACTAAAAAGTCACATATGATTCAAACAACCGTTTTACCTCAATAAAACAACGGTTTAATATTATATAAAGATAACGCCGAAATATTAGTAACACGATATGGAGGTGTAATTTACGACTCTCACGCATTTATCGCATCAGACACATTTACAATCCCAACAAGACCAATAAGCGGACGCTCGTATCTCGGAAAAGTTCGAAGGCTTATTGCCAATTGACATCTAGACACGAATACCAGTATTGCCACACAGGGTCGTGATCGAAGTAAAGAAAGATCTTCGATGTTTGCGAACCGGCGTTGTGCCATAAACGCTATCACTAACTTAAGATCAGGGCGGATCGATGGCTTGATTCGGCTCACGAAATTAAGGAAATCGCTCATGGGGATATTATTCTCTGTAACAGATAACATCTGCTCTGGATATAGAGGATTTTTGTTGTACTATAACGACGTTTTTTCTTTGAAAGTTTTCTTACTTTTTCCGCTTTGACACAATATCCATGGAAGTTGTTTTGGAACTTCTTTTATGATAAAAGCGTTTATCTTTTGTTCGTTTTGTTTGTGGATCTTTTTCTTTTGTGTTATGAGTAGTTAAATCCATATAAACGTATTTTGTTTACATAAAAAATAATAAAAGGCCAGGGACGATGGCCAGGCCTTCGACCCTGTGACAGTGGAATGGTACAAGCTGATTCAATCAATCAAAAACATCCTTAAAAATGTGAATAAGGATTTAAAGTTTTTGTGTGAACGAATCCAGCCAGTTAAGTAGCAGTAAAAATTAATTAAAAATCAGGTACATTAGCTGAGTTATGGAAATATATCTCCTCTCAATAACAGGTGACGTTATCTAGTTCGCTTTTTTACCAATAGTCGTGGGTGGTCATTAATTGCTTGCTGTCAGTCAGGTGGACGAAGGTTTATTGGTAAGATCAAATGATGCATCGCAGATCAATTAATATCGTAAGATAAAAACATATCTTGTTTTTTTTAATATCTAGGTTAGAAAATTATCAATTTTTTTTAACAAAAAATCGTTTAAAATTTTCTCATTCTATCAAGTCAGTTGATTGTACTTAAAGTAATGAGAGCACCTAATGATTTTAATTATATTTTCTCGCTCTTTACTAGAACTAAAAGCCGAGAACATTTTTTTATAATTAAAAAATGTTGAAACTCAATAAAACGTTTGATGATTTTCAAAGCTAACGTAAAAGGAATTTATGCAAAAATATTCACATTTTATTCATAAATAATGCATTGATAAATTTTTCAGTGATTACTCTGGGGAGACAGCTCAGTATAAATTAATAACATAGACTCGATGTATTTAGAAATCTGCTTACCCTTGCAAATTCTTTGTTAATAATATATCTGTTTTAATATGCTTTAAAATCTAATCCTATTTTAATTAACATGAAATAATGTGATCTTTATTAACTATAAACATCTGTTACGTACTTTATTTTTAGATCACTATATGGACTTAAAACATCTAAGATTTACAATATTTACGAGTCCATACTGTAAGAGATAATTGACAAAAAAAATAAAATAAAAAAATAGTAACACACACATATAAATTTCGACTAGCATATTGTGGAGTTTAAGAACGCTAAATCTATTTTTAAATGATGAACTAAAACATACTAAATGAAAACCATGAACTACAAAGGTCGTGAAATAACTTAGCTTTTAGCTACTTATAATACTTAGCTTTATTTTTACACATATATACATGTAATACAAGACAGAAAATTGAATAAAAAAACCAAAAAGGAACTGATATAACTATACAAATTATATTTCAACTACAAACAACGCTTAAATATTGCAACAGCGGTCTACCAGAGCGTCATTATTGTTTAAGAATCCTCTTAACATTCGCCGTCCTTCGTCGTACCCCGTCAACAATTATATTCGTCTGATGACATTATGGGGCGAGGGTTGGACTTTCGACGAACAGATACAGATCATGACTTTAATTGTACGTGGCGCTAACGCAACGTTTCATCTTCAAGTTCTGACACGATTAGTTTATATGACGCTTATCTTTAACCGATCTTCGAAAAAACTGTATGAAAAATAATTACAATCACTAGTTATGGGAAGGTGATTGTGGATCAAATATTAAACTTGAAATTATTAAAATCATATTATGAATATTAATAACTACAAATTGGCATTTTTTGAAAATAAAACAACTTTTTCGGATTTTATCGTGGTTTATTAACTTTTTTAGATGCTAGACGTTTCGGATACTTTACAGCAACCATGGTCGAGGGAGGACTGAGGTGTCAGATGTCCTAACGTTACAAAGTTATTTGAAACTACCCGAATTAGCACATTCTGCATAGATAGGACTAACTAAAATATTGACCGCGAACCGCGATATAATCCGAAAAAGTTGTTTCATTTCAATTAATGAAATTCGCGTAAACATAGAAAACAACTTTTGAAAATGTTTTTAATTTGTAACACAGTCTTAAATTTTAAAATTAATTGGTAAATAAAGATTTCTAAATTTAAGCTGTATTAAAGTAATTTAACGAAAAAATAAATAAATAATAAGAATGTTGCGTAACAACTGTTTTATTGGATACGTCACGGGCAATTTAACAGAGGAAATAGATTAAAAAGGGTGCGTCTATCTATAGCATAATTACAGCTATCTATTGAGGTATAATTGATATATAAATACAGTATCGTAAATCAGTAATTGATATGCATACAAAGGGAATGAATTAATTAGGTGTAATCGATTAAAATATATCTATATCAATTCAGTTATAATAACATGGAAATAATAACTAATTATTAGTGAGATATACTGTGTATATATGTGATAACTGTGTATTTACTGTGACTGGTGTTGTTTAGTTTGAGTTCTTATTTCAATACTATTTTAAACACCTTAGTGACCACAGGCGCGTTTTACACATACCACAAACATAGTATTAGTATTTATTAGTGACCATGAGATTCAAAAACTTAAACACTAATATATAGTTACGAAAATTGTTTATTTTACTGGGAAAATCTTGACGAAGTAGCGTTCGTTTGTGAAAAAGTACGCGCCATATTTTACGAGACCAATTAAAAATTCCAGTAACGGTAAAATAGTTAGAGTACACTTTTTCCCGTTTTACATTTTATAGCTCTTGCAGCTGGCTTAAGAAACCATTCTTTTTAATTAAAAAATATATACCTTAGAGACGTTTTGTAATATCTTTTACATTGATTACTCTGAAGTAGGCGGTAGGTGCAGAATACAGTAAATACTTCGAATTTTTGTTTAATTTAAATATATTAATGGTACCAAAATCACATTCTTATTTAGCAGCATTTTTTTTACTTCGAAAAATATTCTTTGCTATCGAATTTGATGATATTAATCACGAACAAAAATTTAAGTCGTGATCATGTACTATATAATGCAACCACAGTTACACCGGATTCCATTTCTTGCTCTGAAAAATAACGCCAGTGTCTCACAAAAGAATACGAAATTTCTCTTACGTGTCCATGTAAACCTAACTTTATTTGCGTCTAATTTAGTCAGTGTTGATTTGGTCGTTTTCTCGTTAAACTAAATGCCGGGTGGCCGTCACTTGACGAGAGGAAATTGTCCTCTGGGATAAATAAAATTTGACTCGGTTTAAATTGTGCCGCATTTATATGCTTTATGACCGCTGTTTAACATTAGCGATAGAAAAAATGGAGATCGGAGAAATTCTCTTTGTACATGGCGAAACAAATGACAACTTGTCTTTAGTCTTTGTAGTATTTCATTAAAACTTTAAATAAAACTGAGCTGAGAAACTCAGAAATAATCTTATTATCAAGTTACATATTTAAGATTAGGCTTATTATTTTTCAATTGGCTCAAGTCAAATATAAAGTAGCGCTGCTATGTTACAAAACGAATCGTTCTAATGTTTATTTCTACATATATCACAAAAAGACGACGCGTTGGCGCAAAGGTCACAGAACTGGTTTGTGGCTGTGGCGCTGGCGGTCGCGGGTTCGATCCCTGCACATGACAAGCATTTGGATTGGTCATACAGATGTTTGCAGTGGTCTGGGTGTTTGTGTAGTCCTTGTAGCTCTTCCCACCATGCTTCGAAGAGCACACGAAGCCGTCGGTCCCGGTCGTTATCATGTACACCTGATAACGATCGTTACTCATAGTAGGAATTATATCTGCCATATATATTTCCTACTATGAATATATTCATATATTTACTAAGACGTAAAGTGGCTAGTTAGTGTAAAATAAGAAACAAAATATTTACAACCGATTACCATTGTTTGTGATAAACAAATCTTGAAATAATTCAATTCAAATAAATTATAGTAAAGTTAAGTCTAAACCATCGTTGGAAAAAATATTAAATAACTAATAATTACGAGTACATTATTTCCGTCATGGAGTAAATATAAATAAAAATTTTGGATAATGGTGTGGTAAAAATTCAATGTATTTTCATTCTTTTCTGAATTCAGAAAACGTTTAAATAAAGCAATTTATCAAGAAGTCGTTCGATTTTCAATTAAAAATACAGCAATCACAATAAAATTTAAATCCATTACAAATCTGGAGAATACTAATCAATCCCTTTTGGCATTAAGTCGATAATGTACTTTTGAATCATTCAAGGCGTAATCAAACTGAAATCACATTTACAAAACTCCTCAATTTAATTATTTTTTTTTTTTTTTTTTTTTTTTTTTTTTTATTTAGGAACAAACAGTTGCATACAATGTAATAAAAATACATTTATGATAATAATTTTAAACCTATAGCTCCCTGAAATACCATACAAAATGAAAATAAAATATAATATGAAACTTGTACAGCTAGATTGTTACACTTTTAAAAGAAGAAAATATTTTATTCATTCAATACTCTAATTAGATCTCTTTTAAAGATTTTTTTACTCATACCAAATATATCTATATCACTTAATCTATCATTATACAATTTACATGTACGTCGTATGAAACTATTGGCGGTGTAGCGTGCCCTACTTTTAGGTATTGTAAACAAATCCTTTTTGCGGACACTTCTTTCTTGCCTGCGAGGAATGCGGAAGTAGATATTAGAAAGCAGAAAAGGGGCATCAACCATATTATTCAGAATCTTAAATAGATAAATTGCATCGTTACAGTCTCGCCTTTCAGCAAGGCCTGACAAGTTGTGTACTTTTAAAGAACTGCTATAGTCTATATAATTATTGCCAACTCTATACTCTAACGACTTAAGAAATTTCTTTTGCAATCTCTCTATTTTCTCTACATGTACTTTTTGATAAGGATTCCAGACGCAGCTAGCAAATTCTAAACGACTACGGACATAGCTGTTATATAGAATCTTATAGGTGAAAGCACTTTTAAATGGTTTACCCACACGCAAAATGAAACCTAAAAATTTATATGCCTTATTTAAAATATTTTCAATATGAGATATGTAACTTAATTTAGAATCTAAAATAACGCCAAGATCCCGGATTTCATTAACTTTTGACAAAACATTATCGCATAACTTATAATTTTTATGGATGGGATTTTTTTTACGAGTGTATGTTATTGCAAAGCACTTGTTTATGTTAAGGAAGAGATTATTATTATGGCAATAATCAACGAAACTATTGAGATCTTCCTGTAAAAGATCCGAATCATTGGTATCTTGAATAATCCTAAATATTTTAGTGTCGTCGGCATACATTAATACCCTAGAGTTACTGATTGAGTCAGAAAGATCATTAATATATAAGGTAAATAACAGCGGACCCAAATGCGAACCCTGTGGAACTCCAGAGGGTATATCCTTATACCGAGAACGATGACCCGATATTACAACAGCCTGACTACGATTTCTTATATAAGAAGATATCCAACGGAACAAATCTCCGTGGATTCCGAGATAGAAAAGCTTTGAAAGCAAAGTATTGTGACAGATTTTATCAAACGCTTTAGCAAAATCAGTGTAAATGGCATCAACCTGAAGATTTCGATCCATGGCTTCAGTTACCATTTCAGTAAATGATAATAAATTACTTTCAACGCCACGACCCCTGCAAAAACCATGCTGATCTATTGAAAGCACTCGTCGAACTGCATTGAACATCTTAGCAGCTATGATCTTTTCAAGTATTTTACCAAATTGACACAACTTAGATATAGGACGGTAATTGACAATATCTTGTGTTATACTGCCTTTTGGTATTGGTGTTATCCAAGCATTTTTCCATACAGATGGAAAGCAACCCTCGCTCAAAGATCTCTTAAAAATAAGAGTAATTGGGAGAGTTAGTCCGCTGGAGCATTTACTGATAAGTAAAGGATGCACACGGTCAGGACCAGCACCTTTACTAACATCTACATTTTTCAACTCTTTATACACTAGATCTTGGGTAATATCAAGTGAGCTTATTTCAATGACTGTGTTTTTAGTTGTATCTAGGCATACAGTTGAATTACCCGATGGCTTCTCAAAAACGGAATAGAAATGTTCATTAAAAAAATCGCATATCCGCTGTTCATCTGACGTCGTTACTCCCTTGTAAGTCATAGTCCGTGGCAGACCCTTAGAGGCTTTTATTGTTTTTATATATGACCAGAAGAAGTTAGGATGTGATTTAATTTTATTTTCTGCATAACTAACATAATCTGTAAAACATTTAATTTGCATAGATTTGGCACGTTTCCTTAAAATTTTAAAACTTTCATAATCAAGTGGATTTTTATAAATTTTCCATTTTTTGTGATATTTATTTTTTTCGTTTAAAAGTTTTCTAAGAGGTTTGTTGTGCCACATTGGAAAGGAACACGATTTGTTTATTAATTTACGAGGAACAAATTTAGTAATTAAATCATCTAAAATGTCATAAAAAATCTTTACACAAGTTTCTACGTCAGACGAATCGAACAGTGTATGCCAATCAATATTTTTTAGTTGTGTGTTAATAGAGTCAAAATCACCAGCAGGAAAATTAAAAGTGTAAGAAGGTACTGATTTCAAAGGGGGTGTTAAATTAATCGCGAAATCTAATTCTATAGCTTTATGGTGTGCATCTTCAGGTAGTAAATATTCGATGGCGGCTGAAGTTTTACAATTAAAATTACTCATGACTAAATCTAAAATACGTTTTTTTGCATTAAGTACACCATTCGATTGAGTAAGTCCAGTAAAATTTAAGAAGTCATTCAATAATTCAACTGCGTAATTATTATTTTTATTTAGTAGTTTTTTGTTCGACGATGCGTCACAATCAATCCAAATGGCATCAGAAATATTAAAGTCACCCGTTATCAAGAATAAATCATCTGGATGGTCGTTTATTATATGACTAGTCTTTTCAAAAAAGTCGGTTAGAGCGGCACGATAACCAGGACCATGTGGTATATAGACGCAAGCCATGTTAAGATATTTTTCATGATTGTTACACAATGGTATGGATATCCAAATGTACTCACAACAAGCAGGCGATGGTCCCGGCCAATTACGAAGCAATGGTTGCAGTTCATTGCGAATAGCCACAATAACACCACCGCCACGCGTCGTGCCACTCTCAACGTGTGATCGGTCACAACGAAATATAGCATATCTAGCATCAAAAAATTCTCTGTCATAGAAATCTGATGTTAACCAGCTTTCGGTGATAAATAAGAAATCGTAGTCAACCTGAGCGACTTGACTTAAGAACTCGTACGACTTAGTCCGTAAGCCCCTAACATTTTGGTAGTAACCTAGCACTGATTTAAAAGCCACCATCCCTTTAAATAATGAATATTTGAGTCTGATATATACTCATATACGGTATCCGCTCCTCGCAAGCAATAAGGATTAATTTTAAATATGTTTTCAACATTATTTACAATGGTAAAGCTACTGCAAATATAAGAGATACTTTGTTGCCTCAAAAAAAAGATAATACAAAGATATAGAAATGGTACAAGTGGTAACAATTCCTTTCTCGAGAAATAATATATAGATACTTGCAGCTCAAAGAGTCACTTCAATTTAGAGAATTATCTTTAGAATGTTTATTATAAATTAGCTCGTTCGTAACCAATTCGTTACAGCTATTCGTGCTAAAATTAATGAATTTTTAAAATGCTTTATGAAATAATTATAGCTTTTAGTTCACAGAATTTATCGCACATAGATATTATTCTTTGTTATGATATCTCTATTTGCATATTCTGAAAATAAACTCGATACTCATTTTAAAGCAATTTCACCTTAATGATTAAGTTCATTCGATATCTAATTTGCCGGGACAATAGACTGCATAAAGAAATATGTAAATTTTTCCTTTGTGTAGAATTGTTAGAGCGGAAGATTATAATTATTTAAAAAATGCTAATTTTTATATCCGATGATTTTCGCTGCTTTGTTCACAAGTAAATTTGAATATATTTATTTTATAATTTATTTAATAATAAGTTTGTTTATGGACGTAATTACATAGACGGCTCAGTGGGTAGAATACGTTACTCTTAGACGAAAAGTATTTCATTCGTATGGGATATACAACTTGGATTTTTAATTTCTATAACTTTTATTTCAGATAATTTAATTTAAGATTCACGGTCAAAATGGCAATAGCTTTGTATTATATTATTTTCGAGGACTTTTTTCGAACTTTAAAACAAGTAATGATTATATTTAATTTAGTACCTATTGTCCGTTTGGTCGGTAGTTTTACTGCGAGTAGTTTTATTGTCTTCATTTCATCTTTTTCGTTTTTCGTCAAATTTAAATTCCAATAATCATAAAACCTACCTTTTGTAAGAACACTTTTTTTATGTATTAATAAAATTAGGGATAAATAAGCGTATATATTTTTTTTATAATTGCTGCACTGGATAACTCTATGTACCTATTTAACATAGTACTAGATTTACTCGTAACAGCATATATAAAATATTTCTTATCGTTTCTAACCGTGTCGCCGGTCGTTATTCAATATAATGTCACACGGTTTCAGGTCACACCCTAAGACGCGTATTAGCGGAATATCTTTCAGGAACACACACACGCGAGCCAAGTTTTATTATATATTAAATCCACGTGAAATAAGTTTATGAGTTGCTGTAATATCTTCATAAAATATTATGTCAATGCTATTAGGCTACTCGTATCTAGTTTAATAGCGAATAATTTGTTTTATCTGTAGATAAATACATGCATAATTACAATAAATAATAAATACATTATAGTATATAAACATAATTATGCTCAAATAATATCTGTTTTAATTGGTATGCGAGAAAGCCTTTTGTGCTATTTACAAAAACGGCTATATGATTTTTAGATGACAAACATTATATAGGTATTTGTTGGCTTTCTGGCCATTGAAACTTGGAATGAGAACGTTGAAGTCGTGGCTTCGATAGCTTCTCATGACAAATGTCGTGTATGACGCTTCCATCGTGATCTGGATATTTTCAGCAGCGAATGGATGTCAGAATTTTAGATTAACATCATAAGCATCTTATTCGTTTAGTAACCAAATCCATAGATTTAAAATCAAATGTTTAACGATGTTTTTTAATAAGAACATAACAACTAAAGATATCCAGTTCAACAGAAGATTCAATATCATTTAAAAAGTCAGTTGTAACTTACAAAATAAAGCTTAAAATAATCACATCCAATAAACCAATATGCCAATATGGAGTTTATTTTCGAATGGAAGATATATTTAATTCGATAAAGGAGTACCTGTTTACAATGTTTACTTAGCACCTTTGAGCTTTGGATTAGCGGAGTATATTTCTTCGTTTGCAATCGCGAAATAGAACATAAAGTTTTCAATCGACAATACGAAAGACAATCCCGTTTCGATTTCAGCTATCTTTACATTTATATACTTTAATTTATTCGTATCTAGTTGCCTTTGATCGCAGAAATAAAAGGATTTACTTGAGCGAAATCTGAGTGATCCGGGTAATATCTAATAATGAGACATATAAGCCGCCTTCGATCGCCTTTTCGCTTATTGAGTCGGAATTTTCGATTAGTCTGTGATTGATTGAAGAGACTTGTCTTCGAAGCGACGTGCGTTTTATGATCGCTTCGAATTCTTCGATCAATATCCTTATGCAGTATAAAGAAAAAACAAAACAACTTTGTGCTTACTGCCAATACACGATAAGGCGAAGTCTAGTTACATCATTTTTGTTCTTTTTTATTGAAACACAAATATAAAATAAAGTAATTGAATTAATCCGAACCTGTAATATTGGCATTAATATAAATTTAATGAGATTGTCGATTGAATAAATTAGTCACGAGTTTGATTTTTACTGATGATAAAAATCCGTACATATTTTTAAAGTCCCAGTGTATGTATTGCGAATGTAATTTTTTATCAGTTTATAACCGTTTTCATTATACAAGAAAGTCATTATTCGATTATATTTTGCGAAATGTGTTTGACGATTTACGTCATAAATTTTGTATCGTTTTAAATCACGTATCGAGAAAACGGACAACTATCTATTTAAGAAATCATAATACTTCTATCGTTCTTTTCTTTTTTAGGTATCGCTATGTAGAAGAATTTATTTCAAAGTACGTCAATTAGGTACGATTTCGAATAATTGTGTTTGCTGGCAAACGAAAAAAACCGACTTCAATTTCATCGACAAGTAATACAACGTAGGTAGACGAAAAAATAATGAAGTAATTTTTTTTTTAAGCATACGGCTCACCTGATGGTAAAAGATTACCGTAGCTTATAGACGCCTGCAACACCAGAAGCATCGCAAGCGCGTTTCTGACCCAATCCCCCCCCACCGGAGCTCTGGCCACCTTACTCGCCAACGAGAACACAATACGTTGCTTGAAAACAGTATTATTTAGTTGTGAAGATTACTCCAAAAGTTCTAATCAGAGCTCGATGAAATTTTAATGTTACCACATGATAAACATCGGCTTTCGATTAAATTAAAAATCATCAAAATCGGTACAGGCGGTACGGCCAGTAAAAAGTTATGCGAATTTTCGAGGGTTTCCCTCGATTTCTCTGGGATCCCATTATTAGATCCTGGTTTCTTTATCATGGCACCACACTTAGAATATCTTCTTTCCAACAAAAAAAAAGAATTATTAAAATCAGTTCAGAAACGACGAAGTTATCCCCGAACATACATTTAATATATATATACGGTCGAATTGAGTAACCTCCTCCTTTTTTTGAAGTCGGTTAAAAATACAACAAGAACAAATTGTTGTTTTAGGTCACCTTAAAACATCAATAAAAATATTTAGCCAGGGAAGGGTTGTTTTTAATATTCTAGAAACATTAACATAATGGAAATGTCGTTCATTTATCTACAAACAAAATAATGTTTTCTTCGCAAATGTAATAAACTTATTTCATTCAGTCGGACGATAGATTTTTGTTCTCTGATTTCTTTTACGTCATTTCTTTTGTTGTACGAAATATCATTTATTTTTGTAACATACGATGTATTATTTTACTTTCCGTATTTTAGCTAACATAAAAAACAACCCTTGAAGAGTATATTTCTCTTCAGGCTTTATTTGTTATTGAAAAGGAAATGCTTCCTACTCTTAATTAGATAGCACCAAGATTTGTATGGCTAAACATGTCAACACATGTGATTATTAAAATAAAGTATAAATAATATATAATTAACAAACGCTCTAATCTAGTGGTGCATATGCCATGTACGCGCCTTCATAACGGCGGTTTGCGGGTTCGATTACCACTCGGGATGGATATTTGTAGTTGTACAAATATTTCTATCCGGGTATGATGTTTGTCCTTGTAGGTCTGTCAGTTCCGGTTGTTATAATATAACCTAATAGCGGTCGTTACTTGTAGTAGGGACCACACCAACCCGCTGTGGAGCATTGTAGTGGATTAAGCTGCGACCCTTCTTCTACATAGAGAAAAAGGATTATGCCCGATAGTGAAATGTACAAACTGAATCGTATCATAATAACATATAATTCCTTTAGACAACAAACCAATATCATATACCTTTCATCAAATTTTAAAAAGTCATAAGTGACAGTGTCCTAAATAATATAAACAATTTTCAAAAATGTGTTAGCACTACACTACAGTATAGTACAGCCGATTAAGTTTTAACAGATAAAGCTTTTATCCTATGGAAAGGGTTAAAGCTTAATAGAAAACTAATAGAAATTACTGCCAAGCGTGACACGTGGTAGTAACTCCCGAATAAAACCAGTTACTGTCCAACATACATTTAAATTAATTCTTACTAACAATTCACCAATACCTGTAAAATAATCAATTACAATGTGATTACAATTCTCTATTTGCCTTACCAATAACGTTTTAGCTTCATCGAAAGCATTTCCATATACTGCATCCGATCCACATAGCCTTAATGCAATTTGTGATAATGCAACGGTCTAGAGTCTAGACCACCGCGATATGACTGCGAGCCGACGGACCACGTCACAACAATTTAGAGCTCACTCGAAAATATATCGGGATTACTTTCGTCATCGAGTAATATAGTAATAACATCGTATGACGTTTTTCAATTTTCGCTTGCTACCGGACCTGATTGGTAAATTGGATTAAATTGTACGAATCAAGAATCGTGTATATTCGCATTATAAAAGTCAATTTTTTTAGTGTCGATAAATAAATCGAGACATTTAAAATTTATAGTTATCATATTACATACCAGTCCGACTTGAGCATACTGAGCAACTTGAGCAACTTCTTTACATAAGTTTAACAAGGGGTGTAAGCTGGTGAATGCGTAAGGAGAGCGTTACGAAAAGTGTGATTGGGGGAGGCGAACGGAGCTGAAGAGAGAGGTGCGAGCACAAACTTTTTTCTCTCTTTCTCTCAATCGTCATAATTTTCACGTCCTTTGAGTTTCGGCACATTTAATAAGTACCCCGACGACGTCAACGTTATTACCTCCGCACAATAAAAAACTTCATATTTAGTAAAAACAGGACTGGGCCCATAACCTAATGAATCTTGCGTAGTGAGACTGATTTTATTGACAGCTACGTAGGTACACATAACAAATCATAGATGGCGCTAGTAGTATTATTAAATGCATTATTTTGATATTAATCTTAACATAGCCTGTTACGTTTCAGATACGTTTAAGATATAACTATTATGCAGGCCTATTGCAAAAGTAGTTTTACTTCAGTCGTGTGGTCTAAAGCACACTCGTTTTTTTATATGTTTATAAGGTTTATGTATGTAATAAAGTAGTGCTATGTGTGCGTCAAAATTATATTGATACATTAACTGAGTGTCTGGAATAAACGGTACAGTCTGTACTTTAAATATAGGTAGATATGGCTGTCAGGGTGTCATTTTATGTCTTCTCAATTCAAAATATTGCAAATACATTCCATCCAAATATCAATTCTGTTTTTATTCTTCTTTTTGAAGTTCTTTGAATCGTTGTGACTTGAAACTCGATTAAAGGAAAATGCGTCACGATAAAGAAACACACACATAAATGTGTAGGAGAGAATGAGTAAGTGTACATTACTGCTCAAAACGCGTAAGCAACGCGTTGGCATGGCGCTTACGACTTTTTGCACGAGACCGCCGATGATGCCGATAGAACAAATCCTATCTCCCTACGACTTTTCATATGCTTTATTACTACCATGTGTGAATTGCAAACACACTTTTTTTATTATCACGCTAAAGTACCCAAAAAAACGGTCTCAATATTACATAAATCAATGTTTCATATTTACAAGAGACCGCTTTATTAAAATATTTATATTTTCTTTTTTTTTTAATATATCAGATGCTTCGAGTGCAATCATTTACGATATCCAAATCTTTTTCATACATTTCAAGATGCTAGTCTGTAGACTAAATGGAAATTGAAGACAAACTAATAATCGCACTAATTTTCGCACGAAATTTATTTATGAATAGAAGTTGTGATAAGTACAAGTTGTTTCTGGACTGTGATATATTTAATCTTTCATTGACCAAAACTAATTCTCATATTAAAAACATTTTGTTTAAGGGTAATCGTACTTAAAATTATAATTATAATTATTACTATCACTCTTTTAACATTCTTAATTTAAATTTTAAATTTTAGTTAACATTCTTATTGATCGATACAATTGTTTTGTAAAGTACTTGTTATGTATTTATTAGTCATTGGAAACTGTTCTGGTGATGATTTTCCAAATGTGTGCTTTTTTTATAAAAAATATTATATTCTGTTCGTTTCCATTAAAAATTAAATAAATAAATAAATAAAATGGATACTGAACTTGTATTATAATTTATATCTTGTTTTATCCTTAAAGCATAATAATTAATATTGATTTGAGGTGCAACTGAACGAATGTGGCTGTAAACAAAGACAACTTTGTCTCACGGATGACTGAGCACTAACAATGTAATATGTCTTATCCTCTTACAATATCAATGCTTGCGAGGAAATGTGATTTATGATTACCATTGATTTATTTCTTATCTGTGCATTTTTTAGACTAAAAATAAAATAAAGCTATACGCTTAGAAATTATTAAGTAGGTATTCATCACTGAAATGTGAAGAGTTTATCATTTAAAAAAAAGAATTAAAAAAAATTACGTATAAAAAAATAAAAAAATCAACGATAAAAACTACAATAATTCTTACTTTACAAATCATTTTTTTTTTTACAAATACTTTAAACAAGGCCAAACATTGACTATATGAATTTTATAATATCTAAATACTATTAATATTTCGCTTTTGAATGTCTGATGTAGATTATAAATCTGCATTAAAATTTCACGTGCAATACGGTGCTGCTTCATTGTTTCATACATGCCTTAAGGCGCCTCCCTGACCAAAACGCCGCGCTAGCCGTTTTTTGTGCACTTTTTTGGAGCTATCTACTTGTTAATGGAAAGAAGAATCAAACTAATAAAAACACAGTTAAATTCTGCATAATTTTAATTATACAATGGTAGATTTTTTTTTTTTTTTGAAGGAATAGATGTTAAATAATCTCCTTACAACGATACCACAAAAATGAGAAATAGTGATTGATAATATGCATCTCCTCGTAAAGTAAACATTATTTTATTTTGCAACCGACACCAATGGATTGACAATTTAATACTGAACAATACGTAAGAATTTTTTTTTTCAAAAGACCCAAATTTGAATTTTTATAGATTTTTTTCTAAAATCTGGGCGTATTCACTACTGTAACTCAAGCACAGGGTATCGGAATTCAGTCTGCCGCAAGGTTTGGAGGGAGAAGCTTGTGTTGTTTGTCACCGTGTCGGCTAGCGCACGCTCAATACACAATATCAATTAACAATAATAAATTTATTAGCATCTTGTTAGCAATTATTGTTGAAGTTTATAAAATAAAATTTACTTTGTTTTAAATAAAAAAAAAGTTGTTTGTTAAAAATAAAATATTTTTCTACTTACACTGTCTGAATAATAAAGATAGATTGCTTTTTAACCGACTTCCAAAAAAGGAGGAGATTCCCAATTCGATTGTATTTTGTTTTAACCGACTTCCAAAAAAGGAGGAGGTTCTCAATTCGACTGTATTTTTTATGTATGTGGACATCAGAACTTTTAACTGGGTGGACCGATTTCGACAAAAAAAAAATTTAGTCGAAAAGTGGTGTGTGTCATTTGGTCCCATTTAAATTTATTTGAGATCTAACAACTACTTTTCGAGTTAGATCTAATAATGCGTTTTTACTTGACGCTTTTTTCGATGTACTGATTTTGATTATTCTTTTTTTGTTGAAAAGGAGATATCCCTAGTTTTGTACCATGATAAGGAAACCAGGATTTGATGATGGGATCCCAGATAAATCGAGGGAAACTCTCGAAAATCCGCATAACTTTTTACTGGGTGTACCGATTTTGATAATTTTTTATTTAATCGAAAGCTGATGTTTATCATGACATTTAATATCATCATATTTAAATTTTATCGAGATCTAATAACTACTTTTTGAGTAATCTTTGATAACGCGTAGTTACTTGACTATTTTTTCGTCGATCTACGTTGTATTACTTGTTGATGTAATTGAATTTTCGTTTGCGAGCAAATACAATTATTAGCAATAAGATCGCCTGGTTGAACAATTTATTACTATAATTGCTTATTATGTAAATTTTGTTCTTTATTTACATGTGCAATAAAGTATATTATTATTATTATTATTATAGATAACTCGCCTTCAATCCAAAAAGTCAACACCAAACGAGTATCATGAATACTTATACTTCACTACATAGTATAAAACAAAGTCGCTTTCCGCAGTCTGTATGCTAAGATCTTTAAACCTACGCAACGGTAATATAATAATGTACTAATATATAATATATACATTATAATGTAATACAATATATTTTTTATATATTAGTATCTTTTCATCTATATATATTTTATATTTAGTATCAGCATTGCACCCGTGCGACGCCGGGGCGAGTCGCTAGTATTAGAATAAAAGTTGTAAGTATTCATTATGAACGTAAGTGTAGTGACTGAATTCATTACCAAAATTATTTATGCACCAATTAAATAAAATTAATTTACTTTTTATTGTACACAGCAAATATATTATATATTATATTAATATTAAATAAAATATATTTGTAGTACATATATATATATATATATATATATATATATATATATATATATATATTTATTTATTTATTTATTTATTAACGTAGGTGTTGTCACTGAATTCATTACCAAAATTAATTTACTCACCAATTAACATTTCTTTCTTTCTTTAAAAAAAATTTTTTTTAATGAATGCCATGTCTACGGACTCCATGATCTATATTTTTTACGCGTATTCGTAAGTTGTTTACCAAATAGCGCTAGTAGTGTTTTACGAAGTATTGTAGAGGTGGGGTGCGGCAAAGAGGGAACGAATGCTCAAGGTTATTTGGTCGGGGTAGCGCCTTAAGCTGAAATCCTAATGACTCTCTCGTTGTCGGATGTTGTGGAATTTTTAAAAACCTTTTTTTAATCCTGTATTCTACTCCCTAATGAGTAAAAAACCAAAGCTTTGCAATTAGGGTTCGGTAGAGTATAGGTGAATAAAAAACCTCCTGTTTACCGTACCAAAACATCGAATTGCTTAATAACACAATCATAATTATACAAAAATTAAACCCTATTGTTTGTGCAACAAAATTATGTGGTGTCGTGGGACACCAGGTAGGAACGAAGTTCCTTCGGATAGTATAGAAACAACACGATTTGAAAAAAAAAATGTTAAATTTTATATGTTTTCTAGTTCTTGATTTTTTTTTTTTAATTTTGTTGATTGGTTTTTAATTAAGTTCATAAAAGTACTTAGGAAATTTAGTATTTTAGAAAATAACAAATACCGTAAAATAAAATATTTCAAGTAATAATAATAATAATTCAAACTATTAAGTAAAATAAAAAAACATATGTCTTTATTTATTTTTGTCGACAGTATAAAATTACATAAATAATTTAAAAAAGTTTACTAGTAATATTTTAGTTTTACAAACGTCATAGTATACAGTCGTGTGACTGATATTACGTCACTTCCGTTATATATTTTTCTTACGGTTTTAGTATCACATTTTTTTCAGTTCGGTCGCCCAGCCAAATGTCAAGCCTGCCGTAAGGAACTTCGTTCCAATATATAAGAGTAGTTCTAAACATTTTTGAATATCATATCAAAAATTGACCGCTCCAGCGGGGTTCGAACCCGCGTCTCCGACTTGCCGTGTCGGCGCTCTAGCCAATTAAGCTATGGAACGATGCACCCGCTCGAGCGAAATTTTCGATATGATAATTTTTAATTTTCGGTTTAAGCGAACCGTGGCGCCGTCTATAGTGAGCTCTTTACAGAAACCCGTAAAACCCGGGTTCGAACCCCGCTGGAGCGGTCAATTTTTGATATGATATTCAAAAATGTTTAGAATTCCTAATGTGGGTAACACAAAAATAAAAATCTTAGATATAAGAGTAGTTCTTTGTTTGAAGATCCAAATTGATACCCAAAATATCATAAAAGCGATATAGTTATTTTAAGGTGAATACATAATAACAAATTTCGTCAATTCGAAATTCAAAAATAATGTTATTCAAAGTTTGGTTTGGTGCATGTAATTTCCTATATCCATTACTAATGCTTGGTCGCTATATTCAAAAATCAATTGGTTTTCTTACAAACCGCTAAATTTCGAAAAAAGATATGTTTAATCGATTTTTAATGTATCTAAATGAGTAGATTACCCAACGCCCCTCACCACTTCTTACACTAAACCCATTATGATTTGAAACAAACAGGTTATAGGTATACATTTACTACAATATAAACTTTTTATGTGTCACCTCTATTGTGTAGAGTAGGGACAATTCATAAAGGACATCTGAGTCAATACAATAATGCGCTCCAGATAGTGTGATCCTCTCGTGGGAAACAGTCTTTAAAAATGTGGTGAACTGGAAAATTATATTTTTTACAGAACGGCCAAAACAAAATTTGAAAATCGTTTTTTTACGTATTGTATTTTTTTCAGAGTAATAATATATAAAATGGATTAGTCACTAGAACAATATTTTAACACTGCATTTTTTTAGTCATAACTTTTTTAAAGGTCTGTTGAAAAAATAGCACAAAAGCTCTTTTAAACTGAACATATTACCTACTATTATATAAATTGTTTTTAAAAAATAATAAAGTTTTTAATCAAAAATGATTTCATCGAAATTTTTAAATAGATTACCATAAAAAAGAACAAATGAAAGAACAAACAAATAACACATAAACAATAAAAATACCCTTAATCAAAACAACACAACAATTTCAAAATTATTTTAAAGTTAATCAAAATTTAAACTTGTTCTTTTCAAAACTCTAACTTGCACATAAATAAAATCATATAACATATATCTTTGTCTGTAATTTCAATTATTTAAAAAAATAAAATATTTAGCTTATTACGTAAATTAAAAATCTTTCCAACAAGGTAGTTTTGTGTATGTTTAGAAGATTTTAATTATATAATGTATTAAGATAAAACATTAACAATAAGAATTATTATAAAAACAATATTGCTATAAGTATTTCAAACAAAAAAATAATATTTAATATTTTTAGGCTACCACTTATTGGCTAGCTATAAATTATTATTAAGCTTTGATAATATTTTGATATTTTTTAAGGTTCCGTACCCTAAGGGTAAAAACGGGACCCTATTACTAAAACTTCGCTGTCTGTTCGTCCGTCCGTCTGTCTGTCTGTCACCAGGCTGTATCTCAAGAACCACGAGGGGGGCTCCAATACAACAAACGCAATTTTTTGCCATTAACGCCTCAGCCTGTAATATCCCACTACTGCGCATAGGCCTTATTCCCCACTTAGGAGAAGGATCAGAGCTTAATCCACCACGCTGCTCCAATGCGGGTTGGCGAATATATTCCCTACTATGAGTAACGATCGCTATCAGGTATACATGATAACAACCGGGACCGACGGCTTAACGTGCTCTCCGAGGCACGGTGGGGGGACCCACTAGGACTGCACAAACACCCAGACCACGGCAAACACCTGTATGGCCAATACAAATCTTTGTCATGTGCGGGGATCGAACCCGCAACCGCCAGCGCAACAGATACAATCCATGGCTGTAACTGTTGCGCCAACGCGGCGCGTTTTTGCCCTTAATTGCTCGATATCAATAAAGGCAACAGATAGGCACTTGAAATTTTCACAAAATACTCAGTTCTATTTTCCTTTCAATAATAAATAATAAAATTAAAATACAAAATATATAGACAAAAACATTCTAAATATTTTACCTATTCAATGGTACGGATCCCTTCGTGCGCGAGTCCGACTCGTAGTAGATCTTCCTTTTTTCATATGATTCAAGTCTTTGGTTGTATATTTTTGGCGCTATTGCTGTACAAGTAGATTTTGACAGTATGGAAAACGAGTAAATTTTCTACTTTCATGAGGAGTGTTACAGAAAAAGTTGTTCTTATTATTCCTGTTTACTATTGTAACTTTTGTTTCGGATAACTGCCAACAGCTAAAGATTTTAGACCCACAAAGCCCGTAGATTGCAAAGGGTTTGCAATATTTGTCTTACGCCGAGTTGCACGAAAAGAAATTATAGTTTAAGTAGTGATTAAACTAATTTAATCGCGAGAATTGTATGAAATTCTTGTGATTAAATTAGTTTAATCTCTACTTAAATTTTAATTTTGTTTCGTGCAACTCGGCGTTAATGAAATACAAATAACAAAACTTGTCTAATTAAGCCTTAAGCTACTAATCAAATCAAATCAAAAATCTTTTTCCTCGAGTAGGCTTTAAAATCACTGTTCAATCGTCATTTGACTGTTTTCTTAAAATATAATTGTGTTCAAATTGAAGTGAATGTGATAATGCACCACCACTTAATTCAAATCCTATATTCAGTGCCTATTTTGCGATTTGACTATATTTTACGGTAAAATGACGAGTGTCTTCGCTACACTATAAAATATCATGGTGTAAAATCACACTTTTGCAATAAATATGGTTGTTTTGTATTTAAGGCGCGATATTTCCACTTAACTATATACGCCTCAAAAAAATGTTATTGTTAAAAACATACTGTAATAATTTCTAAATCTCTTACAATAATTACAACACGCTAGAACAGAGAATTTTATCTTGCTCATTACTTACTCTATTTGCAAGTGCATTAAATATTAACAAGGCAAATATTAACAAAGATTTGCGTAACACGGATGGAGATTGTGTGCTTGCTGTACGCAGTAGACATAAAATATTAACTTTGAGTAAAAGATTTGCATAGCATGTTACAATGTGCCCCCGCGAGGCTTACTCTTCTAATTACATGTAAGCTTTCACAATATCTCTAACATGCTTTGTTTCTATTAAGAATAATATTGTTTTTCAAGACGACTTGTGTTTTTTAATAATAATTACCTATAATTAATATATAATAATTAATTATTACTTAATAATACCTCTAAGTAATTGATTACAATAAATTTTTGCAAGCTCGGCTCAAATATGGATCACTAAAATCTAATGAAAAATTAAAATTAAGGAAAGATTGGGAAGCATTTGATCAGTATTCAAAATGTAATGTAATGTAAAATTGGTATTCGTATAAATTATATAAAAAATCGCCTCAGTTTAGTTATAAGAACAGAGCTAAAAATACACGAATTGAACTATTAATGCGTTTCGAAAGATAACATTCGAAAATTTACGAAACAATGTAAAGTAGCGATTTAAAAATAAAAAAGATTAAAGTAAAACGGAAGTAAATAAAAACGTGGTTATAAAGCTCGAGCACTATAACCTAAACAGGTGAAAAAGAAAGGAAAAACTAAACCTTCCGACTGACATTATCGTTCTCTGCAACAACAATCCTAGCTTTTGGTTTTTTTTTTTATCATTGAGTTCATATAAAATTCCATTTGCCTAATTGTTCATTGAGCATGAGTTTGATTCGTACAAATTTTATTTATGTTCAGGGCATTTTTCCACAAAGCACGCGAGGTCAGCTTAAGAGGGAGGAAACGACTTTGGCCTAATCCGCTGACTTTTATTTATTCAGTGAATTAATCTCAGCATGCCTGGGGGTGGGGACAGTAGACCTTATTTCCTGTAGCCTGGGGGAGCATTTCCATTCTAATGATCCGACTATTATTTTTTGACGTGAAACTTGGTGAAAACATAGATCAAATCTGATGCACATATGGACAATTTTGCAGGCGGGTTCTTTGTGTTAAGTATAGTTCGGGTGGTTCATGTAATTTTACTAACCTCTACCGATGATACTATGAAAGATTCATCAAAGCCTACGCTAAAAGATATACAAAAACTGAGTCTACGTAGGAACGTCATACCTAAGAATTGACTGTTAATAAGTATTAGGTATTACTTCGCCAATCGACATTGAAGAAGCTTGGTGGATTGTACTCTTCTTATTTTTCTGTATAAAAGAAAAGACTTTTATCCGGTACGTATATGTAATTATAATATATTATACATATCTTCTTCAGTTATAAATCTCGGATCATAATGGTAACACAACCATCCCGTACCATCGTTTTCCGCACGGACAAAAAGTCCCGTAGAAATGTCCTGCTAAATTTATAGGTATCACATGTAAAGAGGCTTTGTATGAATCGGAATGAGAGATTTTCTCATAAATTAGTCAAGTTAGATTCCTTCAATGGCATAGAAATATTTACTTTTTAAAACCATTTTTTAAGTAATTAACGTTTTTCGCTTTTTTAAATTACTTTTCTGCACTGTTACAAAAAGATCAAAAAAGACATATATAAAGAAGTAGTTTTTGTCAAAGCAAACAATACGAAATATATTAATGGGCCGAACACAAGTTTATAAATCATTTTATTAATAATTTATTTTATTTAGTGAATGACAACAATTTCAAAATTATCATGACTTAAATAATAAGAAGCTATTATGAATTGTCTACACTAAACTAGAAAAAAAACTTTATTATTTCTGTAACTGAGGTAGAGCACAGCAGAAAATTTCTTGCTCTAAATTTGGAGCAGCTTGACAGTACCTTGACCTTACAGAAGACTACAGCTAAATAATACTGTTTTCAAGCAGTATTGTGTCCCTGTTGGTGAGTAAGGTGACGAGAGCTCCTGGGAGGATTAGGGATAGGGTCGGCAATGCTCTTGTGATGCTTCTGGTGTTGCAGGCGTCTATAAGCTGCGGTAATTACTTACCACTAGGTAAGCCGTATGCTTGTCTGCCGACCTAGTTATATAAAAATAAAATAAAAATCAAAATAGACTAATATTCGCTTGTCACAATCCAGTTTACAAAATATGTATGTACTGACAAACGCGGTTTCACCCGCGTTAATTTGAGGAAAAAACCATACTAAAATATTTTTAAAACTATCACTGTGCAACTCAGAACTTAAAGCGTCGTTTCATTTGATTTTACATTATCTCCTAAGTCCAAATTAAATACTATAAAACAAAGTTTATCTTCATAAAATTGCCTTGTTGATGAAGTATTTTCCATTCACAAGGATTCATAATATGTCTAGCTAATACAAAAGCACCAAAATCACTTTTACATTTTTTGTGATCACTGCTTCATAGTAGAGTTATTATAAAACTATGATACTAGTTAAAACTAAATTTCAACCCTGATATTCATAAAAATCGAATGATGATGACAATTTTGTTAAAAAATACTTGTAAAAATAATTTCTATAAAACCTACTTCGCAAATAATGCATTATTATAGAAGAAACTTGATTACTATAAAAATATTAAAATAAAAATAAATTAATAACAAAAAAGTATATGCAATTGCAATAGTTAAAATTGTATTTATACAAATTATTGAAAATAAAATCTACCCTAACTATTATTAATGTACGTAAACAAATGGTTATTACATTAAGACCATAAGCGCATTTCAATTCAAAGATAAAAATCAAAACAGAAGAAATGAGATTGCGTGATCTCGGTAGATTGAAATCCTATTCTTTACTTACGTCGTGCATTTAGAAGTCATTGTAAATTGTGATATTAAAGACAAAGTTTGTAATAGTTTAGCGTTAGAGATCGTAAGCGGTTAACGCGATTGCATCCGTATGGACTTTAAGCTTGAAGATAAATACTAGTAAAAGTTACCTGCGACTGCGTACGGGTAGAATTTAAATCCGTGCCTATTTGTATTCCATTAATACCAGTGTGACGCAATGTTTATATAATTTGTCCTTTCTCGAATTTAAATTATTCTTTGTATTAAATATCCTCACTAGTGAGTCAGTGATTGAGCTGTGAAAGAATAAGATATATTATATATTTGAGTATATAATGTATAGTTTTTGTTGTCTTTCATTACCTTAGATAATTGTAGCCAGTATGATATGAGTAGTTTTGACAATGATCATTCAAGATACGAAATACTACTGAGCTCAGTTATTTTATATATATAGGAAAATATTATTTCGCAAGTTGAGTTTGAGCATGAAATTTCGGGGCTATAATGCAATAGTGTATGTAGTACAAATGTGTTCGTAGAACATTGGTATTACGAAACTGTCTGCATTGTCAACTGTGCTTTGCATCGCCAATATCATCAGTTTGAAGCACAGAATTTGTAATTATTTGTCTGTCGTTTCGATAATAATTTTTAATCTAACTATAAAATTTAAATTTGACATTTTTTGTTTGAAATGTAACCCAGACTAAACTACAAAAATATTTTTTTAAAAAATGTATCAAATGGCGTAACATTGCAAGTCGATCTCCTTTTTTTTAAATTTGATGACAAGATCCGCTAATGACGAAACTATCATAAATTTAGACTTTGTTTTAATTTGGCGTTACTTGTCCCATAATATATAGTAGCAATTCTGACCGCTTAGATTTAACGAGCAGTTTAGCTTAACAGGCAAGTTATTAACTGGGATAATTGCTATATCTCCATATCACACATTTAATGTTCAATTTAATTTCCGACTTCTAACAGTTACTCGTTCATAGAACTATGCTTGGTAGAATTTAATAACAAAAGTTATACTTTGATATAAACTTGAAATAGTTACATAGAAGAACTATGATCAACTTTCGAGCAAATATTTGTTTAGAGAAATACCAACATTCGCTATCATACTTTGTTACAATCTTTATATATTGTATGCCTAGATATATAACTGTTTGTCGGACTTTGATTAAAGCTGCTATTAGTTTATTAACTAGGCCAAAATAAGGTTTGCCATTTCCCATTTTCATTTACATGATTTCTGTTAGATTAATTTTTTTTCTAAAAACCTTATTTATACGCTTTGTAATTTAGGACAATTGGGAATGAGTGACAACTTACAACGGGTCAGTATACCTAATTGCCACAAAAATTACACCACAAAAAGCACCACACCAGCTGAAGTGTTAGTTCACAATTAAAGGCGTAATTAAGTAAAATCGAATTCCGATACAATTATTAAAATCCTTAAAATGATTAATTTTGAATGTATAACGTTAAAATTGAACGTACTTTAATAAATATTTAACAAGTTATTACTGTAATAAGCGAACCGTTAATATAATATCACTAGCATCAAATATCATAATATATGTAAATAGTTTGGTATCTAAATCGAAGTTTCGTGGAATTTGCTTGTAAACAGAATTAACTGTTAACCGCTGATGTATTTATTATCACAACGGTTGAAAACAGAAGAATCGAATGGTATTCCTAAAAGCAGAACTTTTATAGTTAGTCGTTTATATCTCGCCATCCTTTGATCGTGTGTGGCCTCGTTATATCGCTTTTACTGGAATTGATATAATGGTTATTATCATTGCCAAAGTCTAGCTATGAAATTCTTTTATAGAAACACATATTTTACTAAATAAATAATAACAGTATTTTATAATGTTTAAAAATACCTTAAATAATCCTGTAGTATGTGTTTGAGTATTATTTGGATTTCTGATACAAAACGAAAGGGTAAACCAATCCTTAACCCGTTGAGATATGAGTAAAAATTTAGATTTTCTTCGGAAGACTACATCAAAACTGAATCACAAATAATATTGAGAATACTTGAAAAGTAAGTCTGCCTAAAAAAATTCTAAATGTAGAAAATATTTGGTTTTGTAAATATTTAAGAAGAAAAAAACTCTTGATTCAAACGTTTAACCTTGGTTGTATTTTTAGATATTTTACGTTATAACAAGATACAGCTTGTTAAGTCATAAACTTATAAATTCAGTTAAAAATGCGGGTCATCTTTTACGTGCTTACGCAACAGTGTCGTCAATGCGGGTCTAAAAGTAGTCTAATAGTATAAAATATGCAATAAACATTAACTGAACAACAAAACATACTCAGCAGGTAAACAAATGTGGCGACGCTGCCCATCTTATGGTTTCCTTTAGGGTTTGTCTCATTAAAGTACATCAACGGCATTCAATTATCAAAATACAAAGGTGACCGCACTAAGTGGAATTATTTGTACCTGCCCGAAACACAGGAAGCATACCTTCGGTTTCATGTCGCTTGTAAGGGCTTTTTATACTGCAGCTACTTTATAAATGTTGTAAAATCTAAAAAAATATATCGTACTTCAAGGAAAATCGTCCCTCCTTTAAAAAACAATTTTTGAAACCATTATGGTTATTAAAATTATTTTTATGATAGCCATATAAAAGATACATGGAGGCATAACCATAGCCGAAATTAGACGCGAAAATAATGAGGCTGAAGTTAGCACAGCTCATTAATAGGTAACCTTAATATCGACAACTTGGGGAGGCCTATGTCCAGCAAAAATTAATTTTATTACTTTTATCAAGACGTTAGGGCAAGTAAATTACATATTTAGGTTGCAATATCGATTCTGATATCGCAGTTAAATGGAAGGACGCCAGTTTAATAATACGTTATATATTTGTATTAATACATCTTAGAATAAATACATTAAAAATATTTTATTTAATCAAAACATCCTTGATGATGTTTTCAGTAGAATGAGCTTTTTCTTGTCAAGTTACAGCTTAAATATTACACTATTATTAAATACTAAATGAAGATAGTAACTTAAAAAGATAAATTCAATCGAATTTTTAAATAATCCAAACTAAAGAATGTAATTTACCAAAACTGAATTAATAATAAGTTTTAGTAAAGTTTAAAAAAGTTTTTCGTGGTAGGTCCGTGATGAAAATATCAAAAGAAAAAAAAAGATTATTGAAGTTTCAGTCTACACGAAAATAATATTCTTATAGGCTAATATGTACGCTGCTTTTAAACAAAATTATTTGTACACAAGCCGAAAAACAGGAAGCATTTAGCTTTGTTCTAATATCTTGCGGCATTTGAAAGGAATATAAAAACAAATGACGGTCCCTCATTACGTCGAGGCTAAGGAAACGTCGTTCTATTTATCGATTATTACCTATTGATGTTTTGAATTCTAATTACGTAAATTGTATCGCTATAATATAAAAAGTAATATTAAGTATAATTTAAAAGTATGTTAAGTAAAGTCGCTTTTTGCCGCCAGTTGTTAATAACATTTAATTGTTATACAGTTAGGTTACTTATATTCTTTATTTTATTTATACATATAACACGAAGATAGTTAAGTAAAAAAACATACCGGAACGATAGTCTTAACAAAGATAAATTACTGAATACTTAATTTAATCTTATCTATTTACACAAACAAACTGGACTGACTAATCCTAAAATCGAGTAACTTGTCAAATCAATTCGAAGACGTGGGCGAAGATACCCGAGGCCAGACGAATAAATCTGTCTTATAAGGGCTGCAGCTACTTCATGGCTGGAAGCTTTAAATAATCTTAGATATATCTATTAGGGGATACACGTTTACCCCAAGCTTCTTGATGTAAAATATCTTCAGTCACATTGTACTCATTTATACCCAGTTCCATTGTAATCGGTTTAGTTGTTTAACTTTATAATATTTTGTAAGAAAATATTAAAAATTAAAATACTACTTTATTCGAGTAGGCTTAGAAAGCATTTTTGAATTGCCATTTTACAAATTAAAATTATATTTATTTTTAAGATATTGGCTGTGCTTAGGCTAAACGCAAAATAAATTAAAAATTCGCAGATAAAGAAAAAGTAAGATATTGTAACAGGAAAATTCCGTCAGCGTCGGACCACATCCTAGGCTTTATTAGGCAGTTACAGGGCTTTCGATCTATAGTCTTATTCTTCTATAGTCTTATTAAATAATATATTGACTGTAGGATAAGGATAATTATTATAATGCATGATGCAAATAAAAGGAATGGCTATTTTAGAGCCGGTAGATGTTATATTTAATATATATATATATATATATATATATATATATATATATATATATATATATATATATATATATATATATATATATATATTAAATATATGTTGTAATGTAGCTACCACCAACTCAGAACGATTATGCAAAGAAGAATCGGCAAAGAAACTTTGCAGTTACTCTTTAAAAAAACTTTCCACTATTACAATTTAATCATCTTATTATGTTGAACCAAATAATATGTTATCAATCTATGAGTAATAAAATAACCCTCACTTATAACAAAATAACCATTAAAATCATTTTTAAAATTTTAATAATAACGACAAATTATAATTTAAAATGGAAGAAATGCTGTCAAAATTCGATTTCTTATTAAATAAAAATAGAAACGATGATAGGCTGGTCACTTATACCACCCGTCATTTTTAAAACCACCGTTATTAATTACAGCGATAAAGTAAAAAACCTCGGAATAATTTTTGACAGTCACCTATCGTGGACACATCAACTGAGTGAGTTAAGTCGCAAATTATTCGCAGCTATCGGATCCCTCCGCCGGCTTCAATATTTTCTTCCTATCCCTACCAAAATTGCGTTAGCACAGGCACTCCTACTACCAATTCTTGACTATGCTGATATTTGTTACCTAGATCTTAAAGAGGAGCAGTTAAATAAGCTTGAGCGCCTCCAGAATCTCTGCATACGGTTCATATTTGGTCTTCGTAAATATGACCATGTCTCCGATTTTCGTAATCAACTCACGTGGCTCCCTATCCGCTTTCGCAGGAATACTCACATCCTTTCTTTACTATATTGTGTACTTTTCCATCCAGATACACAGCTTTATCTAAAAAATCGCTTTGAGTTTCTCTGTGACACTCATGAACGTTCCCTCAGGTCATCTTCAACCTTAAAACTCAAAACTCCTTCTCATACTACTTCCTTTTATTCAATATTTATTTGTATATATGTATGTGTATGTATAATGTGTATATGTATGTGTATATGTATATTTACTTCTGTTAATATCATACTACTTGTTAACTATATGCCAATTCTTTATCAACTGTTTGTACACTTCCCTACCGCTTCTCTTTTTCTTCGCTATGTCCTATGCCCAAAGGTTGTCTGGAAGAAATCGCTCTTAGCGATAAGACCGCCTTTGTACATCTTTCTTTTCATGTATCACTTTTTTTGTAATGTTTCTTTGTGGTGTACAATAAAGAGTATTTATTATTATTATTATAGGCAAATATATCATTACTAAAAGATTTATAATATTTTAAACATAATCAAAAAATCCTTTCGTGATTAATGTGAGAGCAGGAATCTATTGTCTCAATTCGGAGTCCATTCCGCGATTTGCATATCAAAGCTCCTCAAGGAATGTCTAATAGAAGTTTTTGCATTCGTAACGATCCACGAGAATCAATAAGAGTTAAATGAAGCGTATTTGAGTCGCTCTGAAGCTCACTCAAAACTTACTAACTCGACAATTTAATTCCTTGTTGTATATTGAAAGTTTGTAATTACTTATTTTGATTTAAATATAGTTTGTAAGTAGTTTTTGCTTAATTATGATACAGATTACACAGATAGACATTTATATTTTTGTTAGTGTTTGATATGCACGAATGGATGATAAAATAATATAATATGGTTATATTACCAGCTTCAAATGTATCGCGGCTTGAGCCAAATTAATTTAGTTGGAATTTGGTTCGTAAATGTGAATTATTGTCATTGAAATAATAATGTGTATCATAAGTACATTTTGATAGTGATAGTACAGTATAAAAATCGTGTGACTAATAAATGTACTACTATAATAAAAACACTTTGACGTTGACAGACATATGTATATGTACATATATCAGCCAGAAAATTTATCAATTCTTCAAAAACATTACAATAATCGGACGATAAAACAAAATAAATACAAAAACTTCTATATGTATTTTTTATACGACTAGGTTGGCAATCAAGCTTACGGCCAACCAGATGGTAAGCGGTTATCGTAGCCTTGCAACACCAAAAGCATAGCAAGCGCGTTGACGTGCCTACTCCCGATCCTCCCCAGGAATTCTAGTCACCTTACTGACCACAGAAACACAACACTACTTCAAAGCAGTATTATTTATCTGTTAACTTCTGTAAGGTGCTTCCCTAAAGGGCCTACTTCAGATTTTGAGCAGTATATATTATCTTGCTGTGTCTTACCTCAATTAGTATGTATGTATGTATGGAATATGTTTTTCGTTGTAGTCTAAAAAATCTACGAACGTCAGTAAAAATATTTTCAAAGTTCGTATTCTTCTAATAAAAAATAATAATAGGTCAGTTACAAAGACGACGAATAAGTAAATACATTGTCTCAATTTTTTGTTAAAACCACGAATAATTTTCATAGCATCTTTTTTAAAAGAGCACTGTTATTAATAGTGCCATAATACTCGTTTTCATGAAGAAAGCATTATTATAAAGCATTACTCATTACTTTCGTCACTAACATTTTAGTTTCAATCACAAGTGGGTCATTTGGCGGAGATGAATTTCGTTTATGTCTGTAACAGTTTCAAAATATGCTTTTGTAGCCAACTAAAATTTAATAAACACTGAATTATTTAATTTAGTGCACCACTCGTGCGTGGTTGATGGCCAATAAAAACGATTTTATGGTGTTTTTATTATGATGCATAAACGTGAATCACCTATAATGGAGCCTATAGCGTACGAGAAAAATATACGCTTTTCAATGAAAATATGAAATTGTAGTTTAAAATATAAAAAAATGGTAAAACAATAATTTACTGCTTCATCTCCGAAGCAGAAGCACTCGACTTAAAGTGGGCACTCAAAAATTCATTATAGCGCAATGATAGCTCTACTTTTTAGCTCTTTAAAAAATTCTTTCTTCTATATAAGAACGCAGATAAGGGTAGTAATGGGCGTTTAGTAGAAGAAGATAAAAATCATACGAATTATTTATTGCGATTTCTGTTGTAGGATTTTTTCGTTTAGGCTATTTTTATTTTATAAAATATTACTGTCCAGACTATTTTTGTTTCTATGGTTTTCAAATATTAAACGATAGGCATTTCCATTAAGTAACTGACAAATTTTTTGTTTATAAACTTTTAAATTAATTTTGAAAATAATAGAAATTCAAACAATAAAAGAGAAATAAATTTCAAGGTAGTTAATATAACTCTTCTTGACACAACAAAAGGGCCCCAACAATACACCCACGCGGCAATTTATCTTAATTCATTTCTAATACAACATTACTTAATGTTTAGGAAGTGCATTGCGTTTAATACTTAACAACTTAATATTTGCTCACAGATAAGACAAAAAAATCTTAC
The DNA here is from genome assembly GCF_905220565.1 of Melitaea cinxia. Lineage (NCBI taxonomy): Eukaryota > Metazoa > Arthropoda > Insecta > Lepidoptera > Nymphalidae > Melitaea > Melitaea cinxia. The sequence continues at coordinate 9,468,640 of NC_059409.1, forward strand.
ATAGAGTATGACGCTTTGGTTCGCAAGCGGTGTGGATAGTAATGAGTACGATGATAAAACCAGCAGTAGCAAAACTTCATGTCATCATTACACAGTCTCTCGGTATTTGAAAAGTTAAGTAGTAAATTGTTTTGGTACAAGTTGTAAATAAACACAAAAAATATGGGTATGCCTTACACCACATGACTGAAATAAAACTTACGAAACGTAACTCTCTCGCTCTTTCTATCTATACTAGCTTATATCTCCCTATCAACACTCGTTCACGTCATCCGACTACACTTTTCGTAACGCTATCGTCACGCATTCACCACCTTACTCTATAAGTCAAGCGCGTGTAAAGAAGTTTTACTTAAAAAAAAAAACGAGTTTACTTTAGAACACAATCGCTTCAGCCTGTAATATCCCACTACTGGGTATAGGCCTCTTTCCCCATGTAGGAGAAGGAACACAATACTGTAGTAAAACTTCTTTAGCTCCATCTATATCTATGAGAGAAAGAAAATGTGTACTCGGATCTTTCTCTCTTGTCCCTAAAGTAATATATAAAACGTAACTCTCTCTCTTTTTCTATCTTCACTAACTTATATCTCCCTCTCGACTTCCATTCGCCTCGTGGTCAGGACCACACTTTTCATAACCTTACATTAGCTACTCCCCAAGTCAAGCGTGCGCAAAAAAAGTTTTACTTCAATAAGCATGAAGACGATATTTTTTTAATTTTATCTTCGTATTTGTCACGACCGTCTTGTCGTTGTGTGTATAATCGCTCTAGCTTGTAGGAGTTGAGTGGTATTCCACCTGCATTATTTATCGCGTTACATTATTAACTGCATATCGGTCTTAGATGGCTATCGTGTGCACTACACGGAGCGAGTTGCACGCGCTTTCGAGTAACGTAGATAGGAATCGTGTTGGGTGTGTATCCGTTCTTTAATACGATGCGATATTTAACGATTGACGTCTTTAATAACAACGGACTGAACGAAACTGTAATTTTTATGTTAAGATTATCAAATAAATTGATAAACATAAGATTTTCTATTTTACATTATTACACAGGGCCTTTTAATTTTTTTAAATAATAACTTGCTAAAAGTACAGTTAAATTTGAAAACAATACCTTAATTTAATCACTAATTAAAATTATTAATATATTTTATTTAAAATTAAAGAACAATTATACTAACAATAAAAATACGATGGAAACGTTGGTAAAAACAATGTGCGCTCATAACTCTTATGTCTCAGCAATTATATTTAAAAATATTGATTTCATCTTTGTGCGAAACATTCGTTTTTATGGTCTTTTCCCTGGGATATTTTCTTAGCACGGTACACTATTAGAGTCTAGATCAAAATCATTTTCTTGATTTATAATCATATGACACAATATAGCTTATAGATATAAAATGTATAGATTTACAAAACATGGTCAAACACGGATTGTTATTTACAACAAACATAAAACAACATTATGAAAATGTAATATAGGTTATCCGCAACCCGAATAGGAGCAGCATGTTGGGGAATAAGTTCTCCTTCTCCTACATGGGAAAGAGATTTATGCCCAGCAGTGGGATGTTACAGGCTGAAGTGAATGTAGAAGACACAGAAAAAACAAACTTCTTAAAAACCGACCGATGGCGGGATAGCCATCTAATTGCTGGCTTTTAAATACACCGGCCGAAGACGGGCAGCAGCGTCTTCGGTGCGACAAAGCCAGCCCTGCGGTCACCAGCCCGCCTGCCCAGCGTGGTGACTATGAGCAAAACACATGAGTTCACGCCATTTTTAGCACGAACTTATGGAGGCCAATGTCCTGCAGTGGACTGAGATAGGCTGAAATGATGACTCAGAAATTCTTCGTTTTTGTTAAAAAAAATCCGTTTGGCTAGATTTAACAGATTATTTAGAAATTCAAATAATTATAATTGTCTTTTTCCTCATTTCACATCACTTCAGGTACATCATTTCAGGTAACGCTATTGTGAAGTTAAAAACGGAAAAGGGCTGATATTTAATTCGCTACTGTATTCTACTACGGGCTGGTAGACAATTTTCTATCATAAGTAACGATGCTGTTGTCTATAATAACAGACGACTATGCTGGCTTTCCGTTTTTCCGTTTTTAGGGACACAAAATGACTTGAGATATGATAAAACAAATTGTTTTGGCATAAAAATTTATTCGTTTTAAAAGTTTTTCATGCAATATACAGTTTTTTTTTTATAACTAGAACAGCAAGTAAGCGTACATTCTACCCGATGGTGAGCGGATACCGTAGCCTATAATATTACTTTTTTTTTTTAATTATAAATAAGTGATATATCCACAGGTTTATTATGCCCGTGCTTTTGTTATTCCATATATTATTATTTTTTTTTTAACATGCATCGGTAGTTCACCGCAACTTTAGAATCCTAGAAGCCTTAATAACTAGTCTTAAAATTTCTAAAAGTCGACGCGAGTCCACTGATCAAGACTATTCTACATATTGTTTTTTTATATTTTTATATAGTAATTATTTTTATTATATTTACACTAATTTGCTAACTACAATATATGTACACTTATTTTCTAACTACAATATATGTACACTTATTTGCTACTTACAATGTACACTTAACTATAATATTACTTTAGAATAGTATAGCTTGGCAGTTATCTTCTGTCAGCATCAATAAATTAATGAAACTTTATTTATACTTACAGAAGATACAAGAAATGGATTGATGAATAATTACCGTAATTTAGTTACAGCACTCGCTTTGTTGTCCTTGTCGGGTAATGAAAGAACTCTAATGCGCGTAGATTCAACCCGTAGCAATAAAGGGGGTGGATTGGGAAATAATTAAACTATAATTTTACGTATACTTTTGATGAGACTTCACTATAGAACGACGTTATCTGACACTACATGAACTGATGACATGAAATCGGCCCGCACTCATATGTGAATCCTGAATAAAAACATACACAATAAAAATAATACCGCCCAGATTACGACAACATACAATGATCTTCATAGTTTATACAGAAGACTTGTCATGTGTAGGAATCTAATGTGCGATCGCTAGCGCATCAGCTTGTTTCTCTGATTACTGCGCCGATGTGTCGTCAAATATTGTAAATGACTAACAACACAATAAATAGTACGAAACACTTCAAGGAGCGGTCCAGTTTGCTTATAAACAGATCTATCTTCTCCTTACTTATTTAGTAGTTACATCGTTATACCTAAACTACGTTTCAATATAGACGAGGAAAAATATTTTCTTTCACCTTGTTCAAAAAATACGCAATTAATTCAAGACACTAAAAGCAGTATCCCCCAACTACTTATTAAGTGCCCTATTCAGTCCACGGGACTGTCTCAGCTAAAATAAAAATAACGAAATGTTTCTTCGAACTTATTTTCGAGGTATCGCGTAATGTAGTCACGTAATCCTTCTTCAGTCATCTCTTATTTCGATTGAATTTTCAATCCGACTGTGATTGATTGAAACGAGTGCTCCGGGACTGGATTGATTTTTAAGTAGATCGGAAGAAATACCTTTAATAAATCGAGATGCGATACAAAAAACAAGCGGATGAAATCCTACTTATAAGGATTTTGACAGAAATGCGATTAAGGTTTCCCTTTGTACGAATCGTTATCTTTTATTTTAATTTATCGAGAATTTATTTTATGATTCACTTTCAATTGAATATTATTCAATACGTTTTATAAAATATTAAAAGACTACTCTTTTTGTAAATTATTTTGCTTACACTTGCCAGCGATTATCTCGAATTATTTTATATTTATTAATGAATACTTGAAAAAAATATCTTCGCAAATTAAGTTTATGGATAAATATGTCTAAGTTGTTTAAAGTATTGACATATACCGCATCAAATGCAATTCCTCATACTTGCGAAGAATCTTCCATATAAAATATAAGAACTCATTCAGCGATTTTCACCCGTGTCCGCTAATGAATAAAAAGGCTCGCAAACGAAAAAATCAACTTCAATTACATTAACAAGTAGTAAAACGTAGGTAGACGAAAAATAGTCAATTAAATAGGCAATATCAAAAATTACTCAAAAGGTATTCATCAGGTCTCGATTAAAATTGGATTAAAAAAGCATCAGCAAATTAAAAATATCAAAATTGTTTTACCCAGAAAAGTTATGAGATAAATACAACGTAGGCGAACTAAAAATTAGTCAAGTAAATACGAATTATTAGATATAACTCAAAAAGTACTTGTATGACAAGTACCACTTTTTGATTAAAAAAAGAGTCATCAAAATCGATCGAGTTCTGAGAAAAACATTTTAAAAAATACAATTAAATTGAGAACCTGCTCTTTTTTTGAAGCCGGTTAAAAATGAAATGAAGCAACTTAACCTAATCGATTGTTTTTTTTTTTTCGAAAATTTCGATTTGTAGTAGTGAAGCCTTTCCGCAATCGCTATGGCAACTAGTCACTATCCAAATAATGTCACACAGCGATGCCATAAGTCATAATAATAAAACCAAAACAAGTTCTTACAAATATTAACCAACGATTCATTATATATACTATACCTAATTCTTCAAGAAATAATCCAAAAGTAGACAAAATGTTTTAAAATTTCAAAATAATATCACGTACCCCAAACATTACTTTCATCTAATCAATTTTGTACATGTTTGGTAAATAAATTGGTCATAAGCTAATCATATAAGTAGTAGTACATTTAGTACAAATTATTTTGTTCTCTGAAGGAAGGAATTACTTATGAGTGCCATTTTGATTCCCTACTTACTAAGATTCCGGTCCGGATGTGGGTGTGGGTATACATTAAACATACAATATTTATTTCCCCTAATGTTGCATCGACATTCAGGTAAGGCCCAGAATTACCATGAACACAACACCTAGTTCATTTAGAGAAGACGGGAGCGACCAAAGATAGACACATTATTTACTGGAAATGATTAAAGAAGGCACTTTTTCTCAATATAGAAAAAAATAAATTAACCGACCTTAACTAAGCAACATAGATGAATTTAAAAATAAAATTAAGAAAAGAAAAAACTTTTATAAAATTACTTCAAAATATTACGTTTCGGATACGACCGTCAACGACGTCTGCCCAAATAATAAGGCTCGGGTAAAAGACGTAGTTAGGTAGGCATGTGATACTAATGAAAAAATAAAATAATAGTAGGTAATAAATAAGTAGGAGTGGTCCCCCAACGCGAGGTATTTTTTTTTAGAATAATTAATACTCGTACATACGGGTATTTTAAGATTGAGTTTCTTTAATTATTTTTATTTTACTTTTTAAAGGCAACTCAGGTTATTATGTCGAGGATTTTTTTTTAATTCTTTATTTAATTTTTATTTTATACTTTTTATAGGTACACTTATTATAATGTAGATTTTGTTTCTTCCCACCACATATATTTGTAGATATTGGGTATTTTCCCCACCCTTACCCCCAGAGTTTTTTCAGGGCTCAACCAATTTTCATTAAACATATTATTTTGTAATGTGCACTTGATGCGCTTTCATTTGAGACCCCACTAGATTATATTTGCAGATATTCGGTTATTCTTCCCCACTTTCACCCCCCACAACTTTTAAACGACTAAACCGATTTTCATCAAACATATCTTAAAACACTTGCCCGTAACTCACCTTTCATACAAAAAAAAAAAAAAAACAAATTGCAATCGCTTCGTCCGTTCGCGAGCTACAGAGCCACAGACAGACAGACAAGTTAAACTTATAACACCCCTCTTTTTGCGTCGGGGGTTAAAAGAGGACAGCGTTTAAACCATGACGCTGCTCGAGTTGGCAAGTAATATATATACATATTTGTATTTACTAGTGGTCGCCCAGGTGTCGAAATTCGACCATTATTAATTTAAATTATAAGTTTGAACATCATTAAGGCTCTGTTGTGAATGACTATACTTCTATGACATTAAACAAAAGATTATATATATGTGTGTTTGTGTGTGTGTCAAATAGACGTATGTGTGGTGTTTTTTTTTTATTGATTTAATGTATATTTTATGCATAATTAAAAAAATAGCTCTCTGCAGCCTCCTTCTCTATATTAACTATAATTATACGAAATTTCATACTTATTATATATTTATTGTTAAAACTATTAAAAAAGAAATGCTAACGATACAACAAAAGCAAAATGTTTCTTAATTTCTTTATAATTTTCATACTGAAGTAAAAGACTTTTTAAGATACTTGAAAAATTAAAACTTAATATATATTAACTTTGTTGTCTTTCCAGGCTTATATTAAATTTTCCTTTAGCAGAAACTTATGGTATGGGAATGATTTACTGTCAAACCTTTTTTCACATATGTCGTTCTTACACAGTTTGTGGTCAAGTATTTATTCATTTATTAAAAGCTTTTGACTTACGATATCTTTATAAACCATGTCTGAAATTTTTTTAAAAAATATCGCCTTAAAATAACGACCTTTTTAAAGAACCTTTAGTAACCTTTTTAAAGAATTGTTAATAATTTTTTACCTACTTATCTTCTACGTTAATTTTAATAAGCAGTTAGGATACACTCTATGAGAGCACATCCAGTTATCTTATCAAACTCTTATCTCTACGAATGTGGTCTCGCCTCGGGACTTGTCTCGACGCCGTAATTACGAGTACACCCTACCCGCAAATAGAAACAAAACCGCACATTCGCATATGTAAATAGAAGGGATCACGGTCCATTGCGATGTTTGGATACCAACAAAAATAATGAAAGTGTTGTGGGTTATTGGATGGAACGTCTTGGCTATTTACTATACAAACACATTTGTATACAAATATTCCGTTATATTCCACCGTCCCTTTCTATATCGTCCCATTTTATTGTATATTTTGAATTTAAGAATAATATTTGCTTAGATTCGATACATCCTGCGGCAGATTTAGAATCATGATTAGGGTTCTTAATAAATTTCTTCAAGCAAATACGTCTAGACATTTTTATTATGAACAGAATGGAAAACGAAGCGAGTTTAGATGAAGACCCACTACATATTTAGTACTCATTTAAATTCAAAATAAAAAGTACTGATCTTTTATACACTTTTTTACAAGTTAACATTCAAGTGATATCGATCTCGTGAAGTTGAAAATAACCTATAATATTTTACACATTCGTTCTAAGCATTACGCATCTCAGAAGAAAACGTCACTTAAATAATAAGAATCGTTTCCGAACTAGATCCAAATGAAATTTTAACACGGAGAAAGCTTTTATGTCCCAGCAACCTGCAATGTGATAACCTAGGAATCCGTAATCAGAGTACAAGTCTACAATAAGGTGCTCGGTTTGTCGTAGACGAGCGATACATTTATATAATACTATATTTTATAGCTAAATTATGTTGTTTCTTTATAGAAGTTGAAATTAAATAAACAAAAATTCTTTTCAAATGTAATTTGAATATTATTATCTTGTTAATTAATGAGAAGAGATCGATCAAGCTATTATTAAAATAATAACATATTTGTCCATAAAAATTATGACGAAATATGGATAATTTAAGGTTCAAATTAATATGACTAAACCTAAAAGACTTTTTGGTACCTCATCAAGAAAATATTATATACCTAGTAACAAATTAATATATTATAAAATGTTCAGATCCAAAGATTATAAAGACGACGGGTTAAAATTCGCAAAATTTTAAAGTTATACTCCTAATTATTTTAAATGTTTTCTGTGTTAAAGCTGTTCAATATAGAAACTAGCGGTTCTTTATTGTTCTAATTTTTTACTTTTTTATGTACAATTATTTATGTTGCATCGGATAGGAAATAGTCTGGATTACATTGGACGTATTTCTGAAAACGATACCAATCAAATACTTTAAACCGCACCGAGAAGACACAATAGTACTCTTAGAAAATAATTAGTATAGTGAAATAAAATAAATTTTTAATTTATTATATAGTCATTTATATTGACAAAAAAGTTTAATTGTACTAAAAATACTGCAAATATTGTTCGTTTGTTAACAAACGCCCGTTTGCTCTGCGTAACTCTCTACATTTTAATATTTAACAAGGGACTACAAATTATTTATTCATACTGTAGGCAAAACAAACAGCCCCCGGTGTTGTAAACTAACCGAGGCAAACTAAACAAAATAGCCGATGAACCGGCAATAATTTCTAGTATAAAATACTTCATTAATAAACAATGCACCCGCTTACCTAAACGGTATGTGAAAGTCAAATAGGTAATAACGGTGAAAATCAAAGTATTAAGTACGCTAAAATATATTTCAAAACAATTTAAAATAAATACGCTTGTTTTTGTTCTGTATTGTAAAGGGGAGTACTCCTTCAGATAAAAAACAACCACAAAAAATTCACTGCCAATATTTGGTATACACAATATACAAGTTTGTGTTTAATTGGATTATAAAATAATAGATGTATATACGCTGTAACTATACAATTTAGTGTTTGTGTTTTAGTTTCTCTTTTGATGTTGAAATTTACATATAAATTGGATGTTCTTAACACTCCCAGATTAGTGTCTTAATTCAAAACAAATAAAATACTTTTGAAAGTACCAAGATAATGAATATAATAAAGCAGTATATATGTAAAATAGTTTGTAAAAGAACCGCTCCAATAAACCGTAAATATAGCCGTAATATATTTTTATTAGGTAAACAACAAAAACTGCGGTGTACTTCTCTCCATAAAAAATACGCTATAAATATAATAATAACAAACATTTGGACAACCCTATTGAGTCAGTCACGTGCGAGTTAAATGATCTGAAACGGGAAGCAATAAAGCTAGAGTTTTGTTGTCGTTTATCAATTTATGATGGTATCTGATAATATCTTTAGTCTATAATCGTTTTAATATGAGAAATGATTTCATGTGTGTACGTACAGTCGTACATATCCAATACATATATTTATGCGTAACAGAAGAAATACACATATTGAAACATTGTTAACGATTACTTGCTTTGACATTTAGGTTTATATTATTAATATTTTAATGTATTAATAACATGTATTTATTCCATTGCATACCATGTAGGTACATACATATATGTTGGTTTTAATATTATCCGTAATAGACACTATTCTGAACTTCATGAAAAAATAAGTATGATAAAATATAAGCAAATGATTTGAAAAACGTTTCTGGCAAATACATAATAAGTACATAATTGACGACGCATTGGCGTAAAAGTCATATACTGGCTTGTGGCTGTTGCGCTGGCGGTTGCGGGTTCGATCCCCGCACATGGTAAACATTTGTATTGGCCATATAGATGTTTGCCGTGGTCTGTGCGTTTGCGCTTGTATATTGTGTGTTTTTCCGGAACCCCGACACAGGAGATAATCCTACTGGGGGCCATTGAGTGTGAGATGTTTATTTATTTATTTATTTATTTTATAATTACATAATCGATGTCGAGTTGTTGTAGAAATGGGACCGACAGAAAAGTTACTCTCCTACCCTAGAGTTAAGAGTTAAGTGTATTCGTTACGAGTATGATATAACTACATACAATATTACGATGATATAATATAATATTACTAAAATCAATATCACACTCACTTCATGGTCTTAATAATTTGCTACATAACGTACGAGATTATTTTGAAAGTAAATATATAGAATTAAATTATATATTCTTTAGTGTTTTATGTAACAAACAGCTGCGTTCAATGGTGTTTTTTTTTAAATATATTACATACACATTCACTAGAACAAAAGAGTTTCAATGACACTCAATAAACCTTTCTGATTGGTCAGAACGTGAAGAATAACCGAGTCAACCCTTCTGTAGTGATATCGTATTACGGTCATGGAGCCAAGATATCAATTAACCAAAATGGCCGCTGCTACAAGCCGTATAAATAAACGCTATAAATATACAGTAACAATCTTACTACGATGTTATAAGAATTATTTTTGAAGAAATATTGGTTTCGTAATTGAAACCGTAAAATGTTGTGGATACTATTTACAGAACTGTCTTTGCGGCTTAGAGAACCTGAACATAAATAACAGTATTATTTTACGGAAACTTGTGGTCAGTCATTTTAATTTATTTACAGTTTTGAATAAAAGAGCAACGTTATAATTATGTATATTAAGTGGAATGAAAATATTTGTTCGAATAAGACAAAAAAAATTAAATGGGCTTCTATTATGCAAATAAATAAAAAATAAATAAATTACCGTAGCCTATATAAGAGACGCCTGTGACACCAGAAGCATTGCAAGCGCTTTTCCAACCCTACCCATGGCCTTCCCAAGGACCTTTGACCACCTTAGTCAACACAGGAACACAACACCACTTAAGAGCATAGTATAGAATATATTTGCAAGCCGGCGGTGGAGCAGCGTGGTGGATTAGGCTCCAATCCTTCCCCTACAGGGAGAAAGAGACCTATGCCCAATAGTTGCATGTTGGCTTAATCGATATATATTTCATTCATTTAATGCAATCGAAGAAAGTAAACTATAAATATCAAATAAACAGACATTATATCTTAAAATTATAACTTCTAAATGAAGAAGTTTTAAATGAAAGTGTATACGCCATCATGGCGAATAAGAATTGTGGAGTAAAGACTAGGGATGTTAGAACAATGTGAACCTAGGGGTTCTCGACACAACGACCAATGAGGGGTGGGTATAAAATACTTTGTTGAATTGCACTAGGCTGGATTAGGTTTTGAATAGTGCTCTTGTGATGACTGCCTTTAGGGGAAGGGAAGCCATGTCAGGATTATTAAGAGTAGGTAGGTATATAATATCGGGAATTTCATTTTTCGACCATTTTTTCATGTACTTATATCATACAACATGCTTGTAACAACTACAAAGTAGAAAATATATTACATTTATTGATCTTTAATTCATAATATAAATAAACTAGCTGTGCACGCGACTTTGTCTGAGTGGAATTAATAATAAATAAAAAATTATTGTTAACTTCGTAAAGTTATAAAATAAATAAGTTTTTAAAATACAAGTAGCTTAAGTTACTTCTTTTCACATCAGTTATCTGCTAGTGAGAGTCCCGTCAAAATTGGTCCAGCCGTTTCAGAGATTAGCCGTAACAAATAGACAGACAGACAAACATTGTAAAAAATGTTATTTTGGTATATGTACCGTGTATACATCCATGTGTGCATTTAGTAAAAAGCGGTTATTTTAATATTACAAACAGACACTCCAATTTCATTTATTAATAAAATATTGTCCACTTAAATTTATTTATTTTGTAACTCTGCGAACTGAACAATATTTTTTTTAATTCCACGCGGACGAAGTCGCGGGCACAGCTAGTTATATATTATTATTAGTATTACACACAGAACTGTGATGTGGATTAGATTAGTTTAGACAATAAATAGTTGATTTATATAAATAAATATAAAACAAATTAGTATTTTCAGGACATCAACATATAGCATTTTGTTACGGTCATGAATATCAATCTGGAATAAAAAAAGATTCTCCCAAAGCGATTAGAAATCTCAAAGCGATTAGAAATCTCAATCGTAACAAAATGCATAAAATATATATTCCATAAATATATAACAAATGCAAAAAATATATATTCCACCAAATCATATCGTCCGTTACGATCTCCATATTACATTCTTAACGTCATTGACTACTAGAGTATCATAAAATATTTCAGAATATAATATCATCAAATTGAATATTATAAAATTGAAAACTCTAATAAAGCTATCAAAGATATTTATTTCACTTGTATAAACATAGTCGTAAAAAAACGAGTGTGCTTTAGACCACACGACTGAAGTAAAACTTCTTCAGCGATAGGCCTGCACAATAGGCCCGCACTGTGTCTTAAATATACGAAACGTAACTGACTATGTAGAAACAGAGAAAAAATATGTGCTCTATGTGCTATGTCTAAAGTTCTCACGATGAATATTCGAGCTATATCAATTTCAGTCTGTATCATGATACCGGGACATTTCTTAATATGGTGACCAACTGCACGCATGAAATCGTAGATGATCGAAGTTTACTTGTTATTTTTGAAATAAGATAACGTTATAATACTAGACATAATGGAATTATTTTATCATGTAAAAAAATTCCAATAGAAAACTTACTTAGCACTCACTTATTTTTTCGTTATACGTGTAATAGTATGCTGTCCAAATTAACCTTTTTATAAAAAAGGGAAACGCAAATTATAATTTTTCGTGTCTATTTTACAACAACATATTTTTCTTACAAGCATTGACCCTTCGATTACAAATACAACAAAAAATCGTTCAACTGGGTCAAGTCGTTCTCAAGTGACAATCTTTCATACGTGAAGCTATTGATTTATATCACATATATATATATATAATAAAATTAATTATTTTTGTAAATTTTATGTTTACTATCTGACCCCGCAAACGTTATTTTGCCATATATATATTATTAACCCCCTTAATCCCTCCCTCTTATAACTTAGCGGTATGAAAAATAGATGTTGGCTGATTCTCAGACCTACCCAACACGCACACAAAATTTCATAAAAATCGGTCCAGCCGTTTTGGAGGAGTACCTATGTTAATTAATATTGTGACACGAGAATTTTATATGTGGGCATTTGCGCTGTCGTACGCAATTAGCAAGGCATTAACAACAGATACACAGATCACGCCACCTAGCACATCGTTCGATAGTCACCTACCTACCCTCACACATTATATTACTTGAGTTATTCTGACGTGTATAAAACGAACGAACTGCGGCTAAGGCAGTCTTGGCTCTGGCTTGGCACGGTACACTTGTTATATGCTGCTAGTAGCTTTACCTAGACTCTTTCAATAATTAATTTGTGCAAACGAATTAATTGTTACGTAACGATCTATAATTTGACTAGGCAGGGCGGTCAACTCGAGCAGTGAAGGTGAGCGTTGATTTACATCTCAAAGGGGCCTTCTTAAACCTACACCTAAGTCGCAAGTCCTAGGCACTGCTCTGAGTTACTCCCTCTGCCACACGATGGACTCAGCACCCGCACAGTGAATCCATCGAATGCTAAGAAGTTAGTGTCCGCCCCGTTAACTAATAACTATCCCGCGTTCCCTGCTGCGTACCTTTCTACTAAAATAACTACCTTTCTACTAAGTGATTCCTGTGTTATAAGCAATCGGTGATATCATAAATTGTGTTTACTTGTACAACGTTGACCACTGAAGCCCACAGTAGACCGAGTACTCAGAGACAATGAGCGAGAGAAATCTACCAGCATCTGAAATGTATATAAGATTTTTAAGGATTCTACATACTAATATTTGCTGTGTGGTTACGTTAAGAATATAGCCACCCATAACATAGTTCCACTACCCCGCCATCCGTTGAATATACAGGTCGAAGACGGGCAACAGCGTCTTTGGTGCGACAAAGTCAGCCCTGCGGTCACCAACCCGCCTGCCCAGCGTGGTGACTATGGAAAAAACACATAAGTTCACTCCATTTTTGGCGCGAACTTGTGGAGGCCTATGTTCAGCAGTGGACTGTAATGGGCTGGAATGATGATGATGATGATGATGACATACTAATATATGTCTTGAACTTTCTACATAACAAACTTCTCCGTACTCCGTAACCTACCTCCGTAACTCCAATTACGTTTATTATTAACACGATAACTTTTTAAAGGTTTTCCAGAGTATTCTAGATTTTAAATAAAACATTAAAAATACTTTTAAGTAAACATTGAGAAATAATATATTCTTTCAAGCTAGCCATAATTTTACAAATTATTTTTTTTGTATTGAAAAGCTGCATCCCATTGAAAAAGAGCTTTAGTGCTATTTTTTATTATTTTTGGTTTGTTCAAGTTAATCCACGGATTACACATGTAGGAGTGAAACTGTTGTTCCCAAAAGCCTTCCTGAAAATCGTACAGGGATATAAGAGGATTTATTCTTTTTAAATCATATCGCTGTTATACAATTTTAAATAAACTAAAATACTGAAAATCGATTGGTCTAAATCAAAGTTCAAAACGATTTCAAAATAAAATTATTTGAAATTCATTTGTACCTACTCTATTTTTGTGTGTTAAGAATTTAGTGCAATTTTGCAACAATTTTTTTTTTATTTTTTATAAGTGATATGAGAACCTACGTAGATCAATGCTATAAAACTACCACAAATAGAGTACTATGGAAACACGTGCTAGGTGCTAGTTGTTAGTTCAATGTATGTCGAACTGGTAGCCGTTGCTGGACTCGACACTGGGAACTGTTACTTTTTCTCCATACCACATATTTTTGTGCGTTCATTATTCTTACACAATAGCTGTTTGAATATTTTAAATCGTTGGTACTATTTTATTTCGCACTGCATAGTAAATTTTTCTTTCATTCATTCATTACAGCCTATACAGTCCACTGCTGGACATAGGCCTCCACAAATTTACGCCAAAAATAACGTGAACTCATGTGTTTTGCCCATAGTCACCACGCTGGGCAGGCGGGTTGGTGACCGCAGTACTGGTTTTGTCGCACCGAAGACGCTGCTGACCGTCTTCGGCCTGTGTATTTACAAGCCAGCAGTTGGATGGTTATCCCGCCATCGGTCGGCTTCTTAAGTTCCAAGGTGGTTGTGGAACCTTGTTATCCCTTAGTCGCCTCTTACGACACCCACGGGAAGAGAGGAAGGAGGTGTCTAAATTCTTTAGTGCCGTTGCCACACAGTAATAGTAAATTTTAAGGATCACGAATTCTAATTCATTGTAATTTAATTGCAACCTTCTCAACGTATCATCGTGTGTGAAAGTATAAAAAATGTATATCATAGTCATTTATATTGTGTCAAGAATCTTGGCACGTTTATGTTTCAATGATTATGGTGTCATAAAATAAACATTTAACAATAAATAATGCTTGCTCGATAGCATTTCGCTATCAGTATTTTTCCTTAACTGACTTTGTGCTTTACCTTTTTGAAAAAAAAAAATCAAATGCATATTCTCGTACGCTCACTAATTTGACCCAATTTGGTTAATGCCGTGCAATTTTACAAATACACGGTGAATTTCTTATTAAAATGCAGTAATTAATTCTACTGAGCCAACCTACGCATAATTATGCCAATATAAAAAAAATTAATTAATAAACATTTAAAACAAATCAACAAAAGAGACATAGACATATAAGTAGTAGTTTCAATATTATAAAAGGAATTGAATTTAAAATCATTTCTAATTCCATCATTAATTATTTTTATTTTTGTTTTTCACGGTTAATTATTTAGTTTTTTATACGTGGATGAAAAAATAAACATTTTACACTCGACTAATTTTTTTTTTGTTTGAACAATAATAGAAAATGAGTATTTCAGTAAAGAGGTGCTATGCACTTGTTGGTTTAAGAGCTAAAATGACAATATAACGACAGGACCAAACGTCTGCCAAACCAGGATCGGTTACCGTATGAGAGTAACCTAAAATAACAACAGCTTGGCTCAAATCCAAATAAAAAATTAAATCTACCTGACACAGTTTACGTGGACTACGTAATCGTACACAATGCACGAAATAAACAAGGGGCAAACAATCTTGGTCTAAACTTGCTCTATTTATATTATGTTCTTGTTTACACAATATGAAGGTTTTTGGTGGTCTAAGTAGTTTATATTGTCAAGAGACAATTTTAAGTGGTACCTGTGATTAATTGTAAACATTCAAATATTATAACGAAAATTAACAAATGTTATTAATGTCAATTTTAAAACTAAATTAGTCATCAAAACATCAATACCACTTATATAGCTCATACTACGAGTATGTAATATTCTTAACCTATTTGTACCTCTTTTAATATAGGCATAATATAATTATGTCTTTACAGTGTGTAGAAAAAGAAAAAAAAAAGTTAGCCTAATTATTTAGCGGCTAAAAGTAGTGTCATTGTTAACATCTTTGAATAATTTGGCAAGTCAAAAAACCCGTGATGACTGAAGTCGCTTCAAAGCAAATATCGCGATTAGAATCTTTGTGTACGAGAATAAATTTGTCGTCAGCTGCTCGGTTGTTTGATCAACAGATTAAAAAGTCGGCAAACGCGGGTAGCAAATGGTGCATTTTGAAGTTGAAAAAGTTTTTACAAAGAGTGTGCACACATCGCAACTCCTCCAGATTTCCATAGATTAAACTTTAAATTGTCTTTTACATAGGAAGCGAATTTTTATATAAAAATAATACGAAAACTGCTACTTAAAGTTGGGTATCAGCAGTTTTCCCACAAATAAAAATTTTCTGTTAAGATTTCATAGTAGAATAGTTTGAATTGCTTTTCAGTCGCTTTCAAGGAATTATGAGATTTAAAAGTATTGTGTAAAAATGCATTTTTTTAACAGTGAAGTTTTTTTTTATTGCTGGACATAACGTCAAGTATATTTTGTGATAGGATTTTTTTGTTTCACATCACTTTTAGAGCAAACAAAAAATAGGTATTCCAGTTATCTCGGTAAATATTATAATAAAATTAATTTATACTATTTTTTATCATATTTTTCTGTTTCTATTTAGAAGAATAAAGTTATCAGCAATCAAATTAAATATTTTTTATGTATTTTTCACCATCAAATTTGCTTATTCTGTTATGCACGATGCACATTAATCACAACAATTAGTGAAGGTATATCAGAATTATAGGTAGTTTTAATTTATCAAAAACGGTTTTTTCTTCTGATTGTTCCGTTTGCAACGTTTATATGTAATTATAAACGTGCTTTAAATTAGAAAATTGTATCTTTACATTGTATGATTAGCTTGACGATTTCTTATAATAAAATCTGTTTTATAATTATTTAATGGTAACTCAAATTTTAGCATACCCTAATTTTTACTTAAGAAAGTTTTCTTCCATAAGCTACCATTACCCATATCCATTTCTAATAAGCAGTATCATATTACCGTATTAATTTTAGGGGATAGTGTACCTCAAAGGGCCCAAATTAGCATGAGTGAACACGTTTGAAGGATAATAAAGTGGCGGTGGCTGTAGACTAGTGCACCTTAGGGGCTAATTTCGCTTGGCATGTGATGATTATAAGCCGACCCGCAATATGCTAATGTTTTAGCCTTCAGCATGCCATAGCGCTTCTGTGCGATATACGTTTTTTATGTACATAATTGCAGAATCTGGTAGTAACGATGCAACATGGCACATTAATTATGGCGTGATCATGTAAGTGCTACAAATTACAGTGTGTTGTTGTTATATATAAATCTTGATATACAACATATCATTTTAAACATTTCGGAAGGAACAAAGGAGTATGTTAAAGTCAAATTTTGCAACTCCTTACCTACTTGAAATACATTTTTATAATCATACTAGCTGACCCCGTAAACGTTGTTTTGCCATAACACAAAATTTCAAATATTTTTCTCAATTTTATCGCAGCTTTAACTGTCGGGACAAACTGAAATTAAAATAGAATAATATTTAATATTTGATGCTGCGATGGTAGCGCAGTCTACCGGATCCAGTGTAAAACATTCCATAATTAACAACTACTTATAAATGAAAAATTAGTTGAATAAACATTTTCCATTGCAAATTGTAAATCTAAACCATCCTCGAATCCCCTTGAACTCACACAAAAAATTTCATCAAAATCCATCCAGCCGTCTAGGATGAGTTTAATGACATATACACGCACACAAGAAATATATATATATAAAGATTTGTTGCCATTGATAATTAGTTATACGACATTTTATCCGCCCTACGAAGTGAAACAAGGCGGTGGATTAAGTTCCAATCCTTTTCCTACATGTTGAAAGAGGCCTGTGCCCAGCAGTGGGATTTCACAGGCAAACTCATTATACGTCATTTTAGTTCCCTTAATGTCCTTCTTTTATAGTTAACCTAATTAAAAGAATAAAAAATATTATTATTTTCTAATCCTTATATTAATTAATCTTATTTAAAATTAAAAATACCGTCATAACACGAAATACAAAAATTACTTCATTAATAATTTATACATTGTACAACAAACATCAAGTCCGGATAAAATGAGACTTAGAGCCGTCATTTAAACAAGAATCCCGATAAATCCGCAGATGGGTATAAAGCACATAGGTCGTATTGTGAGGATAGAAAATTACTCAATTAACAAAACATCAAGAGCGTAAAGGATTTATTTTCCGAATTAAATGTGGATATCTTTTAGTATTCAGGGACTTACTGAAATGAATATTCCATTTTAAGCGATTAAACTGTTAATAAGCGCTTTGAGTAACTAACAAAAGGGTGACAAATAAATTGTTTTGTGTGCTTTGAAACAGCATAATCCATCAAGTTGAGTTTATCAAGGAGATTAGACGACTAGCACTTAACAATAACGGGGCTTTCTAAAGACTAACTGGTTGATAAATTAACTTTACGTATTTCAATTTATATATTTTTATATAATTTTATAATATTATTTTGAAGTTACCTCATTAATAAGTGGAATTAAAACGTACTCCCATTTTCAAATTCCATATGATATCAGATGTTTAAAAAATATCAATCTTTTAGAAAACGAATAAAGATAAATTTTAACAATAAATTTATCAAAGTATAGAAATTAAAAGCGATAAAATTCTTCACGTAATAATAAATCTTTATTTTTATTTAAGATTTGTAAAGAATTTTAGACGATCGATGTTCAAATAGTATTTTGGCCGAAAAAATACAAAAATCTGATTTTCGTTTCATTACGATATCGACAGTAGGTCAACGCTGGCGAGAAAGAAAAGAATAATTTAAAATTACGATGCTTTAAAATTACATTGAATATTTTTCCGATATTGAACGTTATATCAGTTGATTATTCCAATTTTTCAGATCGTCTGCCTTCGTTAATTGTTTTGCCAGTCCATCCGATTCGTTCTTCAGTTAGCTTTACAATTTCAAAGTGTCATTTGATTCGTGATGGATTTTGAAGTTTTTTGGCAATTTCACGCTCTGTAGCAATTCCCCGATGACTTCTCTTTTGTTCTGTCGAGAGTGTATGAATTGTTAACTTTATGAATTGTAAAAGGTAGGTTCTCGTTTAATTACGAAGAAACAATTTTTTACGTTTTTTCGAAGTTAAAAAAGTTAAGAAAATATTGATGGCTTTTCATTTTATTTTCTTAGTCAAATTAACTTTAATTACTTGATATTTCATACATGTAATTTATTCTGAGGTAATATTATGATCACGTTTCGTGAATATTTATTTATTTTTTTACTAACCATAGCCGTTAGTGAAAAATATATCTGAGAATAATTATTTTGATCTTTATAAATCACTCAAAAATTATTGTTAAGAAATAAAGCCTAAAACTAATATACGTCGTATGTTATTGTAATTTAATAAGAAAAATAATTAACCAAGCAATAAGTATATAAAAAACAACTATTTTGTTTTGTTTGAAATTTACATTTATCCGACGATTTTCATGTGTCATAATAATTATTGCTATTTCTGTAAACGGCGTTATTGTTATATTGTATTGTATTGCTTTGTATTTAATTATTTCCATAGACATTTAAATAATTTTTATTAATAGTAGATAAGAACAAATAAATATATTGTTTTACGTACTTATAATACTTATTTACTTTTTTTACATTGAAGTACTAAATTATTATGATTTTTGTCTCTCTGGTGAAATGGCGACGAAAGTTCCCGTTGTTATCATCCTAATAACTTTACTCTTTTTAGTGGAGAAATTATTCGCTAACTCTAATCCTAACCCTAAGCGTCAATGCTTCTCCTATATCTCCTTTAGTACATTGAATCGAATGAACTAATGAATACCTTGAATTCAACATAAACATAATTGTGTTTGCTTGCAAACGAAAAAAAACCGACTTCAATTACATCGACGAGTAGTACAACGTAGATCGACGAAAAAATAGTCAAGTAACTGCGCGTTATCAAAGATTACTCAAAAAGTAATTATCAGATCTCAATAAAATTTATATGTGACATGACAAACATCAGCTTTCGATTAAATTAAAAATTAATAAAATCGGTACACCCAGTAAAAAGTTATTGCGGATTTTCAAGAGTTTCCCTCGATTTCTCTAAGATCCCATCATCAGATCCTGGTTTCCTTATCATGGTACCAAACTAGGGATATTCCCTTTCCAACGAAAAAAGAATTATCAAAATCGGTACACCCAGTAAAAAGTTATTGCGGATTTTCAAGAATTTCCATCAATTTCTCTGGGATCCCATCATCAGATCCTAGTTTCCTAATCATGGTACTAAACTTGGGATATCTCCTTTCAAACAAAAAAAGAATTATCAAAATCGGTACATCCAGTAGAAAGTTATGTGGTATAATACAACGTAGGTCGACGAAAAAAGCGTCAAGTAAAAACGCATTATTAGATATAGCTCGAAAAGTAGTTGTTAGATCTCAAATAAATTTAAATGGGACCAATTGGCACACACCACCTTTCGATTAAAAGAAAATTTGTCGAAATCGCTCCACCCAGTCAAAAGTTCTGATGTAACATACATTTAAAAAAAAATACAGTCGAATTGAGAACCTCCTCCTTTTTTGGAAGTCGGTTAAAAAATTATTCTTCAAAATAAACTTGATTAAATGTAATAAGTTCGGTATATAAGCAGTATACCGTCAATTATTTCATGTTATTGTATTTGTAATTTGTTATGAATTATCTCAACATGAATATTCTTGATATATATTTTTTGCGATATAGCAATTCAATAATTGTTACTTACATTGTTTGAAGAAAATGTTAAAAGTATAGATCTTTCCTATTTATATACATTTCTTTTTTTATATATTTTCTTTGATTAGTATCCTTAAAAACATTTATAACTTTTGGACTCAGTCTTTCTATGACGGGTCTTTTTGTTCTTGGAGATTAGCTGAGTGTAAAATTTAAAGCAATAGAACAAAATATGACAAAACCTAAAAGCCTAAATGCCTAACCTAATGCCTAAATTGGTCATTAAAATCACGCGCATGCATAAAGTTTTAATGTTCGCGTGACGTTACTACTCGCTAAGTTACTATTATTAGAAACCATTTCAAAACAAAAATAATTAAGATTATTGTCATCCGTAATGTTAAAACGTAAATTAAGGTAAGCTACGTACACATTTTCCTTGTTAGTTTTATGTAAGTTACAATATTTATACCTTGTTTTATTAATTAGCCTGTACAAATTTTGTGTTTGCTCAAGTCTTAACTTATTTAAATTGTCTGGCCTCTAAGTACATAATAAATAATGCACAAATAAGGGACTATTCATTATTGTTGTTTTAGTGATTAATGTTTTAAGCTGAAAATTCATCGGTGGCCGTTCTTCGGGTACCAGGAAATTGAGCATAACGATAGCGATTAATATTTCAAAACCTCTTCGGCGATTGAACACAAGGACTTAAACAACTTATATTGAACTTAAACTTGTTGCAGTAAAGTTCAATTTTTCTTGAAAAATTTGCTCATGGGCTTATGAGTTTCAAACAATAGACGTAAATGTATCTGTATAAGTGACATCGACAAGTAATACAACGTAAGTAGAAGCAAAATAGTCAAGTAATCAAAATTCATCAAAGATTATTCAAAAATAAGACATCATATCTCGATAAAATTTAAATCGAACTACAAATCAAGCATCAGCTTTTGATTAAATCAAAAATCATCAGTAAAAATTTATGCGGTATAATACAACGTAAGTTGACGAAAAAATTGTCAAGCAAATACGCAATATTACATATAACTCGAAAAGCACTGTTAGATCTCATTTTAATTTAAATGAGACCACATGACACGCACTACAATTTGATTAAAACAAAAATAATTGAAATCGATCCACCCAATTAAAAGTTCTGAGGTATGTTAATACATTTAAAAAAAGACAATCGAATTGAGAACCTCTTCCTTTTTTTGGAAGTCGGTAAAAATACAAAAACCATTTGTAATACAAATAAAATTCAAGTAATTTTTAACCTAAAATATTTAAGTAATGTTGTTTTAATTTAGTTTTGATATATCTACTTGAAATATTTTTGTTCAAATTTAAGGGTACGTTGTTACTAAGTCGAGTGCATACAGAATGTTCAATATATTTTTAAATGACATATTGAAAAATTGTTCTATAATAAGCACTATAAAATCTATTTTGTGCTGTGTGGCTACGGCACCAAAGAATATAGCCACCCCCTCTCTTCCCGTGGGTGTCGTAAGAGGCGACTAAGGGATAACAAGGTTCCACTACCACCTTGGAACTTAAGAAGCCGACCGATGGCGGGATAACCATCTAACCACTGGCTTTAAAACACACAAGCCGAAGACGGGCAGCAGCGTCTTACGTGCGACAAAGCCAGCCCTGCGGTCACCAACCTGTCTGCCCAGCGTGGTGACTATGGGCAACACACATGAGTTCACGCATTTTTGGCGCGAACTTGTGGAGGCCTATGTCCAGCAGTGGACTGCAATAGGCTGGAATGATGTACTGGTAAAACTTTACAACTCTTAAAGTAGCCTTTAAAGCTTTACACCTTTCTTTTAAGACTAAATAAACAAAAAATTATATTTTTAATATCATATCAAAAATCGACCGTTCCAGTGGGGATCGAACCTATTACTCCGACTGACCGTGTCGACGCTCTAGCCAATTAAGCTATGAAACGATGTAATATTGTGATCATTATGTTTAGAATTCCCTGTGTGGGTAGCACGAAAATAAAGTAAAAATTTCCATTTTTAAATTACTTAATTAATTACAGTACGTACCTAACTATTGAATATTCTTACAAACTATCTAAATTTGTTCTTAGTAGAGTTTCATTATATCTTTTATTCACAAATAAACCTTATTAGTCTCATTAAAACATATTCATATTAGAATCCTACAATGTTTTTTTGTCTCTCTCTCACTCGTTTGAAAAATGAAAGAGAGAAACCTAATTAAAGGGGATAATCAGTTTGCAGTTTTTAATGTCTTTTACTTGTTCTGACATGTATGGACTTGACTTGAGGTCTCGTTGCAGACACATGTGTTAACGGTACAGTTGTTCATATCGTTGACGTAAGATAAAGAGAAAAGTGGGCCCAACACAGAGCTTTGAGCTGTACCCTCAATCACAGAC
The DNA here is from genome assembly GCF_905220565.1 of Melitaea cinxia. Lineage (NCBI taxonomy): Eukaryota > Metazoa > Arthropoda > Insecta > Lepidoptera > Nymphalidae > Melitaea > Melitaea cinxia. Next base: position 9,491,819 of record NC_059409.1, read on the forward strand.
AGATCTTGCAAGAGACCTATGTTCAACAGTGGACGTCCATCGGTTGAAAATAATGATTATAATGATGATGATGATGATGATGATTATGATGATGATGATGATGATGATGATGATGATGATGGTGATGATGATGATGATGATGATGATAATGATGATGATGATGTACATATGTACATGTATTAACAAATACTTTTGTTTTTTAATTTTGTATTGCATTCACAAATGTCTGATACCTATCAGTCTTTTTATGAAAAGAAAAACTTAATTTTATATTTGCAATATTTAGCTCTCTCCATCTCCAAGCATCGTTACCAATATAATTTTAATAAAAATATCATGCAAAGAAATAACCTATTTATCTTTTAAATCAGCTTAAAATGTATTGTTAAAAATAATTGAAATAGTCAAATTTTGAAATATGATACTCAAGTAAAATTCATTTAAATAGAAGTATCACTTAACCTGTCCTAAGAACAGTTTACGTAATTATTTTCTTATTAGAAAATATTTTCGAACTCTGGGCAAGTCGTAAAAACACACTGACTACACACTATATTTTGTTTTCTGAAGATTCATCACCATACTTCATATTCATTGTCTAGAAATTCCATTAAAAATCGTTAAAAATGGTTTTCTTTATAGGCTTTACTTCAATTAATGTTCAATTAAAAAGTTATGTACTATTATGTTAAACAACGAGCGGCAGTTTCAGATAAACAAGGGCTGTTTCTTGGAGCTGTTCAACTACAGCAAAGTCAACTAAGACTTGACCAAAGTTTAATTATAAGCCGAATGATCAAGTTCGAAGCACAGTCACAAACTTTGAGTCACGCTTTGCTATCTAAGAGATTGAGATTGTATTTTAATAATAAATATTTAATAAATTAAAAAAAAGGATATTTATTAATTTTCTCTCTTTTTTTATCGTATACATTTACGTAGTGTGTTTTTTTAATTCACGTGTAAGTATACTCGAAAAGCACTGTTAGATCTCATTTTAATTTAAATGAGACCACATGACACGCACTACAATTTGATTAAAACAAAAATAATTGAAATCGATCCACCCAATTAAAAGTTCTGAGGTATGTTAATACATTTAAAAAAAGACAATCGAATTGAGAACCTCTTCCTTTTTTTGGAAGTCGGTAAAAATACAAAAACCATTTGTAATACAAATAAAATTCAAGTAATTTTTAACCTAAAATATTTAAGTAATGTTGTTTTAATTTAGTTTTGATATATCTACTTGAAATATTTTTGTTCAAATTTAAGGGTACGTTGTTACTAAGTCGAGTGCATACAGAATGTTCAATATATTTTTAAATGACATATTGAAAAATTGTTCTATAATAAGCACTATAAAATCTATTTTGTGCTGTGTGGCTACGGCACCAAAGAATATAGCCACCCCCTCTCTTCCCGTGGGTGTCGTAAGAGGCGACTAAGGGATAACAAGGTTCCACTACCACCTTGGAACTTAAGAAGCCGACCGATGGCGGGATAACCATCTAACCACTGGCTTTAAAACACACAAGCCGAAGACGGGCAGCAGCGTCTTACGTGCGACAAAGCCAGCCCTGCGGTCACCAACCTGTCTGCCCAGCGTGGTGACTATGGGCAACACACATGAGTTCACGCATTTTTGGCGCGAACTTGTGGAGGCCTATGTCCAGCAGTGGACTGCAATAGGCTGGAATGATGTACTGGTAAAACTTTACAACTCTTAAAGTAGCCTTTAAAGCTTTACACCTTTCTTTTAAGACTAAATAAACAAAAAATTATATTTTTAATATCATATCAAAAATCGACCGTTCCAGTGGGGATCGAACCTATTACTCCAACTGACCGGGTCGATGCTCTAGCCAATTAAGCTATGAAACGATGTAATATTGTGGTCATAATGTTTAGAATTCCCTGTGTGGGTAGCACGAAAATAAAGTAAAAAATACCATTTTTAAATTACGTAATTAATTACAGTACGTACCTTACTATTGAATATTCTTACAAACTATCTAAATTTGTTCTTAGTAGAGTTTCATTATATCTTTTATTCACAAATAAACCTTATTAGTCTCATTAAAACATATTCATATTAGATTCCTACAATGTTTCTTTGTCTCTCTCTCTCTCTCGTTTGAAAAATAAAAGAGAGAAAACTTATTAAAGGGGATAATCAGTTTGCTTAATGTCTTGACTTGTCCTGACATGTCTTTTACTTGTTCTGATATGTATGGACTTGACTTGGGGTCTCGTCGCAGACACATGTAGAAAAGTGTGCCCAACACAGAGCTTTGAGATGTACCCTCAATCACAGACAGATCTTGCAAGAGACCTATGTTCAACAGTGGACGTCCATCGGTTAAAAACAATGATGATAATGATGATGATGATAATGTACATGTACATGTATTAACAAATACTTTTGTTTTTTAATTTTGTATTGCATACGCAGATGTCTGATACCTATCAGTCTTTTTATGAAAAGAAAAAATTTATTTTATATTTGCAATATTTAGCTCTCTCCATCTCCAAGCATCGTTACCAATATAATTTTCATAAAAATATCATGCAAAGAAATAACCTATTTATGTTTTAAATCAGCTTAAAATATATTGTTAAAAATAATTGAAATAGTTAAATTTTGAAATATGATACTCAAGTAAAATTCATTTATCTAGAAGTATCACTTAACCTGTCCTAAGAACAGTTTACGTAATTATTTTCTTATTAGTAAATATTTTCGAACTCTGGGCAAGTCGTAAAAACACATTGACTACACACTATACTTTGTTTTCTGAAGATTCATCACCATACTTCATATTCATTGTCTAGAAATTCCATTAAAAATCGTTAAAAATGGTTTTCTTTATTGGCTTTAGTTCAATTAATGTTCAATTAAAAAGTTATGTACTATTATGTTAAACAACGAGCGGCAGTTTCAGATAAACACGGCTGTTTCTTGGAGCTGTTCAACTACAGCAAAGTCAACTAAGACTTGACCAAAGTTTAATTATAAGCCGAATGATCAAGTTCGAAGCACAGTCACAAACTTTGAGTCACGCTTTGCTATCTAAGAGATTGAGATTGTGTTTTAATATTAAATATTTAATAAATTAAAAAAAGGATATTTATTTTATTTTCTGTCTTTTTTTTCTTTTTATCGTATATATTTACTTAGTGTGTTTTTTTTATTCACGAGTAAGTATATTTTTATTCATGTTTTCACAAAATACAGAAAAAGTTTTTACTTCCTGACTAGTCTGCTTAAAATTTTAATTTGCATTTAAATTTATCTCTTTTATATACAATTTGTCTCATAATATATTTGTAATAAAGGTTGTTCTCTAACTTATTAAGGAGCTTATGAAGCCCAAGTCTTGTTGTTTATGGAGGACTATACGTAGTTATAAAATGTTTATAAACTGTTTCAGTTCAGAAGCTCGGTATCTACATAATTATGTATTTGATTGATTCATTAAGCTAGTGTTAAATCCTAGGGTAATTGAAAAAATCAACAAACTTTAACTGAAAATAATCCATATGAAGAAAAAAGATTAACAAAGATGGAAAATAAGCTTCATATAATACCTACAAACGTAACTTACACAAATATTTTACTACATAAGTATATATTTCATCTTTTAGGATAATTCGAGTAGCTGTATTATTGTTCTGTGTAATGATATCATCGTGAGTAATGGTGCAGCTATATTAGGTCATGTAATCTCGTTTTTCAAATTTCCAACATTGTACAATTTAAAGTGACGTTCAGATCGCGTCATGATATGCAAACTACTGAAATGAGTGGTAATATTCATAAATTGTTTTCCACGCATTGGTATAAATATTAATATTTCGGAAATATGTAATAGCGTGTGTGTAGTGTGTAAAAATAGTTTAGTAAAAAATACGGTGTTAATTTAAATAATTTGTCAAGTTAAAGTAAAATCAAGTTTTTATTTATTTTGTTTATATTATTTAAATATATATATATATATATATATATATTTATTTATTTATTTATTTATATGGTTAAAATCATGGTTCTTTTAAATTTAACTTTTCTTTGCAATTTACTTTTATTAAATAGTTAAAACTCAAACATAAACTTATCAATCAGCCAAATGCAAAATAAAAGGATAATGATAACTTTTGTTATTAATAATTAATTCGTATTAGAAACTTATTAAGGTCGCGTCCATCTTCTAAATTGTAAATATAAATAAAGACTACACAGTAAATGAACAAAAGACTGTACCTAATAAGGTTCAATGTAAACCCATCTAGACAGGTACTACTCCTTCTAATATATTGGATCGTCAACAATGCTTTTAGTACTTATGTTTCATTGTTAAGAGTAAGATGTATTTCTAAGAGTTTATTGTATTGGCTATTTGCGGCTTTAACTACTAATGAAATAAGAAATTACATTATTATTTGTGTAAGCAATATACATGTCATGTTGTATATTTTTATATAATATTGTATTGTTTAGAAAAGTTTTTTTTTTCTTAACTTATCACATAATAAATAAATAAATAAATATCTACACAATACACACACGGTCATCTGTTCCTGCTGACAGCCGACTGGTATAGTTACATATATATTTTTTTGATAAACATACTTATAAATAATACATATATTAATATATAATAAAATATTTATATTGCACCCAGGCTCGGGGTGGGAATCGAACCCACAACCCTCGGCACATAAAAACCCTCCACATAACAAGCGACATTCAGAATTGACCCTTTTTAAAAAATTATTTTTCAATGGTGATAACTAATTTATTTCCAATTTTTATAATATTATTACAATAATTATTACAATTAATACGCTTTAGCCTGTAATATCCCACTACTGGGCATAGGCCTTTTTCCCCATGTAGGAGAAGGATCAGAGATCCACCACGCTGCTCCAGTGCGGGTTGGCAGATATATTCTACTATGAGTAACGATCGCTATCAGGTGTACATGATAACAACCGGGACCGACGGCTTAATGTGCTCTCCGAGCACTATTACAACAATTTAATATAAATTAAGAACAATTGATACAATTTAAGGTTACTTCTAACTACTACATGAATAAATACACACACACACACACACACACACACACACACAAACAAACACACACATTCACACACACAACACACACATTCGTAACTTAAGAATAAGTTAGGCATCTTAATGCCTGTGTTATCGGTATAACATATAAATTATATTATAATCGTACATTCATAAAAAAAAAAGTTTATACTACACCTAGACTTGGAGCGGGAACTGACCCAACAGCTTCACTGTAGCAGAAAGCAGACTCATTATAAACTGCACCAACGGGCTTGTTAGATTGACATACAACCGCTTGTAAAAGTATATTTACAATTATTAAAAAAAAAAAAAAAAAATAAAAAAAAAATATTATACAATACACAGTCACTCATAATTTGTGTCAACAATAATAGCAAAAGTTAAAAACATTGTTTTTAAATAGCTATAAATAATTCCTACAACGTGTAAAATATTACCAAACAATAGCAAAACTGCTAATATCTATAATAATATCATCTTATAACTGACGCGTAAGTTTTATTCGTCTTTGAAAATGAATACGAGACGATTTCCAAAGTCCAATTACTTGAATCTTTTGTGATAGAAATTACTTAGCAACGAAACATTTTTGATGAATCAGGTTTACTTGTTACGATTACGATATACGAGACGAGTATGTATACGTTTAACGTGATTTTTTTTTATTTTTTAACCGACTTCCAAAAAGGAGGAGGTTCTCAATTCGACGGTATTTTTTAAAATGTATTTTACATCAGAACTTTTGACCGTGTGGACCGATCTCGACAATTTTTTTTTAATCGAAAGGTGGTGTGTGTCAATTGGTCCCATTTAAATTTATTTGAGATCTAACAACTACTTTTCGAGTTATATCTAATAATGCGTTTTTACTTGACGCTTTTTTCGTCGATCTACGTTGTATTTACCGCATTACTTTCTACTGGATGTACCGATTTTAATAATTCTTTTTTTGTTGGAAAGAAGATATCTCTAGTTTGGTATTATGATAAGGAAACCAGGATCTGATAACGGAATCTCAGAGAAATCGAGGGAAACCCTTGAAAATCCGCAATAACTTTTTACTGGGTGTACCGATTTTAATAATTTTTAATTTAATCAAAAGCTGATGTTTGTCATGTGGTCACATATAAATTTTATTGAGATCTGATAACTACTTTTTGAGTAATCTTTGATAACGCGTAGTTACTTGACTATTTTTTCGTCGATCTACGTTGTATTACTCGTCGATGTAATTGAAGTCGGTTTTTTTTCATTTGCGAGCAAACACAATTATTTATTTTTAACATCTGGAATATCTAACTAATTACCCATTTTTCTAAACATTAACTACATTATCTACGCAATTTGATCAACCTTGATTTTTAATAGGTGATGTATTTACTAAATATAGAGATATAACATAAAAATACTTGACTTTTATCAAGCGCCATTTTAAAAAGCCTTTCTAAAAAGGCGTAAGGAACGCAATTTATTTTTATATCTGTTTTCGTCTACATCCAAACTAATATTAAAAAGTTGAACAGTTTGTTTGTTTGAACACGCTTATCTCAGGAACTACTAGTTCGAATTGAAAAACTCTTTTTGTATTGGATAGTCCATTTACCGAGGTTATAGGCTATATAAAATTTTAGTACGCTTTTTTTCCCTAAATTACCACGAGTGTAATCGCGTGCCACAGCTAGTTAAATTACGAAATACTTCATTCATTATAATAATTCAATGAACATTGCATACTTTAACTACAATATTTATACATAAGTGATAGTAAAAATACAAATCGATCATCGGCGATAATAAATAATGCAATTCATTTTATTTGATTATAGCTAAAGCTGATAACACGATGCGGATTTGAATAAATAAATAAAGATGGATTTTACGTGTAAATGATGTTCGAAATGGTGTAAATTTTCGATGGACCAGGTAATAACGACCCATTACATTACTTTCATGTTTCACACCACTTATACGGCTTTTTTTATGACATATATATATATATGAATATAACCTATGTTATGATATAAGTACTTAAATGATTATATATAAAACTTATATAATAGTTTTCCTTCATTGTTTTATTCGGATAAATTGTAATTTATAGATCCACGAAAACACACTGAAGAATTTCGATAGTTTATACTTCTTCTCCATAATATGGTAAGAGCCCGTGACTTATTACCTAAAAGTAGAATATTTACAGAACAAGAATATAATACAAATTGTACAGACTTAAGTAATCCATTAAGCATTACAATTTTCTGATAAAGCTTCGGAGCAAGGTTTTTTTGTCGTTAAAAGAAAAGCAAACTAATTTAAACAAGGCAATCGTTTCGTTTCTTAAGTACACAGTAATAAAGATAAAATAAATTCAAGATTTTAAATAACGTTTCTACTGTAAGATGATTGTGTTCCAGAAGCCCGTGACAGATATATAAACATTTTTTAAACCGCCTCAAGTCTTACAAAGCAATTTACTTGAGTAAACAATCAGTATTCCGCCCCGCTAGGAACTCAGCAAGGTTCCATCAGCGCGCTTAGAGTTATGTGGCAATCGTGCTCTTCAAAATGTGCTTAGCTCAGGTTATGAGAAAATTTATATTTTATAAAACAATAAGCTTTCTACGTTAGACTCGGTTTGAAGTCCGTATGAGATTTCAATTTAATGGGTGAGTGGGTACAATTTTACTTTAAATACTCTTTAATAACAATTTTATAGTTTCTTTTATATACAATATTTGTTGAATATATGACTTAGTATAAGTTTAGCAGCTAATTAAGTTGAAAAACATAGTATGTGAATTTTATTCAAAACACGTTTTTCCCTAAAATGCCGTAAACTGCGAATATTTTCTAATTTAACAGCAAATTAAAAGATACGAAAAAATTCCAACCGAATTGAGAACTTCCAAATAAGAGAGATTTGAGAAGCAAGACGGTTAAGATTGATAAAAAACACCAGATTTACAGTCGTGTGTGTAAAATGAAATTACTCATGTTAGATATTATTTTAAACTAAGCAACAGAAAAATTACGGGTGTATTGACATGCAGTTTAGAAATATAATCGCAATTAAAGTTATTTTAACAAAAACCACTCTAAATATGGGTTGTGATTTAGTTAAATCCTAATTATTTTACTCAACATAAATATTTTAATGACTTAATCACAACTTTGTTAGAAAAGGGACGGGTTTCAGGTAATGAAAAATAAATTTCTAAAAGCATTATCAAGCAAAATATTTGTAGAAATCTTGTATCTGACGTATCTGTCCAACATTTAACATGTCCACAAACAAAGTATCGAGTATCCAGCAGAAATTTTGTGATGTAATAACTTTTTTTCAGTTACCTTACCATAACGTACCTTTAACTTTTTAAGTGCTCAGGGCATCAGCGATTTTATTTAGGAATTATTTTAAGAGCTATTTTACGCAGTATAAGATGTTTTTAACAAAGCGCTCAGAATATGACAGCTATAACACGTATAGGAATAGGAATATCAACATATATAATATTTTCAATTAGCTGCCCGGACAGACTTCATTCTGTCAAAAGTTGAGAGTAACAATTTTTTTTTTAAACATTTTTGAATATCATATCAAAAATTTTTTTTTATCTTTTTTTATTACTTACGGGTATGAAAAATAGATGTTGGCCAATTCTCAGACCTACCCGATATGCACCAAAATTTCATAAAAATCGGTCTAGCCGTTTCGGGGCAATATTTTAACTAACATTGTGACACGAGAATTTTATATATAAGATATGTACATATATAGAAGATTAAATTGAATAATTTTCTTTGTTTTCTGTAGTAACTTATATCGATATACAATCGCCTAATTACTTAAATTATCATATTATTTGTAGAAAGTATGCACATTTAATGTAAAATATCGTTCTATTTATATTAGTTAGAGTCCACAGGCAACAAACACAAAAACTCACACAAACCTTTAGTTCTAAATCGTCAAACAGTTGTATCTGTGTGTTTAAATAAATGCTGAAGGCCAATAACGTATAACATTAACTATTTAATTAAAATAATACGTTTATTACACAATCTAAACTGTTACAAAATTTTATTTCATCAGTATTTTTCTTTGTTTTTTGAAACGAATATAAAACTCATATAAAAAAATATTCTCCATTAAATGTTTATATTGTTTCTTACATTTACGAAGTACCGCCAACCAGTTTAAGGATAAAAGTAATACAACACAAGAAACAAATAGCATACTTTAGCCATTCGTCGTCGACCCAAATCCGACACAATGTCGATGTTTTCGGTAACACAATGCGTCGCTATCGTTCTTCGCTAGTCACTGCAGTTTATTCAGGTGATCGTTACTTTCACCGAACTTTCAGAGCTTTTATTCTCTATGACAAATAATATAAACGAGCATATTGTATGTTTTTATGTATATTGACATTTTTATCAAGAAAGTTTCTGTTGAGTTTCTAAATGATTCTCACAATCAGAATTTGCATTCTGATTAGTTAATATTATAATCATACATAAAAATGTAATAATTCATTTTTACATTTTTAAGTCTATTCTAGTTCAGTTTGTGGAGTAGTAGTATATATTAATGGAATGCGCTAAGAACGAAACCAGAAGACGCTATTTTTTTCCTTATAAACTGTTTTATACGAATGTTGGAGAATGTAATAGTATTGTGACAAAACCAGAATCTATTTCGGCAAAGAAATTGTATAAATTGGTCAATAAAGTTCAATCAATAGTGTTTTAAGGTGTTATCATGTAATTGTATTAACATTAATGTATAATAACAGAGCGACATAATCGCAGTAGCGGCAAAGCTCTATAATAAAGAAAAAGAAAAAAAAAGTCTGTTCTGGACTATGATTTTTCGTGTGATTTTGATTACAAACTCATCTCGTTAGCGGTATCCATGAATTCGCAAGGACACTCAGACATATCAGGAAAAATTATAAGAAATAAATATTTGCTACTTTACATAGATACTACTTTTGTAATGTATTACAGTGATGTTAACGGATTAAACTCTTACTGTTTTACTTAACGTAAGGAAATATTCCAGCTGAGTCATATTTAGTCTGTTACAGTCACAGTAAAGAGCAAAATCTAATACAAAATGTCTCACACTCAAAACGTCTTCGAAAACGTAGAACAGTATATACTATAGCTAGGTACAGACTTACAGAGGAATTCTATTACTGTGAAGAGATGGGACGTGTTCTTATTCGACGCAACCTACATTTAAATGACGGCATACGGAATAAGTAAGCGTTCGACGAAATATAGTTCTGGTTCTAGTATCAATAGACGCCTGAAGAGTCAAGTGCTTAAGTTATTTGAAAATGTGAATTCTTGTTGTCTATATTTGAAACGTGGCGTATTTTAAGCGGAAGGTAAATGAATAAATGTTTTAATGCAAACAGTTTATTAAAATGCGTTGTGTCGGAAGAACACATCAGAAATGGAAATAGTAGTAATATTCGGTTGTAGTAGTAAATTAGTTCATATGTAATATTTCAAGGACAAACGTCTAGGGCAACCAATCAGATTAGAGAAAAAAATCGATTTTTAGAAAAACTTGACCGCGTCAGATTATCATGATATAGGTGCAGAGTAATAGACGCTTCATCTTGATTTTCTCGTCGTGCTGTCCCAAATTCTAACCATTATGTGCAGGAAATTCCTTAGGCGGTTTGAAAAAAAAGTTACATCCTTCGTACGGTCACAACCACCACGCAAACCAGCAGATTAATAGTTTTCCGTTATCAGAAACGTTTAGAGTGCATATACCATTAATATCTGACGCGCTATACCTATTTCTTCATTACTTACTACACGCTCTCTCCACTGCTGAAACAATACACTCAATACGTTCGTTAAGAAATAACTATCGTCTACCGAAAGTCAAATCTCGTCAATTTTTGTGTCAGTTTGATGAAATTCGAGAGTTTGCATGCAATTAAATCTGCTTTAAAATTGTGATGATTTCAGTACGCTGATTCACAGTATTTGTACCACAATAGAAATTTTCACAGCAGTAGTAGCTGACTGCTATAAAATTTGGATTCTAGATCTAGTGGTGTGTAATTTTGCCTGTATATTGTAAAATAATACCAATAAATACGAAAAAACCTGTATATTTAAAATGATAACAAGCGTGCTACTTATAATGCGAAAAATCCCTTACAACAACCGAAACAAACAGTAGTAGGACTGTTTTTTTTTGACGACGCGTTGGCTCAATGGTCACAGCGCTGGTTTGTGGCTGGCGTATTGGCCATACAGATATTGCCGTGGTCTGCGTGTTTGTGCAGTTCTTGTGGGTCTCTCCAACGTGCCTGGTTCAGAGAGTACGTTAAGCCTTCGCGTCGGTCCAGGTTCCTATCATGTACACCTGATAACGATCGTTACTCATAGTGAGGAATATATCCGTCAACCCACATTAGAGCAGCGTGGTGGATTAAGCTCTGATACTTCTCCTACATGGGGAAAGAGGCCTATGCCCAGCAGTGGGACATCACAGGCTGAAGCGAGCGAGCGAGTAATATTAAAATCGCGAAGAACAAACAAAAAAAATTACTCTTATTCCATTGTAATGAAAATTTGCATGGTGTAATTTTTAAACGGTTTTTTTTCAAAATTTGAATTTGAAACCACTGTTACCTTATTTAGATCTTGTCTTTTTCCCTCAAAGCCAATATATACATGAGACTTTAGCATGTAATAACCTCGCATGTAAATGTTAATTATATAAATATATTCAAACAGTACAAAATAGTCACATTAATATACATAGTTATTCAGCAGTTAATATGTTTATGTGTCACCAAGCATGAATCCCAATAGGACGTAGTGTTAACGAAGTTCTGTGTAACAGGTAAACGTGCTTTGAAATTATAATCAGTGATTGTCTAAATAGTTTATACTAAGCAAGTGAGTATCGTGTTGATCTTGGAGTGGTGTGATTTGAATAATTAATAATCACACAAAATACTAATTTCGTTTATATACGAGTTGTTACGTGATATGAGCTATGTAATATGTAAGCTAAGTAATTTATAAATATGTGACAAAAAAAAAACATCACAACCGATTTAAACATTGTTCAACTATAAAAATTTAACCCCAATGAAATCCTATTTCCACTTCAAAAGTAGTGAACTTTTCCTGACTACCCTCGCAAATTATTTTTTAATATAAAATACAAGTGCTTATAAAAATTTAATTAAAAGTCAGCGTGGCTCGCGTCCACGCATCTGCACGTATAGCCTAGTGTAATATTGAACTGACTGGTGAGAGCCCTTAGCCCGAGGGCCGGTCATTTGGTCATCAAAGCACCGACGTATGAAATATACAAGTGCTTTCAATGTTTTATTCGAAAAAAAAACGGGATTGCCTAACGTTTGAGTCAAAGGTGCTCCAATCTTTTGATGTCGATGACAATTTGATTTCTGTCAAAAGAATCTCACTTTTGTATGTTATGAAATAATTCTTACGGTTTCGAACTCTTTTAAAAATATCCTACAAATATTCTGAAAAGAAAATATTCTGAAATTTTCTAAATTAATTTTTATTAGAATTTTTCAAACAAATATTAGCTAGACAAAATATATTTAATTTGTAACAAATTTTATAACCATATATAAATTTTTATAGTTAACGAAACAAACACATTTGCTTTGTAAAATATTTACTTAGGATGATAGCAGAATGATACTGGTAAAGGGAGATATTTAAGGACACTGACCTGTTTCTGTTGGTTTTATAAAACTATTTATTTTACAAATTATTAATGTAACTACGTTATATTCACAGTGTATTTTATTATTACAGACTTTTGTATATAATAATTAATTCATCATCATCACTTCCGCCTATTGCAAAACTCATTGATGAGTGAGTCAGGACTTGTCCTTTTATATATAAAGATTTCTGCTGGAAATTTATTTTATTTAATGAAAATTGTTCTCTAATAATGTCGGACTCGAACTGAGTGAATACAATACTTTTGCCTTTTAATACATCGGCATAAGAATGGAAGCGACGGACTTTATCGCTGACTTAATAATTTTATGTAAGTTTTCCCGTGCATACTGCAGATGTTGCATTTTGTTAGTGTAATATTTGTTCATAACAGATCGCATTGATTTTTTTTAAATAAAAAGTATCCTATATTACTTCTAATACCTCCACGAATATGTGTACAAAGTTTCATGATGATCGGTTAAGTAGTTTTCGCGTGAAAGCGTAACAAACAAACATTCACATTTATATTAGTAGGGATTGCAAATGACTAAAATCTCGATACGACGTACGAAAATTTGTTTGCTGTTATATTTGTTCTCAGTAAACAATATAAAATCTAATTAGTATTCTCATAAAATAATTTAAAAAAATTTGTAACATAAGCGCTTAAATTTTCAATAATCCCGCATTATTTCGAAAATATGCTAAATAAATCAATTTCAAAATTTGTGACCACACATGTGTATTACCACAACTGTGTTTACAATGCGACATTATTTTAAAAAAGCAATGGGACGAAATTTTTCTTCTCAAACCTCAAACAAAATCATCAGATTTGATATGTTACGCCATTAGTATCATGTTTCATCATCTTTAAAATGCTTGGCCTAGTCTGGGTGTTTGTGTTTGTGTAATGTTGTTTTTCGGGACTCCCAAAACAGTAGTTTATCCTGGTGGAGGCCGTTGTGTGTGAGTTTTTTTTGCCGGATCCAAAAAAAAAAATATTCCCATCTTTTGCCAGATTTGTCTTCGTCGAGTATTTATTTAAATGTTTGGTTAGTATGTTCAAACATGTGTTTGAGTGTATGTCAAAACAGAGTTCCTTTATTTTTAATTTTGAATGAATGAATTTTCACGGAAAAAGCCGCAGGCAATACACATAATAATCAATCAAGTGTATTGTTGGTATTCTATTATTTTTACATAGCAGCAGAATAGTTAAGAAAACGGTATAAGATATTATGGAAAGGAACAATATGCACGTCGATAGCAAAACGTATAAAATGAAATCGACTTTTCGAAGTTGTACAATTAAATACTAAGAGGAATAAAACTTGTTCGTCTCGTCCCCTCACCTGCAACCAGACTGTGTAAACTAATCGGTACATTAAGTAATTACTTCGCTTAAAATCAATGTGTAGAAAATTTAATTTGCCCGCCAGACAGTTGAGGATTTTGAACGTTTTTCCTCGGGGCTCCACGGGATTTATTATGTCTCGTCCCTAAATGAATGGTAATGTATTTTGAAAAACTAACTCTGTCGAGTCATTTGTTTAATGAATGGAAAATTTAGGAAAAAAGTTAAAGTTCAGCTTAGTTTAATGTTTTTCTTTCATCTATATTATGCAAAAGTTTTCAATTACTATGTCCACGTAAAGTACAGTTTTTGATTATATGAAATTCAAATTAATTTTTCTATTTGTTTTTAAATCTTTGTTTGTAAGCTGTTAAGTAACGGCTTGATTTGCAAAAAGTGAATTTCTTTTTATGTGTTCGAATAAATATTTTATTCTAATAAATGTTTATTTATAGTGTATCTAACACTCGTTACATTCGACAAAAAAAAACTAATTGCATGATACAACGAACAAAATGCCTTTATAACGAACAATACATATTTTAGATTTACATTTTAAATTTGATACAACGTAGTTGAAAAAAAAATAAAAACCGAACATGAATATGACTTTTATTCCATTTCCCAATATTCCTATATTGACACAACTTAACAAGTTTTACTGTATTCCAGCACGTTGTATGAGTGACTGTATTGAAAAAAACGTCGCTGAAAAATTTCATTAGGCAGCGACAGCAGAGAAACAACGATCCTTTGTCCTATATATTGAATGAGATTGATTGTCAGTCGGCATGTGCTAAACGAGTTGCACGACAAAATAAGAGCAAATGTTCACAACCCCTGTCGTCATCCGTCACGAACGCGAATCGTTTATTGAACTCAGTTTCGACCACAACGACAACTTTAGGTGGTGTAAGTTTATATTCTCTGGTTTTCATTCGTTAAAAGTAGATAAGTATCTGCTTACTTTTGTGACAAATCACGTCCCTTTCGACGTAAAAAAATAATGTCTGAAAATACCTACATCAATATTAAATCACTTGTCAGAAATTGGACTATGGAATAAAGAATATAAGTTTCATCAAAGGTCTATCAACAAAAAATGCAAGGCGTCTTCCGAGTATTGAAATCTTACAATTCGGTCGTATTTACTTAAAATAGTATCATTAGGTTCTTAGCTTATTTCTAAGATAACAAGCATTGTTGAAAGTCTCCTGAGTTTCCGACCCTTTCTCACTTTGACAAGTCACCCGTAAAGATTGCTCGGATCCCCAGCGACTGGCCCTTAACTTAAAACAGCCTTATCGTTCAGATAGGATTAATTGCGGAAATGCCATAGATAACCAAGAAGTTATAACTACCTAAATCTTTATGATGTCATTCTATTGCGCAATTAAAATAAGGGGCATTCTTAATTAATTCCGGTATTTCAAATTTAATAAATATATAGTAGCATATGATTCTGTAGTAGTCACTTCAGTTCATCGAGACAGATTAATTTATCTTAAAACACTATCTAACTTTCTGCTACTGAGGTGGTAGTCTGTTAGACACCGCTGACCACACCAACCGTCGCCATTTCGAAATGTGACATCGTGTAGTGCTGTCATGCTCAGTAAAACGGGTTTCACTATCCAACACTCGCTGGAAGAACGTGCCGTGCTGACTTTTGGCGTTTTGGTTGGCGGCAGGTATTGGTGGCTGGATTCTGATAGATGTCACATGAACAAGGCCGTGTAATTCCCATGTGTCTTTGGTACATCACTTCAGTATAATCACATGCTTTCCATTTTCCAATGATATCGAAACTAAATTGCACAATCATATTCCTATTTTTGTATAATAAAGAATCATTTAGCATCGTAAAAGAAAACAGTGTTTACCATTTCGAAATTCCCGGTTTCAGTTATCGGCAAACCCACATTTTAGACACGAAAAATTACAATTATTGTGTATCAAGATGTTCAAGAAAAATACAGCCTAAAAGTTATAGTTTTTTCTGACTCTTACAATTCACAAAGATTCAGACGGAAAAAATG
The DNA here is from genome assembly GCF_905220565.1 of Melitaea cinxia. NCBI lineage: Eukaryota > Metazoa > Arthropoda > Insecta > Lepidoptera > Nymphalidae > Melitaea > Melitaea cinxia. The sequence goes on from NC_059409.1 coordinate 9,508,065, forward strand.
TTTCGGAAGAAGAAAAATGTTCTGTTTCAATACAGTCCGTTTTATGGTTTTTTAAAGCAATCGAAAGCAGCCACCGAAACATAACTGCCGATTTTTGCCGAGATTTATTATTTATCCGGCGGTAATAAAATGAGTTTATAATGACCCACTACCAAGAGAACTGCATCTGACATTTCAAAGAGTTCTGAACTGACTTAACCCCTCGCGAACTGCAACTGTAATCTGAGAGACCTCCAGGAAAAAAAATATGCAGCATTTATTCCAGCAGACTAAAAAGACATACAATTTCTTCCGCTAAACACGAGAAAAGTCAAATTTTCCAATTTACCACACAACCTGCGATGACTTTAAATTTTAGTCTATTAAAAAGCTGAAACTTGAGACTGAATTGTGCCTAAATGAACCGCGCGATCTCAGGACATCTCATCAGGAGATGTATGATCGATACCCGCTGGAACGGTCGATTTTTGATACGATATTAAAAATGTTTGGAATTCCCTAATGTGTGGATAACACAAAAATAAATAATAGGTATTGTTAGTTACACCTTATGTAAAAATTTACTAAACGTAAATTAGAAGTTATAAAATAAATAGTTAGTTTTATTTTTATACCTCCTTATTTTATATTGTAAATAAATTAAGTCTATTATTGTCTATTTTCATGTTAATTTTTTGTTTTATATTAATATTTAAAAAATAAGCACTTTTTAATTTGACGTCTGACAGACTATGCCTCAGTCAAATATTAATAATACCTCAGTTGCAAAAGTTTAAAGGAATAAGGTTAAGGACAATAATATATTTAGCAAGCGACCCGCCTTGGAAACTCCAGGCGCAGGTGCTCGGGGAAGTGTACCGGTACCGTTCGGGCCTCCGAGCTCGAGGATTAATCCCGAATGCGGACCAAATACATAGGATATGAGGACAAGGCCTCAAGGTCAGAGGGTTCTTATCGATTGGTGGATGGGGGATCTGGGGTCCCCAATGGTGGGCTCTATGACGGTGGATGCTATACTTCCCAACTTCAATCACTGGGTCGGGGTGGCACGGGTTGGCTAACCTTCAGCCTAACACAGGTACTTACCGGACATGGCTGCTTCGGTAACTACTTGCATCAAATCGCTAGGAGGGAAGTTACCCTTGCTTGCCATGAGTGTGACGCTCCGACGGATCGCTCTAGAGGAATGCGCTGCTTGGGGACCCCAGACATCAGGCCCTGGTGGCTACTGTAGGCGGACATCTTTAGCTTTCGAGCGTCGTCCGTGTCCTGCTTGCAGCAACAAGTGCCGGTCGGACGTGGCCTCCTTTTGCGAGGAGGTACTGCTCTCATCTTTGAGATGGCTCAGCCAAGTACCAGCTAGAGCTTCTTGAGTCAATTGAGAGGTGAGCCAGGAGCAAAGCTTGCATCATCAGCGTATGGTGGTCGGCCTGTCGGTTTTTTATCGGATACACTTCGGAGAGTGTCCGGAGGAACTCCATGACCTGATTCCCTCCTCCCTTTTCCATCATCGTACAACCAGACGCTCTGTGTTACGCTACCCTTATATGGTTGACATTCCGCCTATACGCACTAAGCAATTCGCTAGTACATCCTTGATCCGGACAGGCCAAAGAATGGAACTCTCTACCAGCGTCTGTGTTTTCGGAAAACTATAACCTGGGGATCTTTAATTCGCGACTGAATAGATTACTTCTAGGTAAGCGTGCTCCATTTCAGACCGCATTTTCACTTATAGTGTATAAATTGTGGTCAAACGCAAGCCTATCACTGTATAAAAATTCATCACCGATTACTCTCACTCACCATCGAGGTAATAGGTACAGCGTTCACGATGCCCGTGAGTGTTCTTTAGGCGAAAGTAGCCCACACAGGCGGACCAAACGTCGAGGCATTAGGTTGTATACGTTAACAATCCCGTGGTGCCCCACTATGATGATGAGGGCACCGCTGGGTTTTAGTTGGTAGTCCGGCCGCGTTCTGTCCTTGACGGGAGCCCCACGTCCCCGTCGCCTTCGGACGGTGTGCTAGTGTGTAAATTCCATTTTCCAGTGTTAAGGAAAATAAAAAAGGATAATAATATATGAATTTACTAGTTTTGGACACAAACTTTACTCAAATTCGTAACGATTATGAGATGAAATATGCTGAGTATTTATACAATATTTTTTGTTTCTATTTTTACAAAATTGTTGCCGTAATAAAACAATAGTAATTTATCTTTTTATAAAGTTCGTATACTTTTTTGTTTTTTTAATCAAGTAAAATTTTTACAATTAAAGTCCGTTACTTCACATTAGTTTCTTATACGATGATAAGCTGATGTTAGTTTATCTCCTCTACACGAAACGAGGAACAATACAAATCTTATAAAACAAAATATCAACAATGCTAACAATGTACTAAACAAACGCAGGCAATGTCGCCAGCCCAAAGTTTGTCACAATAAAATGTCGAGATGCGATGCAGATAAGGGAATTTATAGTACTCTATTATACAGCCTTAGAATGAATTCTGCGTTGTCACGATGAAGTTTCTAATTAATGAAAGGGGACTTGGTATTAAAACGCATAATTACAGCCGAATTGATAAGGCATACTCCGCGGTGAATACAGAGTGTTTATATTTTAAGATCATTGTCATTTTGTTCAAGATTGTATTGTATATCAACTTATTTTTTTAACAATGGTAAAAACTAAAAACGGGTAAATATTTTGTTTCTATTAAAGACTTGTAATGAATGATATTCATATTAAAAACAATTTATATCTATGTCTTAATTTTTAAGCTTTCACAGTCACTTTCAACATTCCGTTGCTCTTCAGCTCGTACCCATGTCGTCTACGTCGTCGTATGACGTCGCCTAAAAAACGTTAATATCTAACTGTTCAAATTATATTTTATTACAAAAAAATGCAGTAATTCAATAAAAACAGTTATTAAAAATTAGATTCAAATATAATACAAAAAACTTACAACAGACCTACGATGATGTCATTATTGCCAGAGCAGACCCAAGAAACTTAAGAAACACGACAGGGTGCCTCATCTGGTAGTGGCCCTCACTAGCCACACAAACACCTATCTATTGCGCTGACAACGGTACGACGCAAGTGGCAGATTCATCGCCCGAGTGATGGATGCCACAACGACGACCATTCTCATGCGCAATGACGATCATTCTGCATATCGCGTATGTAATGACACTTTTAAGGTATGCTGCCTTAAAAATGTCACTACATACGCGATACTATGGTCGCAAGAGCTGTACTCAGGATCGTGAAGATCGATGTAATAATAAAAAAAAAACAATCGTGAGTGATACAGGTATCGGATCATGTCTTAGCTTTTCTAGGCAGTCTAAGGACTGCAGGCATGAAGTTCTAATGTAATGAATAATAATATGTTGTAAAATAAAAACAAAATAATAAAAATAAAACATAAAAAACTTGCCGCAGTTTTGTGACTTACATGTTTAATCACAATCATTGTAGCAAAAATTCTATTTACAATCACTCGGGCTTGTAATATTACGATTCAGCCTTTTATATCCCACTGCTGGGCATAGAACCCTTTCTCCGTGTAGAAGAAGGGTCAACGCTAAATCCTCCATGTTACTCCAATGTGGATTGGCGGATATGTATATTCCCTATATAAGTAGCGATCGTTATCAGGTGTCTGGGGTCGACTGCTTAACGTGCTCTCCGCGGCACGGTGGGGAAACCCACAAAGACGAAGAAAATTTGCATTGTTTTTCTGCGTAACTTTTAAAGATAAAGTTGTTTGGGGTTTATTATACAACTACATCACTTACCCAATTTCGATAATAAGATTCCTTTTTAAATCTGGGTTGTTTCGAAGAAATGGCTAATTAGCCGTCTTGTCTAACTAGACCGGAAAGAAATATTGCACATACATCTGTATGTTTTTATGTCTGTATATATGGATATCTATCCATTCTAAATGGCAATCGAACCTGCAATCGCCGGCGTGTGAGCGCATGCATATTGCACGCACCACTAACCAAAGCGACGTCACGAACAGCTTGTATATATTTATAATATATTAATAATAATAAATATAATTTTACATTAATTTTACTCTTTAATTGTAAAATAGGTTTAGAAACAGTAAAGATATAAAAAAAAAAAACTTAACATTTTAGTAATTAAGTAGGTTGTTTCTTGAATTTGTAAATGTTATACTAAATTTATCCGACTTTTGGATGTTGTTCTTTCTTTATTATAGAAAGTTTTCACTGAGAAAACAATCAACTAAATTGTATTCAAATTAAAATATAATTTACTTAGCTTCAATAAAGTTAAATGAGGTCGCGACTAAAACAAGCTGTATCTAAAATTTCAACTCACTTTGTTATTTCGAAATATCAATTTGTTGAAAAGCAATTAAAGATAACAAAGCTCCTAATAAATCTACAATAGTAGTAAAATGTAAGCTACATACAAGCTAGAAAAAAATCCAGTTAAACGCATATTTTCGACAATAATACATAACTAGCGACCCGCTCCGGCTTCGCATGATTGCAATGCTAAATATAAAATATAAAATAAATTTGGCAATGTAAGCGCAAAAAATAAGTTTATTTACGACATCACATAAGAAATCTCTAAAACTATCAGTGTTCCTCTTCTATATTATGCATGAATGCTATTTTACTTAAGAAAACCCCATTAAAATCCGTTGCGTAGTTTTAAAGATTTTAGCATACAGACAGCGGGAAGCGACTTTGTTTTATACTATGTAATGATGAACATCACATATAAACTTTTGACGTTTATAGTAAAACTATAAATTTTTACCTAAAAATGAAAAATATTACGAAATGTAAACTTCTGCATGAACAGACCGCATTTATTGATAAAAACTATAACCGTTCTAGCAAAAACTTCTAAGTATCTATAATAAGTACTATATATGTGAAGACGAGTTGGTGCTATGATTACAGCAGCTTACTGGCGTTGCACCTTAGCGTCCGTGGTTCCCAATTGTGTTAAATTGTACGAGATGTACAAAGTTTATGTTTGTGTGATGTTACTTTCCTGATTCTTGACCCAGGATTATATTCTACCACTACTACTACTTTAGCCTATCGCGGTCAGTAAAAAAAAAATATTCTGGTGAATAGAAAAGTGGATTACTTAAAAAAAAACAATAGACGTTGCTATGAATTCTAAATGGAATACTACTAATATTTATTTATATACTCGTAGTAATAATAATTAAATAAGTAGCACTGTAGCTATATATTTTCCATTTGTAGTGAATCTAGTGTTCAGTAATTATTGAGCAGGTAAGCAAGTTGCAACTCTAGCTTGATAGTTAAGCTAGAACTTCGTTTCGGATAATTTATCGTAGCGTTACTCTCAAGCTTGGATGTTGAGTTACAAATTAAGACACACAAAATATTGCTCAAAATACATACATGTAACATATTTATGTAATTTGAAGTATTTAATTATTACTTAGCTTATTATTTGTTTGTTGAACTGGCAGTGGGCTAGTCACCTGTGTCGTAGGACATTTCATTCAACAAACGTCTATATCACATCATCATATCATCACATCAGCCTTTCGCAGTCCACTACTGGACTTCGGCCTCCAAAAGTTCACGCCAAAAATGGGGTGAACTCGTGTTTTGCCCATAGTCACCACGCTGAGCTGGTGGGTTGGTGACCGCAGGGCTGGCTTTGTCGCACCGAAAACGCTGCTGCCCGTCTTTGGCCTGTGTATTTCAAAGCTAGCAGTTGAATGGTTATCCCGACATCGGTCGGCTTTTTAAGTTCCAAGGTAGTAGGGGAACTGTGTTAACCCTTAGTCGCCTCTTACGACATCTGTGGGAAGAGAGGGGGTGGCTATATTCTTTAGTGCCGTAACCACACAGCACAACAAATGTATATAAGTAACTGTCAATCCAGCCTATTATCGGTCTAAAAAAGTTGATCACATTTGAAAATATACGTAAATATTTAAAATGTTTTTACTTCAATATTTATCATTAAAAAAAAATAATTACCCTAAGACATTTTAATGAAAAATATATGATAGATGTGTTTTATTAAAAAAAAAAACACGGAAGGTGTCATTCGGGAAAATTTTATTAAATTAGAGCATTCCATAGCTGAAATGGATTAAACTATATATAAAACAACCCAAGGTACAATTTGATGTAGTGCTATCAAGAACTACATACACAAGACAATGTACCAGACAACACACTCGCTTTATAACGAAGCATACTCGAGAATATTGCATAGCCGACTATCGCACAGGCTTTTAGCTATCCATTAAGAAAGATATGAATAATAATATTTTGCTATTCAGATAAAAGAGAACTTTAAACGTATATCTGAGTCAACAACAACTTTTTTTTACTTTAGTATTTTAATTACTTATAAAATAAGATTAGTAAAGTTCTTTAGGATTCTGGTGAGGTGTGTAGAAAATTAAAACCAACCGATTTATTACAATATTTTAAATCCACATTGTATTTGGTGATGAAAACATTTTAAAAATAAGTAGATAGTTCTAACAAAAATCAAATATTTGTTCATTGAACACTTACAGTGAAGCGCAGGCCTAAACCTATAAAGATATAGGTATAAAGATGTTTTCATAATGTAGACATCAGGGCTGCGGGTTCCAAGTAGTTTTAATATTATAATTAAATTTTCCTGTTTCATATATGCAAGATAGACAAAATAGCATTAGAATATATATAGCAAAGTATACAGTCTAAAACATAAAATAATACCAAATTCTAAATTTGTTGATTATAATAATAAAATTTCAAATATTTAGTAAAATTTCATTCGCATAAAGTCTGAAATGACGACGAGAATTTGCATGGCTGATTGCCGTCCGTTGCTCAATCAAGGATATTTAACAAAATTAACTAATTGAGTGAACGTTCCACCGTCCTCCGCTAACTTGCCAGCGGTAAATTGACTCAACAACAGAGGTACGTGTATTGGCGAAATCTAATAAGCTATAATAAGGTAATTTCGTGGGGTCGCTCGTTTTAATTTACTTTGTTTAGACGTAAATTATAAAGATAAATAAAAACTTTGGGTCCGATAAGAATATTAATTGTGCTTGACTTTTGGGGTTAAACATAAGACTAAATATTGAGTCGAAAAAGTTTTTACAGTTCATTTTCATTTATAGCTATATATTCCTCTTCCCTATCCTTTAGTCCCCTTGATCTTGTGGAAGCCTATGTCCAGCAGTGGACTGCAATAGGCTGAAATGATGATGATGATGATGATGAATATCGTACAGTAGCTTTTGCAATATCACTAGCGTATTTGACTTTCTAAAAAAATTAGTGAATTAGTTACTTTAAAATGTTATGTAATTGTTTCGTCAATTTCGCTTTTATTAAAGCCTTTTTTTTATTTAAACGCCTTGAAGTAGACTTTGTAACCTCAATAGCTTATTATTTTTTCTAGGATATTTTTTTTTCGAATTGTGAAAATAAATAAGTATGTAGAAAAAAAATGATTGGAAATCGTTTCTTTAGTTTGAAAATGTATAGTGCTCATAATACCGCGTTAATAATATGATTGGTTCTAATTGAATTCTACTTCCAGACAATTTTTTACTTTTAATATGATTAATTTATTAGTAATTAATATTTATAATGAGATATGACATAAGATCTCAACATATTTTATAAACAACGTTTTCGTGTGGTAAATAATATTATGAATTCCACAGCAATTGTTTTATATCACAAAGAGGATTTATGTAATTTCATTACCATATGTAATTATCCGATAAATGAAAATCATATTAGAGGATCTATATTAATTAGCTTTTAATAATACCATAATAACAATAGAATTATATAATGGAAGGAAAGGAATTTGTAACGTGATCGCTTAATTAGCAACTCCAAATCTTAGGGTAAAGAAACTCATATTTTATTTTATTTCATTCGGTATTTTATACATAAAGCCCCAAAATTTTAAAAATATTTTGATAAATGATGAATATTTATATACAAAATTATCAAAATTAATCATTAAATAGTAAATTCGTGTAAAAATAGGTCATATAGTCACATAAAATGTTTGAAAAAATAGCCAAACGTAACTCACATCTATAATTATCCTGGATTCCTTATCATGGTACCACGCTTAGGATATCTCCTTTCTAACAAAATAATAATTATCAAAATCGGTTCATAAACGACGAAGTTATTCCCGAACATACATAAATATATATACGGTCGAATTGAGTAACCTCCTCCTTTTTTGGAGTCGGTTAAATGATAATCGGTGACTTTATTAATATTTTATATTATATAATATATCTTATCTTATACTATTAAACGAGCAATTCTTGTATATATATATATATATATAGAATCTGGATCTCGGAAACGGCTCCAACGATTTTCATAAAATTTAGTATATAGGGGGTTTTGGGGGAGATAAATCTATCTAGCTAGGATTCATTTTCAGAAAATGTCGTTTTATCCCTGTTTTTAGGGAGTGAAAAAAATATCGTTAGAATGCGAAAGTAAATTTCACATTTGTCAAGTTAGTTGCAATAGCTCGGTGGGAAATCGGTCGGTCGGGACCAACCGAGAAGATCATGGTTCAAATCCCCATGTCCCTGGTCAATTATTTTTTCTTTTTCTTTTTCTAATTGCACTGGTTATTTTTTATTTAAATAGGCTGTTCCTACTTTTTTATTTATTATGTCGGTAAAATCGAAAAATATTATTCATATTTTATTAATATGTAATTCGTATTTATACTTTATGATTTCCAAAAAACACGATTTACTAAAAATACCGAGCTTAGCTCGGTCACCCGGGTACTAATATTTTATACAGGATTTATTAATATTTATTAGCATTTAGGTGTATAATTTAATTTATTATATATGATAGCGTAGGGATACGATGGGTTTGACATGCCAGATGGTAAAAAAAAACCTTAAAAATAAATATTAAAAATGTAATATAATAAAAACTTTAATTGAAATTAATTAAAGATAAATACGAAGTAAAATAGTGTACAATTTAGAATTTCAAATAAATTTAATTAACTGCGCAGTGAAAGTGTTGAACCGGTGTAATTCTGTTGCAACGTAAAATCCTTTGAGACCTGAATAAAACGTCGTTTCGCAAATACAAACATGAACCCCTATTTACTTAACACTGTTCGAAAAAGAATAAACAATTTTATTATTAATAAAGAGTCCATATTTTTATAAAAGATTTTTACATTATTAGAATTGAAATTGTTAAAAAAACGCATTTCATTAATCAGTATGAATAGAATTAAATTCATCACCATCATCATCATCATCATTCCAGTCTATTGCAGTCCACTGCTGGACATAGGCCTCCACAAGTTCGCGTCAAAAATGCGTGAACTCATGTGTGTTGCCCATAGTCACCACGCTGGGCAGGCGGGTTGGTGACCGCAAGGCTGGCTTTGTCGCACCTAAGACGCTGCTGCCCGTCTTCGGCCTGTGTGTTTCAAAGCTAGCGGTTAGATGGTTATCCCGCCATCGGTCGGCTTCTTAAGTTCCAAGGTGGTAGTGGAACCTTGTTATCCCTTAGTCGCCTCTTACGACACTCACGGGAAGAGAGGGGGTGGCTATATTCTTTGGTGCCGTAGCCACACAGCACTAAAATTGCCAAAATATATTGCGCGCAAAAACGATTTAAAAAATTGAATAGTCGTTTATTTTCACGTATATTGACAAGTTTTGTGTAAAAAAATAATACATACGACATTACATTAAAAATTAGTTTCTAAATGAATCTTTAGCTATACCAAGTGGCTAAATAAAAACACAACGTTCCATTCCAGAGAAAATTATTAAAAATTTACTTAATCTGTCCACACAATACTATTAAGTCCTAATGATAACGAGAGTGGCCGTAACAAGGCAATTTGCAGATCTTGACCTATCGTTCTAAGAACGAACAAAATTTTAGAAATGTCTTCAATTGCGGTAAATATTTTACAAAAAATATTTTTATGACAAATGTTATATACCTACCTACAAATAAAATGCTACACTTTATGAAGACGAGTAAGTTCTCCAATAATTCTATTTGATTTTTTTTTTCTGAAGTAAAACTTCTTTACGCACGCTTGACTCAGGGAGTAAGGTAGTGAATGCGTGTCGAGAGAGTTACGAAAAGTTTGATCGAGCGAGGCGGACGGGAGGAGATATAAGTTAGCGAAGATAGAAAGAGTGAGAGTTACGTTTCGTATATTGCTGTAGGGGCAAGAGAGAGAGAGGTGATCACACATTTTCTTTGTCTTTCTCTCATATATACATACATATAGGTAGAACTAAAGAAGGTTTACATCTGTCGTATGGTTTAAAGCACACTCAGATTTTTTCTCTTTTTATGATTTTTACCTGGTATATCTAAAAGCTATCACGTATAAAAGAAATATTACATTCATAGTATACAACCCTATACGTTTATTTAAAAAAATAAACTAATAGGTACATCTTTCGAAATTTCTTTTCGCAGTATTAAATGTTGCTAAATATTTATAAACATTAACCGAGAAAAATAAAAAATAACATTTGAATGAATTAATGAAGTTTGCCTATATATCGACCTAGGCGGCGACTTTAAATCTCTTCTAAAATTTAAATAGTATACCAATTTCTTATTAAAAAAAAATATTATTTTCAATTAAATCACAGCTCGAACTTACTAATTGTGAATATATTTCCAGTATAACACTTGCCATTTCTGCTTCCTTTTTGATCTGAACTATCCCGAGTATGTCAGACCGTTATTGATAGAGCCTTGATGACAGCCTCTTTTTGTAGCCCCACTTGACCCTTTGCACAAAAAGAAGAACCCCAACTCGACCTTTGTGGATACTAAAGATTTATTTCCCTGATGACCTCTATGTTTGAGATAAATATATTGAATTCATTGTGTGTTACACATAGCCAGTAGATCGCTGCATCAGCGTGCTTGCCTATTGCACACAGCACCTACGACCTACATAGGCTCCACGTTTTACAAGCGCAGCAACTACAAGCAGCATTGACGTCAATGATTGACGTCAATCGAAGATTTCCTTTCAAGCCTGAAATGTAGAAGCGACACTCTTGGTACAAACATCGACCAATTGTCAGTAATTTAATTTAGTCATAGTTTCTTTTTGTAGAAACAGTTAATAAACTAATTTTAAATTTAATTTGCATTTTTTTGGATCCTCCGGCTGCACCCAACGTAATTTGTGTCAAAATAAAATCATTGTTTTTGTTATTTAATTTTATTCTATTTGTTATATTTTTATTGTATTTTAATTTTAGTATAATTTTTCCAAGTTAGTTAAATCCTATTATAAATCAATATTACATTATGATTGAACAATATTTGTTAATTCAGTTATTAGTTAGCTTGTTATATTTCTATAGAAGCTGACGCGTAAATTGAAAGGACAAATTTAAATACAAAATATATTTTGATATTTATTTATATAAAAAATTTCTGGTTTCAATTAATGAATCTCTCTAATATTTGAGAAATTAAATTAATTAATGGGAGTACTTCAAAGAAATGCCAGTTATTACGCAGTAGTCGACTAAGTATTGTTGACACGAGCTTTGAATCCGGCCGAAATTAGGCGCGTAATTATGAACCACTAAGCTCTACAAACCTCTAACGACTTCCATTTCATTTCAACTATTAACACAAATTTTGGGTATAAATGAGTTTCTACTTCCAAGAAAATTAAACAATTATATGTTATGTAATTTATTCTGAAGAGATGGTGCTGTAAATAATAATGTTCATTAACAATAATATACACCATATAAGAACACCCAAAGCTTTGCTTATAGCTCAAGCTCATACTGCGGAATTTTCATGAAGTAAAACTGTCTTGATTTTTGAAAAACGATCGGATGAAGTTCATAACAGACACAAAATACTTTAGATGAATTTAATAGGCTTCAAGCCTCTTCTACCATTGAAGATTGATGTCAATCTCATGTGCTATGAGGCCGACATTATTTACTGATCATACTTTACTGCAGCCATTATATCTACTATGGCTATAGCCGTGACTAAAGAATGGTCGGGTTAATCAAACAATTTGACTTACCGTATTTTTTTATACATAACTAGGTCGTCAAACAAGCGTATGGCTCACCTGATGGTAACCAATTATCGTAGCTTATAGACGCCTGCAACACTAGAAGCATCGCAAGCGCGTTTACAGTCTTATCCCCAATTCCCCCAGGATCTCTGGTAACCTTACTCACCAGCAGAAACAGAACACTGCTTGAAAACAATATTATTTAGCTGTGATCTTCTATAAGGTCGAGGTATTACCCCAGTTGGGCTGCTCCATATTTTGAGCAGGAAATTTCCTGCTGTGCCCTACCTCAGTAATTGTTTCAAGTTGGATTTTGTTAATACTTTATAGCTATTGCCCGTGGTTTTAATAATATGTATATACATCCGATAATAAATACATGAGAAAAATATTTACATTTTTTCTTTACAACTACTATGAATTTAATTGAACTAAATCGGTCTGTAAACATCTTACTGCCTATAGGCCTCTTCTGCGTATTAAAGAAGCTTAATCTAGCCACGCTGCTTCGCTGTTGGCTAGCGGATAACTACTTCTCTACCATAACAAACTATCGCTATTAAATGATTGTGATAACACCTAGGACCAATGTCTTTACGTAATTTCCGAGAAAGCAGACCTAAAAAACAATATTTATATAAACAAAATATTTCTTAAAAGCGGGAGATATTTAGGAAAACGAATAACATGCGTCTTTGTGATAGAATAAGTATTTTTGGTTCATTATTTCAAAGTTTTACAGTTTTGGTAATGTAACTTAAAAACAGTTCTTAGGTTAGGTTTAATAGAGAATGGAGTTATTACTCTTGCAGAAATCGTAGTGAAGTCGTAATGAAATAATTTTGTAAATCATTATAATAATGTTTTCTCTTATATCAAGTGGTATTGTCCTTATATAGAATATAGAAGTCGCCGCGACGATAGTGACGCCGCGTTGGCGCAACGGTCACAGCCATGGATTGTGCATGTTGCGCTGGCGGTTTCGGGTTCGATTCCCGCACATGACAAACATTTTTATTGGCCATACAGGTGTTTGCCGTGGTCTGGGTGTTTGTACAGTCCTTGTGGGTCTCCCCACCGTGCCTCGGAGAGCACGTTAAGCCGTTGGTCCCGGTTGTTATCATGTACACCTGATAGCGATCGTAACTCATAGTAAGGAATATATCCGCCAACCCGCATTGGAGCAGCGTGGTGGATTAAGCTCTGATCCTTCTCCTAAATGGGGAAAGAGGCCTATGCCCAACAGTGGGATGTTACAGGCTAAAGCATAGCATTAAAATATAGAAGTCAAATAAATTTTAAAAATATTTGCCTACTACATCAAACTATAACCAAACACGAATTCAACAAAACTTAGTGCGTTCATTCGTACATTGTATGTAGATTAAATCTAATCTAAAATAAACTAATTCAATGTTCCACACGTCTGAAGTCGCAGGCACAAGCTAGTTTTTTTATGAAAAAATATAAAATATAAAATTAACTCATCAATATAAAAATTCCTTCAATTTCTCGAAGTTCTAGACATTTCATTTTTGAAAATTATTTACTCCTGTATAGTTTCATTCAATATTAGAGAAGGGAAGAAAGTTTTATTATATTATACTGGCCATTGATTATTAATTAGTACAATAAAAAAATTAATTATCATGCTACTTACCTCTATAAAATCTGATGCAGCACGACTGGGGAAGTACCTCGACCTTACGAAAGATTATTGCTAAATATTAATATTATTATTATGTTGTCTTCGTGTCATATGTTAGATGACCAGAGCTCCAGATGGGATTAGATTTAGGGGTCGGCGATGCTTCTGATGTTGCAGTCTACAGTAATCGCTTACCATCAGGTGAGCTGTACGCTTCTTTACTGACTTGTGACTGTTACTTTGTAGTTGTATAAAATAACATAATAAAGTCGTATATATAGTAGTATATAACACTAATAAAATAGTATAAGCAAAATTAATATACTAGTATTATAAGTTAAGACTTAATTAATTACCCTTATATCTATAAGAAATCCATTGTGTGCTTAAATAAACTCTATAGGACTTAAACATTCACGAACGGATGTGGTTTATCTTGTTCCACTAAACAATTTGCCAAACTACAAACAAATCGACTCTCGAAACGCCTTTTAAAAGATCGATAGTGCTGTATCCAATAGTTCGCAAATTATCTCAGCCACGCTGCCTGGAATCTCAATAAAAGCATTGACTGACGTCCTGTTGTGTACTTATTTTACACGTTTGTAATGTCCCTGCAATTGGTTAGTTCAGTATTCTGGTACATCCACAATGATCTCAACAATAAAAAAGCAACAGTACCAAGTGTACAAAGAGAATAGAGTTATGATAAAAATTTATAATATCAAAGAAAGATAATTCAGACCGAGTTTTTTTGTAAACGTTTTAATTTACCATTGTATGTCGGTAACATATCACCATCACAATTATGTTTTCGTATGTATGACATATTTTTACTTTTGTTTTTTAGGTTTGCTAGCGAGTTTACATAGAGAACATACATATTTCATTAATAGTTCTTAATAGAATATGATACTATGAAAAATATTTTAAAAGCAAACACCAAACAAACATATTAGTTACATTTAAGAATGTAACTGAATTTAATTCCTTTGAATTCATTATAAACATTGAAGTAGGTTTCTATTTTAATTATTCTTAATATACAATTACGAATTTATTTATGTAACATGTTTAATTTATTTCATTATATTTAATTTAAAAGTTAATTAAATATAATGAAATAAATGATAATTTTATAAACTGTCCACATTGTAGACAACCGTTATTCCGGAAACCGTTTTATTTGCTCTACTAAGCATTTGATGACATATTTTCTGTTCGTTTTAATGTGTTTCTCATTCGAAAGCATTCCAATCATAGCAATATTCGATAGAAGTTCGATTCATTCAATAAAATCGTTTTCTATAATTCCATTTCGCTTGCTTAAATATAACGAAGTGAAAGGCAATTTACATACGTTAATATTCTGATTGATATTTCGTATTTATCCCACTTTATGATAAGCACGAAAATGATGATATTGTTATAATTAACGAAGTAATTATATTGTTATGTTCATAAACTTTGTAATAAGACTGGAATATAAAGTGACTATTTAATAACAAATTTACTTTTTCATCAAATTACGTTCTCTTAAAATTAATTAATGAAGCTAATAACTGTACATTAATTTATTTAAGTATTGCAATGTAAAATTATTATTTAAGCGCTTACATTAACTAAATAAAAATGTATAAAGTGAATAATAATGTAAAGTGGTATGCTATTGTGTAAAAATTCCCATTTATCATTTGAATGACGTTTCATGTTAAAATCTATATAAATAAAAATTAATGTTGCTAAGCGCATAACTCGAGAATGGCTCGACCAATTCGGCTAATTTATTTTTTTCTGTGCCTTAAGGCCCAAGGAAGGCTTTGAAAAAAATTAAAAACATAAATTGCTTTATTTAACTTTTACTATTAACTTTTGACAGAACTAAATCTGTCCGGGCAGCTTGTATGAAAATAAAGCTGACGAGATTATATTTCTTTCGTTTTCTGGCAACAAAAGCATGCAAGTCTAAATGTAATTTATAATAAATACACAAGGAACACTAATTAAGATCGCGACATTAACAGCGCGAAACAAAGCACATGACGCAAACCGTAATAAGCGCTTAAGTTATATAATTTAAGCGCTTACTAAGTTCTTCAAAGCAAATGTACTGAATAGGAATAATGTAGAATACTCAACGGGCCATACCCTTGGAAATGAGTGCTTATTTCTGTTTTTATATTTCATTATTGGCCCTCTCGACTCATATTGCACTCCATTCGGATTCATAGAGGCCGCCATAAAAGATTGAAACGTGAGAGGGCATTTCAATAGAGTAATTGCAAGTGCACTTTTTTTTAATTCAATTCCTGTCGGCTTTGGTAAAGCCGGAATGCACTTCATTGATATCGCTATAAAGTAATGAGTTTTTTTTTTTCAATTGTGTGCAACTTATAATATTAGTTCATTTTTCTTTGCATCGTAATTCTATGGAGGAGAATGTTACTATTTTGTCTAGCAACATTTCCCTGTAAAGCTTTATTGGTTAGCCTGCACTGGTTCTGCTTTTAAATTTTAAGCAGTTTATATAGTCTGCTTGTTTTATTTTTTCGTTTACATTCAATAATTTATCTGTTTTAAACTTTTTTCGTGTCTACTTTAGAATATATTATAAAATTGTATCATACAATAAAGTAAAACAAATTCTTGTTAATTAACTTATTATTTTTAACGTTAAGAACTTCTCTGTAAAAAATGTATTTGACACAACAAGATAGCTTAAAAATTACGTTACGAACTAAAATAAAAAAATATATAAAAATATTGTGAATACAATGGCATTTTTTTAAATAAATATAGGGAATTTCATTAAATTTATAAGCATATTTAGTCTAAGCTAATTTACTAAGATAAAAACTAAAGCAAAACTTTTACATTTAGCGAAGTATAATGTCTGACTATAAAATCTGAATACTTCTTGTACACTGTTAGGTTGTAGTTTGTTTTTTTTTTTTAGGAGATGGGGAGGAAAATGAGCAATTACACGCCGGCGGTAGCTCGACTCTGACTAATGAAATTTAGATTATAGCTAATGGAAACTGAAATGACTAGAGACATCCATTTTAATTAGTTTAATAAAAATAAAGTTAAAATACATTATTTCTTATAAGAATAATTTTATCCTAAGGTTAGATATCTCATTAAAAACTTTACTAAAATAATTTACATTGTTTAAATTAGTTTCACAAGAATCGTTTAATTTTAATGTTATTTTATTTTAACTGAAACATATTTTTTTTCTTTTTTATTTCATTTAAGAAGAGAAATAGAGAAAATATAAGTATACTTCTAACATAATTTCTATAAATATGAGAAAACATTCATCGGTGGATTGCAAGTCATAAATTTAAATTGTAGCCATTCTACGATTTTTCACAACGCCACATCTCCGTCCCGTCAACTGTGTCTAGGATTCAGACACTCGGAAAATTATTCTCGAATACAATTAAAGTCTATATCTATTTATTTTAATTTCTACGCCAGTCTCTGGCGGTGTAATTAGATCTCTAGTTACTACGTTTAGTAAATTTAACTTAAAACTAACTTGCTCTTGTAGATTTATTTTATTTAATGTAAAATAAAATATAATAATGTAAGCTATGCAAAAAGTACTTTATTCCTACATATCGGTATATTTTTAAACTGTGATTGAATGTTAAAAACAAATAAAATTTATAGTTAAAAATGCAAAGGTTTTATTGAAATTCAATGCAGTATTTTTCATTTTTCTCTATAAAGCGGGCAGATTGTCCCAGACTAAAATAATTCACAATAGCTATGAAATTAGATGCAATCACGAAATTTTATTTCAAACGTTTATGCGTTTGATTGTAATTAAAATAAATAAAAAATCAATTTCAGGTCGATTATCGGTTTGATAAACTACTACGAATTGACAAAGTAATAAATTGACACCGTCATTGAATTAAGCAGACCATAATTTTCAATTTAAACTTAACTGTGGTCCTTTCAAAATTAATGAATATCTCAATACTCGCACACAAATATTAAATGACGAATTGGCTCAAATGAATTTAGCGACCCTCACAGTTGTGGCGATCAATCATCTGCCTCGCAGTTAACACATCTATCGTATAGTTTTGAGTAACTTAAGCTACAGATTAAATAAATTTTAAACAATAATCTAATATACTGGGTATACAGAGTTACTTTTTAAAAACATGTAAGATAGTCTGTGGCTGATGACGATTCGTTTCAGTACGACATCCAACCCAGTCACAATTTGAAACAATCTGCAAGAGATGAAGGGTTATAATTAATTATTTCCTACCTTTAATAACACATCAAGCTTAGCTCACTAATGTCAGTCCAAAACTGCTTTACATGTAATAAAGTTTTCTACAATAAAAAATATTTGTAACAGCTACTTTGTATTGTGTCACTTAAAGAGAACAGCATTATTTCGAAGAACTAAAAACTGTAAAATACTAAGTTGTAACTGATAGCAGTACTTTAATAAACAAAATAACTATACGCTTCGTTTTAAGTTATATAGTTATTGTAGTAAATAAATGCCCTTCGTTTCACACTAATGCCTTATACTGTGTCAGCATAAAAAATTACCAACATTACCGTTTAGAAATGTTTACTATTATAGTGCATTTACAAAAACACGACCAATTATAATATTGAGAGACTGATGTATTCAATTAGATGAGAGATTTCATACATAACTTAGCCAGGTCAACGGCGACCGACGACGAATTAAGGGATGTCGTTATTAATATTTAAGCTAACAACAAATTAAGAAATTGCGGGTTAACATCGCAGGGAAAATAGGCTTATAATGCGGCGTTACCCAGCAAGAATTTCATTACGATGACAATGTTGGGAACTTCAATTTTCTTGTGAGATAACGAACGTGGCTGAGATTGTTTCAAGATCCCGTCTTGAGGCCACTTTGACCCGCGGCCCGTAAACAACGCAAACATTCTCATTAAAGTCCGTCCAGAAAACGCTAATATTTATGGGCGTAATTGAATATATATAATATTATGACATAGTTTTCCATTGATATTAAAAATATTGAGATTTTCTTTATCTAAGTTACAATATTGATATATTTTCGCTTTTTTCTTCTCGTACTAGCTACCCGCACGTAAGTTTAGTAAATTTTTATTCAGCGACCGACATCCAATTTGATATAGCGGTACCTTAAAGAACGGCAATCTCGAATTCGATTCCCACTCGTTGCAGATATTTGTAATGAGACAAATATTTGTTTCTTGTCTTTGTGCACGTCCTTATGAGTCTTCCCATCTTGCCCCGGAAAGAGCTGAAAGCCTTTGGTGTTGGTTGTGAAACTAATGAAATCGGAATAAAATGACTTTTTTTGAATAAAACGTGGGTTTGTTAAAAATGATATGTAACTTTCTTAATATTTTCTCAATTTGTTGGGCAGAAATGTCTTATGATTTAATGGTGACATTGGACTCTGCGGTAACCTTATACGTAATAAACCATTTCCTAATTAATAATTCAGTCATTGTTATCCATTCCAGTATCAGGACGCGTTAAACCGTGGTCTACAAATTGACTTAAAAGCGCAATCGTTGAAAATTGAACTGTGCATAGTAATGCGAATTATGTTGGTGCCTATGAATTGTCCAGAAGACCAATATTGGAAAAGCACTCGACTATGCGCTAACGAGATGCGGGTCTAATGAACTTGAAATCCTGCGCTTCCATTTTGTATAATGGATAATAACGTGGAACGATGAAAAACTTTATGACTTCTACGATCTCGTATAAAATATTTGACAAAAACTACTACCAAACTTCATATTGAACTTACAGTAATTATTTGAACAATGAGTCATCATGACATTAATATGATAAAAAAAATCTAAAACAATACAACTGATCATTTGACAATACGTGACAATTGCTTACTAAAGTACAACAACAGTATCTAATACTGTAAACGACCAAAATATATGAGAAATTACTATGTCACGCGTTGGCGCAACGGTTACAGCCATGGATTGTACCTATTGCGCTGGCGGTTGCGGGTTCGATCCCCGCACATGACAAACATTTGTATTGGCCATACAGGTGTTTGCCGTGGTCTGGGTGTTTGTGCAGTCCTTGTGGGTCTCCCCACCGTACCTCGGGGAGCATGTTAAGCCGTCGGTCCCGGTTGTTATCATGTACACCTGATAGCGATCGTTACTCATAGTATCCGCTAACCCGCATTGGAGCAGCGTGGTGGGTTAAGCTCTGATCCTTCTCTTACATGGGGAAAGAGGCCTATGCCCAGTAGTGGTATATTACCACTACTGGGCATAGACCTTATATTTATTGTTGTTTTCTTTTTTGTCAACGATATCTCCACAATTTGTTAACTTTAGGGAAACCTGTTATTGGCTTGATTTTTTGTAATATGCTTTATGATATGAATAGTATATAAGAAGCTGTTGGTTTTCTGAATAAATAAATAAATAAATAAATAAATAAATAAATTACAGGCTGAAGCGTACTATTGCACTAAATAAAGGGCTCTTTATAATGAAAACTGATATAAACTCTATTTATACAGAAATTGCAACACAAATGTCAGACATTAATTTCCGAAGTAATTTCTCTATCCGTTCTTACTAATAATATGCGATGTGACACTAATTGTCATGTTACAATAAAAGTCATCATCCGAGACACTCCTTTTTTAACTACCGATTCAAAAATGAGTACTATTACAAGTTTTTCTAAAGAAGTGTTCGATTTTGATGCATTTTTTTATTTAAAAGCGAGTCTCTAGCAGCGGTGCTAACAATTAGCTTTATTTGATTAAAATCGATCCAACAATTTAAAGAATATCAGCTCTTTTTCAAAACGATGATAAGCTTTTCAGCGTAAAATTGAATTATTTTTAGATTATGGTTCACAATATTCACCATGTGCTGTTACAATTATTTAAATCATTAATATTTCATTTTGACCTGACTACGTATTAGACATTTTATACATTTATCTAAACATAATTTTTCACTTTTTATAAGTATTAGTAATTAAAAGCCGTATTATTTTTTTAATAGCTTCATGTTTCATCAATTGTGATGACGCAGAGTTGGTGTGCTTTTCGTAACAACATAATCCGTGTATGTATTTGTGGGTAACAGTAGGTATTTGTTAATCGGATTAAGTGGATAAATATCTGCCGCCGGCCGTTGACTTGTACGCCAATATTTTATGAGTTTGTCCGTTGGACAAAACTGAGTATGACATTTTCTATACATTGTGGACAGTTAAAATAATTTACTTAATTTAAAACATTTTACTTCGTATATTTTATATACGATACGAGTATATAAATAATAACAAATATCTACTATTAAAACTTAACTGTTCTTAATAAAAATAATTAACGTTGTAAATATTTAAGTATAATTGTCTAAAATTGACCGCAAAAGCTCAAATATATCCCTAATAAATTAGTCGTCCATTCATTTCCATTCAGAGTGTCATCTCGCTCAAGATTACGTGACGTTTTAATAGGTCACCATTAGCATATGAACGGTCGGGTCATGCTGAAGGATTACGTGTTAATGGTATCTAAGATGTTAATATCTCATGAAGAGTTAAGCCTATGTGTCAGTAATGGATTATTCAAGACGTGGAAGAGGTACAAATCGGTCTCGAGTCTCGGCACGTTCTAATTGAATTTTGATAGCTATGTAGGTTTAGTTACCGCTCGGCTATTTCAGCGCTCTTCGAAGTCGCCTCAATCATTGCGGTCTAATTATTTTGTATGGAGGGGAATAGGCTAAACGAAAAATATCAGGCGAACTAGTCAGTCTGTAGTGCTATGGAATATGATTTTTAGGCTATGTATTCAATTCAATTTTAAAATCGGACCACACTAAATTTCGTTTTACTTTCCAGCAAATTATAGATTTACTGAAACTAAAAGTAACTTAGAAATAAATTTCTTTATTTACTCCTTTAATTTAATTGTCTGTTCATCTTCTTATCATGAATTATCTAACGTTTTTATTTAATGTAGGTACTATTAATTTTTTTTTGTGTATTTTTTTTTGTTGTTTGTTTGTTTTATCTTTTTATCATTAAATTAGGTCGTACTTTCTTATTTAATACTCAAATTACGTCGTACACTTTTCAGGACAAAATACGATGATTGTAACGTAATATAATAATGTATCGACATGCGCACGTTAGCTACGAAATCATGTTTACTCATTCACACATCCATTCGTTGATTTATTCTTTCGTTCCTTTTACGTATTGGTGAATTAATTCACTACATACGGTAACATATACTCATAATTTCATTTCGACTGAATTGATGAGACTGATTGAAAGTGACTTCGAATTCGTCATTAATTTGTATTGATGTAGGGCACAGCAACAAAAACCTTGCTCAAAATTTGGAGCAGCCTGACTGGGGAGGTACCTCAACCTTACCGAAGATCACTGCTAAATAACACCGCTCTAAAGTAGTATTGTGTTTCTGTGGCGATCGGGGGAGGATCGAGGATTGGTTGGCAATCCGCTTGTAATGCTTCTAATGTTGCAGGGGTCCATAAGCTATGGTCATCCGCTTGCCGTCAGTCCGTTTACCACCTTCACAGTATAAAAAAATTAACATACTTTCACTCATATCTGTTTTCTATTCTATTGTGGTCAGATAAGTGAATTCAGGTTACAGATGATGCAGCATCAGACACAACTAAATGCCACAAATAAATGCCACATAAAACCAACCAGATCTGTAAATGGTGATCACATGCTTTGCCGCATAGCTGATTATCTTCAAATATTTGTACTAATGAATTTTTACCTTTCAAAAAACAAAAACCAAATGAAAATCCCATATTATGTTTTGACACTACGAAATAACAGACAGGTAATAATAATTTACTAGATTTTTTTTTTAATTTTCTTATGTATTCAAATGTAAACAAAATACTATTATGAATAACCACTGTTTTTATATATTTGTTATGAAAAAGCGTTTGGATGTTGCGAAAAGAACTTATTATTAATTCCAAGCGGTACCTATTTGGTATTGACACTGAAATTTGAAACTTCTATACATAAAATTAAACGTTATAGTCTAAAATAAGAACTAGACGTGGTCTTCACCAATCTGCTTCATAGATAAACATTAAATAATTATCTTCAGTATTTTAAAGATAAATCACGAAAAAGCTGGCTGGAGAATTCCTGGCCAGGCTATTTTATATTCGGCAACCGCCATTCAAACCATACTTTTAGCAGACAACCTTGTCATCATCGCGCTCATTTTGATGTAAGATTTATATAGGTATTACGCATGTGGTTAAAAGTAATTAGAATAATATATATTAACTAGCTGTGTCCGCGACTTCATCCGCGTGTAATTAAATAAAAATATTCTTCAGTTCACAAACTTACAAAATAAGCAGAGCTATAAAATAAATAAATTTCTAAAATTAAAGTAGCTTAAGTTACTCCTTATTACATCAGCTATTTGCTAGTTAAAGTCCTGTCATAATCGGTCCTGCCGTTTCAGAGATTAGCCGAAACAAACAGGCAGACAAACGGACAAAAATTGTAAATAATGTTATTTATGTATACGTACCGTGTACATATATATTATGCATTTAGTAAATAAAAAGCGCTTATGTTAATATTATAAAGAAACACTCCAATTTAATTATTTGTATAGATATACAATGTATGATGTGTGACTGTGTAGTGAGTCTGACACAAGTTAACTAGCCAAGAGCCCTCCAAAGAATGATGTTGCAACGTGTTCGGTGCGTTGCCGTCAACCTGAGGCCTGCTGCATGCATCGCCTGATAATCGCGTGATGTTGTGACGTAGAAAACATGTCGCAACATGCACAGGTACATGCCGATCGCTTCATCCCCTTCTAACTTGAAGGTTGAGTCACTTCTTCTAACACCTGTTTATACCTGCCATCCAGTAGTTATGCCAGGAAAATAATAGTCAACTCAACGCTTGCATTTTCTACATGTTTCGTACTTTCGGTAGGTATTAAATGGAGTGGAAAAGGTATTAATTAAATTCGTAGGTGCATTTTTAAATAAAAATATTGTTTTTAAATTTTTATTAAATATCTATAGCCTAGCAAGAAATTTTTCAACCAACGGGATCGGGATTCGGGTTCGGAGGTTTTTTTCCTAATATACGAAATTAATTTAAAATAAATTTTCATCCATTGAGTGAAGCTCGTCTGTAGTTCAGATATCCTACTATTACTCAATATCTACAATATACATCCACTTTAACCTGTAATATCCCACTGCTGGGCAAAGGCCTGCACAAACACCCAGACAACGGCAAACATCTGTATGGACAATAGAAATGTTTGCCAAGTGTGGGGATAGAACCCGCAACCACCAGCGCAACAGTCACAAACCAGTGCTGTGACCGTTGTGCCAACGCGTCCTCAAACAATATACATATTTAATTAAAAATAATTACCATATTAGTAAAATTATTCAAATTGATTAATAAATAAAATATAGTTCACTATACAGGCTTTGCTATTAAAAACGTTTCACCCCGAAGCTATGTAGGTATTAAATATATTCGGGCACTAAAGTCGCCCCTGGAAGGATTTCGATGACCCTTCAGTGCGACGAACTCCATCGCTCGTTCACTTTTACGACCTACAGGCTTGAATGCTGTCTGCACCGATACAACGGTTCAAACCGTATACTGTACAGTTTAAAAACTGATCGAACATTCTAGATATACTCATATTTATATAATCCTGTACGACAAGGCGTTGAAGAGCTCCTAATATAAATTACAATGAAAAGGTCGAACGACCAAAGGGTCTTCCGTTATTGGTAGAACGTACAGCAATTTTCATATTTTGCCTATGGAGCGGTTTTTCGCTTACAATGAAAATGGTTTTCCCATAGCGCTAGTAAACTAGAATAATTTGAGAGGTTATTTACCCAAGAAAATGTATATGCGATACGGTAGAATTGTTTTTCAGTTATCGTTAAATGTCTACATTATAGATAATCGCAAGGGTTCTTACTATTTTTGCGTAACTGTATTATTATAGTTATCTTAAGTTTCAAGATATATTAAATTTACCTTAATATACACAACCATTTTCTCGACAACCTCATAACAATATTGTAATATAGCATTCTCTTAGTTTCATTTATTTTTAGCGAGTTCAAATGAATACACAAACTGTTGAGATGGCCTTAGTCATCATGTGAGTAATTGAACTGTCTGAATTTGATACATTATTTAGAACTAATGAAAAGAACCCAAAATGAAAATTTTATTCAGAATTAAATAAAAAATAACATATATAAGTGTACCTTAACTAAATATCCTGTTATGTTCTATAAATTCTATAGTACTGATCTGGTCAATTTGAAAACGTTAGGTTAGACTCACTTCAGCCATTCGCAGTCCACTACCGGACATAGGCCTCCCCAAGTTCGCAAAAAACATCCCGGTTTTCCGCAATCCTCATCCAGCTACCACCGGTAATCTTACATAGATCGTTGATCCAGCGGGTTGGAAGGTGTCTCACACTGCGCATAGACTAGAATTCTTCAGTTTCAAACATTATTAGTTTTCTTCATTATTAATATTACTAATTTTACGTACAAGAAAGACTTGTCCCTTACGGAGAAATATTCTCTAATTGCTTCTGTTGTGCTTTGCCCCAAAATGAACATGTAATATAAAATGTTCTCGACTTTTTAAAGGGCTATTTTGAAGCTCTAAATGACTTTTCATTCAATGCCCAGTAGTAAGAGGCTGAATGGGTAAATCTCACGAAATGGTCCAAGTTAATTATTTAATCAAGGTTTCACGAACACAAAAAGTTATATAAATCTATAACAAAGCAAAATTTGTAGTTGAAATCTAAGTAAAATATACAATAAAATTAGACATATAATAAACGTTAAAATAAATTCATATAACAATATTGTTTTGATTTCATAAAAATATTTTATAAAAATAAATAAATTTATATAATATTTTATAAAAAAAGCTATCAATTTTCATAAAGTTTTTTAATCTTATGAATTGCACCAAATACTTAAATGTTAAGCTGTCGAAGTAGCCGCGGTCAGGCACTCGTGTTGAGACTCGAGAGCGGCATTATGAACCGTCTGCTCGACTCAACCCTTGTTCAAAGCCAAATTGAAATTTAAGAAACGCCCTATACCGAATTACTGTACATTTTCAGCCCTTAAATAGCTGTAAACCATTGTGTACAAAACATTTAGTCTTTGACTACATTCTGTCTCTTGCACTTGTCAGAACAGATTAGTGAAATAATGTGAAAACCACTTTTCGTTATATTTTGAACATTTCTGGAAATAAAAAGGCATCAAAGAGAAATAGATTTAATGGAGAAAATATATAATCAAAAGATTCATACAATTACATTACTATTTAAAAGATAATTATGTTGAACGATTTTGCAACTAAAATTCTAAAAAACGTAGCAATCTTCTTGAGTTAGACAAACTAAGACAGACTAGAGATATTTGTGGTTCCATCACAATATACTTTACAATAATATAATACGTCGAACATATTCTGTGAAGATTAGTTGTGTGTGTAGAAACGTATCTAAATTTGCTCCTGTAAAAATGAAAAATTTACATTAAAAACTCTTTACTGAAAAGTGTATACTCGTATTTCATTCTAAGATACGAAACAGAGATGAAACTGCATGGGATTGACACATCTTACTTTTCATAGGATAGCTAATCATACTTCTATTTAACGACATAATATTGAAAAATATTAAAAAGTACTCGTTACTTTTTAAAATCTTTCAATATTATGTTACTGAAAATATAACTGACAACAACAAGAAATTGAAGGTTAAAACATAAATGGTATAAATTATATTTTAGTCAAATTATAAGTATGTTGCACAGTACGTATAAAAATAACAATGAATCCAGTGTTTTATATTACGAAATGAATGAGCTTACAAAAGCTCATATACGTCGGCGCACGGAATATCGTTTACTCGACCATCGAAATGTTTAATTACGAAATATTCCGAATGTGAATAAATATTTACCTTAACACTATATGCACTTATAAATTTTAATTGTTCGCACAATTTAAAATTTTATAGCAGTTTAAAGTTTTAATTCATATCTTTACTTATTTTTGAGTTATCAAAACGTTTCCTCTCGCAAAATATTATATTTGTTGTATTAACTTCAATTTATTTGTATTCCTTAAGTTTTCGATCATTTAATTTAATATATTATATAATATTTAAAACGAGTACCTTATAGATAATACGTTTATAAATTCTATTAGATATGAGCGAAAACCACAACTTTTGAATATTGAATCTGTCTGTCTCGGTACAAATTATGTGGAAACCTCTATTTGGATTTTAATGAAACATGTCGTTGTGACTGCTTATATAAACGGTTAAATAGAACGGTTTTAGCCTCCTAACGTTTTCAATACGGTAACTGATTAAACACTAAATAGTATTTCAGAGGTTTTTTATCACTTAGGTAAAACGTAACCGCTAGCTTGTCGTATATTCTATTGAATTTAAATTGTTTTTCAATAAAAGTACAAAAAAAACTAATGTTTTTATTTGTGCAAGATGACAGTTCATTCGTTTTTTTTTTTTTTTTTCTAAGAATAATATAATCGTTACTAAACGTCAAATATGGATCATAATATTTAGAGGGCTACTCGAGTGTATTACGAGAAATAAAACATAAATTATTCAACAAAGGCGGCGAGCACACGTTTCATCTTCCACATTGAATAAATATTTGAAGGGAAATACTCGTTTAACCTCGTTTCGTAAATTAACAGCGTAGATTACCCCCGCAGAATATATTTAAAGAAAATAATACTTGTGAAATACTATTTTCATTTCTTTATTTATACGTAATTAATTTTATCGTTATTAACATGATATCTTTTGCACATTTTTTTTATAATATAGAACTCAAGATTGTTTGGAATATTACGTGGCTGAAGTAACATTAATATTTTATCAATTTATCTTCTAAATATTAAATATTACTTTACATATTTAAGCTTGAAAATTACTATAAATCATTTTTATCAAAAGATTAATTACGGTTTATAAATTTATTTTAACGATCACAAAATCGTAAAGTATTAAGATAATTAACGTTATTGATTTGAATTTAACTATTTTAGGATCATTATTTAGTCGTTAATCAAAAAAGTTCTGATTTAGTAATTAACTTTGCAATTCAAATTTTACAGCTAACGCTACAATTATAATATTTATTTAATTTAAAAACTGGTAATACAAAGTTTTAACTGGTAGATAGTTATACAAAAATATATTTAGATATTTATTTATATTGATGACACAACCCCTTAAAAACTACATTAGTTCTCTATTTGTCGTATCATGTAACTTCTCTCTGAAGCTGGCTTAATCTTTTTTTGGCAATCACGAATCCGAATATACAATCAAGTCTACATGTGATTGACGAATTGCGATTTCTTTTTAGACCAAAATAATTCATCAAAGTTCAAATCAATCACATCTCTTCAGCATACTTTCGCATATAGATTCGTATTTTCCAAGTCAAACAACATCTGTAAATATTATCCAGAACCAGATAGCTGTTGACATGACCAGAGTCCACGATGCTAAATCAATTTGATCTAACGAGATACATGGATTTTGTAGGAACGAATTTAAAATTCAGACAGCTATTGCTAAAATGCGATTCTTATACCGATATTTACTGTACTTTTAGACACAATAATTTGTGACAATGAACGTACGAAAGAATATTCACAACTTTTTCTTAACAAAACATATTTTTGTTCATAAAATATTTTATATCAATAAATCTAACAGATTATGAGGGAAGCTGATAGATAGTAAATATAATAGGCCTTAAGTCTAGTAGAGTAAAAAAATACAACATTTTTTTTACTAACGTAGGAAATAAGCTTCTTTACCAAATACTCTTGTGATCTCAATACCATAACCAGAATTTCCATCCTATTGAGCTAAATTACTGTATTTCTTACAGCAACGACCCCAGTAAGTTATATTATATGTATATGCATAAATAAATGAACCGCACTAACCATTAATAACACTAAAGCAACACTGTTTAGTTTAATCAAGACCCCGATTGCCTTTACCGACCTCGTCTGAATAAACTTTAGCACCAATTCAATTAATGCCAGAATATCAACAATAACAGTTTTGGGTAATTATGTTTACACTACGAACTCCACAACGAGCCTTGATCTAATTTACTTGTACTAACTACATAAAATTATATGTGCATAATTTTATTTAATTTATCTTTCTAATATTTAACTCGATTATTAATAACAATTTTTTCCGCAAAAGAAAATAGATCGAGAAATAAGTTTTTTATAAATTCGTATATTTATTTTTTATGTATATATTTTTATATGAAGAAATAAAGCATTTTCTCATGTAATAAATAGTTAATGTTTCTTGTATTGAAATACCAGCGTATTTCATTCGACTTTATTTGTAAATTTTTAATATTTTTAGTGGCTACTTTACTAAAATTCAATTGACTTAACACGACATGTTTTTGCATAAAATTGTCGTCTTAGATTTTATTTTTTATATAAAATTAAACTGAAAGTTTTCCTTGCACAATTTAGCTTTAGCAAAAGCTTTATTCATCGTTTGTGAAAGATTAATATTCAAGCTATTTAGTTTGCTTGTATAAGTTAGCTTGTACAGAGGAAATATCGATACACATTTACAGAACAAATGTAATTTTGAAACAAAACTGTAAAATATAATTTTTTTGGGGATCACCGAATATCGTAATTTTATAAAGAAAAATATTACTTTCATTATGAAACAACCACTCGAGCTAAGACCACGGGGTTCGATTCCCGCTCGGAATGGATATTTTTATTTGCACAAATATTTCTTTCCTGTTTGGATGGAGGTCTGTTCTTGTGGGTCTCCCTACCTAGCCACTGAGATCACGCTAAGTTATTAGTCTCGGTTTTTATCATACACGCCTGATAGCGATCGTTAGTTGTTACTCGTAGTAGAGATATTTTATTCGTAGTGGATCAGCGTGTTGAGTTAAGCTCCCATTTTTCTCCTACATGAAGAAAGAGGCCTATGCCTATCAGTAGGATATTACATACTGAATCGTGAATCGTAATTATGGATTTGATAAAATGGCTATCTAATATTTGTCGTGGAAATGAAATGTTTTAGAAACCTGTGAAAGGTCTGACTAATTTGAATATTTAAACGGAATTGTGGCTTTTATTATTTAAAAATAATCATTATAATATTTTTTTCCATTTGAAATGTAAATCATATTAAAGAAAATGCATTTTGACGTAATTTATTTTTAAAATTAAATGTAAATTTAAAACTTTAATAAAAAGTTCACCACTTTCATCTTCGCTGAAACATGGCTTAATTGGCCGAGCACCTTGGTCGCGTTGCTCGTTCGAGGTCTCTTGTATTGTTATATGTTTTGTTACCAAATTTCATTCATCAACTAGAACGCTATTTTTAAATGAAACTAAATATATTTTAGTGTTTATTCGCGTTATATTATCAAGTATTATACCATAATACTGTGTTCATATTATTATTTTTTATCCAACTATAGATAACATATAAAATTTCATATATTTTTATTACCAAAATATAAAGCCTAATTTATATCAGTTGCATGTATCCAAAAGTACGTAATATCACTTTGAATGTGGGTACAATTACCGGTGTATGATACTAAGTACTGGTATTGTCTGAAGGGTCGTCTGTCTCGGATCAAGTGTCATGTTTTTTATCGCTTATTCGTTTCGTCTCTTCGCATGCAGACTCTTTTACGTTGTATAAGAAAAAAATATAGAGATGGCTTTTGGGGTTGTAATACACTCTCATTCAAAACTTTATACGAAAATATTAATTAATTTATAAAAATGTATAAAAAATATGTCTATGAAAACTCTTATCTCGGTATCTAAGAGCAAAGATCCGTATGTTAATTGCTTGAAGTATTTAACTATATATCAATAATGATGACCATTTTATGTTAAATAATAGGCAATTATGGAGTGTAAAATGTAAATTCTTTTGTACTTGAAAATTACTTTAGTTCTGGTATCGACTAAGAATATTATTATTATGAACAATAAAACTACTAACACTTTCAATGGCGAGCGTTAATAAAAATGTACAAAATTCTTAGCAAGATTTTCTGGAAATAAAATACTTCGCAAAGATTAAAATACTTTACTTAATCTATAGTCTTAGATATCTGATTTTATAAATTATATTAAATTTATAATATAATAAGTATTAATAATAATTTTGTGAGCGTAATAATTGTGTTTGCTATCAAATAAAAAAACTACTTCAATTGACATCAACAAGTAATAAAACGGAAGGTCAATAAAAAATAAGTAATTAAATACGCATTACGTATTAGAGGTAACTCAAAAAGTAATCATTAACCTAATTCAAATCTAAATGGAATCACATGACAAGCACCAAGCCTTTAATTAAAAAAATCATCATCAAAATCGGTTTGTGCAATCACCAAAATGCAGTCGAATTGAAAACATTCTAATATTTTGAAGCTGGTTAAAAAAGTAATATCGGTGCAGATATGTAATGGAAAATTAAGTTTAATTTTCTTAAAAACATGGGGGATGAATATGCACGACAACCGCGGCCATGTTGATTTCAAAAAGTATTGTTTCGCCAGGGCGTTCCCGCCCTTTTCTAAAATATGGCGGCATAGATTAACAAGACAACTACAGTACATTTCTAATACACATACTTCGTTTTTAAACCAAAAGTAAAAAAATACTATTTTTTTTTTAAATTCCAATAGACTACTTACCAATACATTAAAGACAAACCATTTAATTTATTTTCATACGAATGTTAAACAATATTTGACTAAAAAATTTACAAAATTTATTTAAACTGTTTTCGTTTAAAACTTTCATAAATTAACTTACTCCTCCCTATTTTTTGGAATCAATATAAAATAAAAACAAAACTTTTAACGTTGATGAAAGCGAATGGACTGTACTGAATAAAAGTAAATAAAAAAAAACAAATTCCCGCCGGGTTTTCAGTTGTTAAAGTACTTGTTAAACATGTAATTATTCTTATGACTGAAATAGTAAAAGCTAGTTGGGTAATGTTCTCCCAACGGTAGTTCTAAAGTGTACTAGAGGAAGGCAAGTGTACTCTTAGCCAGTTACGCCTAGACGAGAGTTAGGGTGCGCATTCAACCAATGACGTCATTTTCATGCATTCGAAACGAGTTAGAAGGAAAGGACTTCATCGTCATTCAACTGTTAAATTATTACTTTTTTTACTATGCCTTATTTTCGGGGGTTAATTTTGAATGAGTACAAATAATTACTGTATGTAAAACAGCAAAAAAGGTTTTACTGAGACGTAAACTAGCTTAACTTAAAAACAATTTTACTAGAAAGAAGTATACACAGCAACTGTCAAAAAAAAGGTTGGTAATATTTTTTTGTTATTCCCAGTTACCACTAATTAATTACACAGCTAATATTAAAAAAAAACAAATTAATTGTATTAATTTATTATTTTTTCTTATCCAGCAACTTCACATATTATATTGAAAATAATATTTATGCTACTCTATAGATTTCGGACAGTAGAAAATAGGCGTAATTTATGCCTGGCACTGTTATTGTACGAACTGTATGCCAAACAAAATATATATTCGAAGGATAAATTTACTTCACAAAGTATATTACGAGAACGGTTGTTTTGTTTCATTTTGACTAATTTTTTGCTTTCGACTAAAAATTTTCTATCCTTCGTTTATTAATACTGGTTCTAGTTCTAACTTAACCTAACCTAACTTATAAAACCAATGAACTAATTATAATGATTTAGCTTTTAAATTAAAAAAAAAATGCCTTTTTTTGCCAAATAAATATTCAACAACACAAAAATTCAGGTATTGTATTTTGAATTATCATAAAAGTAATCATATTTCAAATTAAATTATAAAAAATAGCATATTAAAGTACCTTGCAACCATTTACTTTGCAATCAACAAGCTGTGGTAACTTTTTTAAGTAGATTCATGACAGAGTGTTTTTTCAAGTACAATCATGAAAAGCTATGCCCGTTTAGAATCAAGGCAAGTACGGAATCGATTAAAGACTATGTTTTCAAACAACCCGACATCCACGTGGATGCAAAATTATTTAAATATTTTAGATTAGAGAAGTTATATCGTACATCTTGACATAGTAGCGTTAGAATAAAAGCTCTTTACTTTTAATCGTATCTCTGCAGTAGTACTAGTTAAGTGAAGGCTTGAAATTATTTATCATTTTTAAATAATGAATGAAGCTTACTCTTTTATTTATTTTTTATCTATTACATTTTTTGATTATTACTACGATCATGGAAGTAATTGGATTATATATCTATGTAAAACAAATAGTACCAATATTGACGTAACTAAAACCGCATACTATAATAATTATATCTTTTACAACTAAATTTCGTTTATTTTTTCTGCCATTTACTTCTATTCATATTCATTATTACTTTGATGAGTATAGGGTTAAGACATTTGGTTACGAATTATGTATAAACTACTTCATAATTGTATTAGTATGTTAACGCAACTTTAATTACCTTAAGCAACTTTTACAACTTATATTTAATAATAATAATAATAAATAATAATAAATATTTACACAATACACACACGGTCGTCTGTCCCTAAAGTAAGCAACTTAATACTTGTGTTATAGGTTACAGCCGACTGGTATATAGCTACATATTTTTTTTTCGATAAACATACTTATAAATAATACATATATAAATATATAAATAAATATTTATATTACACCCAGACTCGGGGTGGGAATCGAACACACAACCCTCGGAGCAGAAAGCAGGGTCACTACAAACTGCGCCAACGGGCTAGTCAAAATAAATATTTGCCAAATATTTGCCAAAAACGTTAAGAAGTAAATGAAATTTTATTATTATATATAGATATTTTTTTTAGATCTGTAACTAACATTATTTTGACTTTCGTTAAGTGTGTATATCACCTTATGACGAAATAAATGTTTTCATTTCATTTAATCAGTATAGAAATAATAAAATATACAACACTATAAAATGGTTTAATTAAACTATATACTCAATCAGTCAGTTCAACCTATTGCAGTTCACTGCTGGACACAGGCTATAAAATGTATACTATTTAGTAAACATTAACCGTGTTATATACTATTAATGTCCTAAAATCTAGCACAAAAATGCTGTTTGACATTGTATTGAAATTTGAATGTATTTCTTATTTAGGTTAGGGACAATAACTAATATTTATTATCATGACCAGGTGTCGAAATCACTACTTAAGATAAAACCAGTTTCATCAAATAGTGAAACATACGCCAGTTTTTAAGTTAGACCTCCAGCAATATTACTGCGAAGACAGTATTTTATTTTTGTTAAAAATTATTATTTCATTCAGTAGTTTTTTTCCATAATGACTAGCCCGTTGGCGCAGTTTGTAGTGACCCTGCTTTCTGCTTCGGGGGTTGTGGGTTCGATTCCCACCCCGAGTCTGGGTGTAATATATATTTATTTATATATGTATTAATTATATGTAAGCTTATAAAAATAATAAATATAAAAATATGTAGCTATATACCAGTCGGCTGTTACCTATTATAACACAAGCATTAAGTTGCTTACATTAGGCACAGATGACTGTCTGTGTGTGTGTTGTAAATATTTATTTATTTATTTCTAATGAGCAGACCAAAACACAGACACAAAAATTCTAACAAAAATATTTTCGGCTTCTTTTGACTCAGTGTACAAACATAAACCATTTACAGTTTTATTGTAGATTAATATTCAAATTTTCTTTTTCTTTTTGGCACGTACACAATGTTTCTGTATTATATAATGTACTTTAACACCTCAAATTTTCAAAAGTATTTTCCTTTCTCTTGTTATGCAACATAAATATTATGTTTCAAAAATAATTACCAAACCGTTTTTCGTAAGTATTATGTTTACACGACGTTTTGTTTACCTAAGTTCATAGGTCTTTAGTCTATATATTTATTTCATATATAAGTAATTCCTATTTTACCTTATCTTTTCCTATTTACATATTTGATTTAAATTTAAAAACATGAAATGGGTTTAATACTGTGTCAATACAAAGCTGACTGAATCCAGTAACAATACCTCCAATTATAATTTTATCGTAAATGGTGTAGCGGTGTCAACATTCATTAGTTTATTTGCATATCAATTGATTCCAATTTGTACGTTTCCAACGACATTGTTATGTCCGTATCGAATTTTTCAACTCTTTCCACTGAAACAATTTTCATTTATATCCAGTTTCTGTAGAATATAATGGTACAGCCTCAATGTATTTGGTTGAATATTTCATCTCCCAATGTGCGCTTGAATACATAATGGTAAGTAACCGCTTGCTGCTTAAAATAATTAATATTTAGTTACAATCGGCTCAATAACTATTACTATTTTGTGTCATAGATACAAAGACCTAATACTATCCCTATATTTTTTTATTTCTGTAAAATATTTGAATATATAGTAAAATTTGAACAAAAAGTATTAAAAACTTTAATATATAAATGTCCTGGAAAATCTAGAGGTAATTAAGACTTTGATATCCAATTTTTTCAAATTATAGAATCGAAACGTTTAGCCCTATATACATACCATAGCGCGACCATGGACCAGTAACTACGCTTGAACTACGGCCAACTTTAGCTTCTTGGGGCTGAGGAATGGTCCCATTATGCTGTGACTGATTTGTTATTTATTAACCACTCGTGGCTTCTCGTGACTTCACATGTACTCCGTTGTTATATATCATGTAATCTTGAATATGTTTATTACGTGGACATACTGACACAAGTAACTAAACTAAATGTATTATCTTGTGTCTTGGTGAAGCAAATTGCGATACAAAGTACAAGATATAAGTGGATGAATATTGTTTGCAGTGTGTATTTGAATAACAGTTACGTATATCATTGATGAAACGAACGCGTCCTTTGCGTTTACTTCGCTCATAATTACACCAAAGCTTAGTTCTTAGTTAATATTGCGTTTACGAAGCTTTGTAAAATTTCTAGTTCTATGTAACTATTTCGTAGATGTGACAAGAAATTTACGAAAAATATACATGTTTGTATAGTGCTATCGCCAACAATAAACAAATTCGAGAATTCCTTTTTGTTTTTTAAAATCCCATAACAACATTGTTAAAAAAATTAAGAAAAATTTCGTCCGTAATTTTGTCATAAATTTCTATTTTCTTCCTCTTTTTTAACTAAATTTGCTTAATTTTAAGATGTGTTTTGCAGACATTTTTTTTATGACAATCCCTTCGGTTTTAGAACAAATTGTCTATCTGAATACCATCGATATACCAATACTTTGGTATAAAATCATTAAGTTCATTGGATTTAAATATTGATGTCAGCGATATAATAACTCTCCACCACTCAAAAGACTCAACTTAAAAAACAAAATTAAATATATAGTATAGAGAATAATGAATCAGTTGAGTTAAAAATCAAAGCCCGAGTTTAGTTCAAACACCACTGTACAGATTTTGATGCAACTGTGGCAAAATAATTTTTACATTAATTACTAATATTTCTCCAGAGCTCGCAAATAAGAGCATTAAAGTAGTAATTTGCATAGGAAGGGATATATCATAATTAATTTTGACGCAACAACCGTTCTTTCTCGAATTTAGCTAAAGGCAAGAGTGCAAAAGTCTATAACGAATTTTCCTCGCGTGGTCTTTGGACGCAGGTGTGACCGACCACAGTATTCTTGGTAAATATCAGGAAATGATAGGACGTACGACACACGTTGGCGCAACGGTTACAGCCATGGATTGTACCTGTTGCGCTGGCGGTTGCGGGCTCGATCCCCGCACATGACAAACATATGTATTGGCCATACAGGTGTTAGCCGTGGTCTGGGTGTTTGTGCAGTCCTTGTGGGTCTCCCCACCGTGCCTCGCAGAGCACGTTAAGCCGTCGGTCCCGGTTGTTATCATGTACACCTGATAGCGATCGTTACTCATAGTAGGGAATATATCCGCCAACCCGCATTGGAGCAGCGTGGTGGATTAAGCTCTGATCCTTCTCCTACATGGGGAAAGAGGCTTATGCCCAGTAGTGGGATATTACAGGCTGAAGCGTGCGATAGGACGTAAAGTGCTAATGATTTGCCACCACAATGGTTCGTAGCAAAATACTGCCTAGAATATGATAGAGGCGAGTTCAGCTTTGTAGAAAGAATGCCAAATCCTACGCTTCAACCATCGACTAACCTCGACCAGAACGTCCCTCTGCAAACATTTCTCTCAACTATAATCCACAGGAAGGAGTATTGTACGCATTTAAATGTATCGGTTAACACTAACATAGTATTTTAGTAAATCTGTTAAAGAAAAAAAATTAAAACAAAAATATTTCAACTTGTCAAGAATTTAAACTTGAGGTACATTATTTGTTTTGCAACTGTATCCCAAAGTGCTGAATAAATAGCCATCTAAGTTAATTCTCCCTATCAAATGAAGAAACGACTTTAAAAAAGTCGCATGAGTCGGTCAGTTCTGGCAACGTAGGACTGCTTTTATTGGAAAACCTTAAACTATGTTCTGCTATGGAGACTTTCCAGATGACGTTAATGATGCCGTTTTTTTTTACAATTCAAATGTGTTGTTATAAAGAGAACAATGCTATGTTTTCAATAAGGTAAAATAAAAAGCCTTTGTATTTAACCTGTGAAAATATTGAAGTCACAATACTTAAAAGATATTATCAAAATTTATACAATTCTCATAAAATGTTCCCGATATTTTCAATACTTTTACAAAGGCTGCTTAACGAATAGTTTTCATTGGCGATATTGCTTTTGTGCACTGACACGGACCGATTACCCATATTGTTCCCAGCTTAAATTCAAAAGTCATATACATTTCATCACATTTTCAGAAAAGGCAATCAAATTAATTTCGAAACGAATGCTGACATTTTATTATATTTTTTGTTTTATAAAAAACTCAGCAAAACACAACTGAGTTTCTCTAAGTTTAATAAATACTTTAAATAGCTTTGAGTAGTTATTCAAAGTTATTTAAATTATTTATAAGATGATTTACATTTTACATAACAACATTTCTATATTTGTCTTTTTTAATAAATAACCTATAATAAGCAGTTGTTGTGTATCATTATAAACGTTCGCATAAACATATTTTACATAACAATCAATTATTAAAAATAAAACAATTACATTTAATTGTTTCCAGTATGAAATTAATATTTTCAATTCAATAAAGAAAAATATATTCTAATCATACGAACGAATCCATTAAAACGCTTCAATGATTCTAGACCCTTTGCATATAATCCAAGTATAATCAAAATCTTAAGCCGATATAGTGTCTATTACACCTACCTAAACTCTAAAATAGCTCGCTTGGATTCTATTCAATATTACCTTTCGAAAGTGACCTAGCCGGATATTTGCATTATCTAGATTTGGACAGCTCGCTTTCATCTCACGTTTTGGATATTTCAAATACAATTTGCGAAGGAAGATTTTGTTGGATTTTTCTGTATGCGGTTTCGTTTGCATTACGTAAATTCACGATGAGATTTTCGGAGCGTGAATTCTGTTTCAATTTTTAATAACTATAAACCACTGCAACATGTTATTACGTTTTCCCAACAGAACGGGTAAAAAGATTTCTGAGATATGTGTATTACGTTCTTTAGACGTTAGAAAAATATTAACTTAATAAATATTAAAGAGATAAGGGACATTATTTAGGTTGTACATATATTTTTATACCGTACTTTAATAAACTGAACATTACGAAAATAATAACGTCTATTTTATTTATCACCATATTCGGGTAAAACAGATAAGAACATAAATTAAAATGATAGTTTTTCAAATAACTTAAAAGTTCTGTGTAATTTATAAAGTATAAATGAATAGAACATCGCCTAACTGTTTTTTGTGTAAAATAATTATTTTGTAGACGGTGATATTAAGTTTAAGCTTAAAAAAATAGCTTGAAAGCAATTCCATTTCTGAATTTGGCGTGTAAATACAGGTCTTAGAATTCCTTGGCTGCGCAGGTTTTTCTGTAAAATTTCCTTCATCCACGGACTATAAATTGTTAAGTAAGCTTTTGGCTAAGCCACATACCTAAAGAAAAGTACATTGAACAACAAAAGAAGCTTTCTTGTACTAATAAAATTTTATGAAGTTGTGTTAAAGCCAATGATGGTATAAAGAAAGAATTTTTATTAGATCTGAAAAAATATTCTCTAAAGAAAATTTCTACCTAAATTAGAGTATAGTAAATTTTCTTCTAATCGTGATTTCAAATAAGATCTCGAAGCCTGTTATGGTGACAAATACCTCACTTCATTATTAAGAGGCGTGACAGGACTGTGAAAAATGTTCTTTTGGCAGGCTTAGTGTTATAGCAGTTAATTGGGTTCTTGTTTAGTAGCCAATTAGTTTTGTTTTCGTTATATATAGTAGGGACTTCGAGAACTAACATAATAAAGTTTTCGACTGACGTCTTTGTGGACTTCCATACTCGTCCATATATATTATATAAGAAACGAGAGAGACCTTAACTTTCGCATTTCTATATTAATAGAAGATTTTATTCAAACGTTTTTTTTTTTTTTCTAAAATGAGCAGTGTTAATATCAAATGTCAGAATAAATATTATTTTAGTTACATCACGTGTATTATATCTGATATACTTAGGTATGTGTTTCATCGTTTACACAAAATATGTTTTTACTCAAAAAAATCTTTAAAAATCTATTCTTTATATTAAACGAGGGCAAAAATACACCTGATGCTCATACGAGCGTAAATTATTTAAAAGGTTGTTGATCCAGAGGATACCATTAATAACGCAGACTCTAGATCAGGACATTTTAATGTTTTGCACGGAACCGTACTACGTGTTAATGGTTTTTGAAAAAAAAATAGGTATTTATAGGTTAAAGATATTACACCATTATAAAAAGCTTGGAGCTTACTGTTAATATATTACTCCTACTCTGCAAGTAAAAATAAAAAAAAACTTCTAAATATGTAATATTTTAAAATATTGAATTTTAAGATGTGTAGTCATTGTTTTCTTGTTTATTTGTACTTGAATATATTTGTAATATGTGTGAATGTAAAAAAAAATATTGTTTGAATTCTCAGCCACAGAAGTCAACTCTACTAGAAGACAAAATCACCCAATCCATCAGTATTTATTCAAACAAAGTAATTCTTAATTAAAAATACAGCTCTATGAACAATTTTCATATTTCTTATTATAACAATAACTACTCTTATGACGCACTACGAGTACTACTCGCCCAATTTATTGGTGTACTTTGTAGAACAAATAGAGCGTTCTCCCAAAGCGCTGTGTTACGCTATTTTAGTGTCGATTTTACGATAAATTCTGCCATTCCTGCGCAACCATTATGGCTTGACGACGCATAGAATGGCCACTTAAGATTTTGCGACTATCTCGGATAAACTGCAGTTCCGTAGCGGTTCCCGTTGTTTCAGTGATATATACGAAAACACAAATCGATTTTAGAGTAACTTTACACTGTGTAATTTATTGTAGGCATTAAATTAATGTTACATTAATTGCGTACTGAAATTGCGTATTATGTCCAGATAAATCTAAGCATTTATTTTAATTACTACGTTACAATAATGACTATAAAACTCAATACGTAACTAAAATATAAGAATATTATAATATTTATTTATAATCTTATTTTAAAATGATTACTTAAATATAAAAAGGGGTTAAAATCGTAGAAAAATAACAATGCTGTCACAGATAGTATGTAACCATTCTTAGTGTTACAGTTTCGGAATATTGCAGTATCAGCTGCAAGTTTATCTTGCACAATAACAGGTAAAGGCTAGACATTTAGAATATTTCATATTTATCTAGTTGGTTATTGTTTTTGAAAATGGTACGTGTGTTGACCATAAAACGTAGTACACATGAGCAATTCCTATAAATATTTATTCGATATTTTGTAAACAATGAAATCAAC
Organism: Melitaea cinxia; assembly: GCF_905220565.1. Classification (NCBI taxonomy): domain Eukaryota; kingdom Metazoa; phylum Arthropoda; class Insecta; order Lepidoptera; family Nymphalidae; genus Melitaea; species Melitaea cinxia. The sequence goes on from NC_059409.1 coordinate 9,549,024, forward strand.
CAACCGTGTATTTTTCTTTATTTTGTAAGTATATTTGGACCAAACTTAGCAAAAATAAAATATATTTATCCTATCTTATAATCATATGTATAATAATTGTGTTATCGCAATCGAAAAAAAAAAACGACTTCAATTATATCGACAAGTAATACAACGTATGTAAACGAAATAAATTAACAAACGCACTAGTCGTTACTACGATATTCGAGGGTTTCCCTCGATTTCTCTAGGATTTCATCATCAGATCCTGGTTTCCTTATCATGGTACCACATTTAGGATATCTCCTTTCTAACAAAAAAGAATTATCAAAATCGGTTCATAAACGATTTTGATTTTTTTTTTGTTTTTATACGAGATATATATTAACTTCGATTTTGCCATCGTCAGCAGAGAGTGAAGTGAGCATTGTTCAACGTGTCTTCTTTTTCAATTTATGTGTTGGCGCGCAACGAAATACGAGTAAGTATATCAGTTTTCTTTGAATATTTGTTACAATAACGTTTACAAATATTTAAAATTTCATTGGCTGTAAATATTGAAAAAATAATTTTATGAGATTTAATGATATGTGAGAATCTAAATTTAAGAAGAGCTTCCTCAATTAACAATTTACAAAATAAAGATAATATTTTTGTTTTAACTATGAATAGCAAAAGAAACCGTTCTAGTAAATTACATTATATTACTGAACGCTACCAACTGTACTGGACGTCATTTTTTTGTTGAGAAAATTGTGCCCTATCTTTGAATAAAATATAAAACCTATCCTTTACCAGGAAATACCTGCTGGTATTATTACACCTTAATAATAAAAGTCATATTTTAAAAAGTAAAACATAAAAACTCATTTCCGGTTTTACCTTATAAATTCACACCCTCATCTGAATTAGGACAAAGGGTCACGAATTTCGAATAAAAGGTCGTGCTAATCGTCTATAATAACTACCCAGCTTCGGACCGACAGGATATAGAGTGATTTGAGTTCAGTAAATCGTTGGCACTAAATTGGTTCCAATTTATTCGTGTCGCCTTTATCACGCTTTTCTGTGTTAATTGAGACATTTGCACAGAAATTACCTACTGTTATAGCGCAAATGAAAGGCTAGAAATACGATAGTTATTCATGCCGAAGAATAAAAAAATTTAGTCGCTCCACGAATCGTGTAATTTCGATGTTGTGCAACGTTCGCTTGACATGAAATTTTTATTGACTTAACTACGGTTTACCTAAAAAAATAAGTTATTTGTATATATAGCTAATGTAGTGTTAATTTTTAATTGACTTACATGTACATTTGTTGGAACAGATAATGTAAATATTAAACCTTAGAATAATTAGATTTAACGCTTTACACAAGAAGGTCATTGGCAAGGAAAGTGAATAGTATAATAATAATAAAAACTCTTTATTGTAAACCAAGAGTGAGCAAAAATACAAAAATAAAAATAGGAGTTAAGTACAAAAGGCGGCCTTATCGCTAATAAGCGATCTCTTCCAGGCAACCTTTGGGTAAAGGAAATAGTATATATGTAGACAGTTTAGGTGTACAGTTTTACCTAAACATATACAATATATTAAGACAAATAAATAATGTAAAAAAATTAAAATAAAGTATATGTACATGGCATATATAAATGGAAAGTTGTAATAGACATAAATAGACGTATATAAAGTTAATGAATTATTATGATAAGATTCAAAGTGAGGACAGGAGATAATATGTGACTAGATAGAAGGATTAAAATATTTATTATTATTTATTATTATTATATTTATTTTTTATTACCCGACTTCAAAAAAGGAGGAGGTTACTCAATTCGACCGTATATTTTTTTATGTATGTTCGAGGATAACTTCGTCCTTTAGGAACCGATTTTGATAGTTATTTTTTTTTTTTGTTAGAAAGGCGATATCCCAAAAGTGGTATAATTATAAGGAGACCAGGATCTGATGATGGAATCCTAGAAAAATCGAGGGGAACCCTCAAAAATCGTAGTGACGACTAGTGCGTTTGTAAATTTTTTTCGTCTACTTACGCTGTATTACTTGTCGATGTAATTGAAGTCAGTTTTTATTTGTTTGCTAGCAAAAACAATTATTAAACTATAGTAACAAATCTTTATATTCCTTTTGATTATTTCCCCTACAGTAATGAAGGCAGATAAGTTTATCAAAACGATTGGAATTTCATTTAGATAATATCTTCTTACGTGTAATTTTAAAACCCAATCTAGTGGCAAATAATCATGAGATCTGCTTGATGACATATATTTAATTTAATTTATTTTAATTTATTTTACAGTAATTTTAATTTTGATTTTAATTTTGATTTTGATTTTAATTTTAATTTTGATTTTGATTTGTCTTTGATTTTGATTTAATTTTGATTTTGATTTTAATCTTTCTATTTGGAATTTTTTGATAATTTGATTTGACTTTTGTTATTTCCCTATTCTTAATTACTTAATTAATGATTTTTTCTAATTGAATTAATTAATAATTTGTTTCTAATCGTTATTTTGATTAAATTGTCCAATTGTTTTATTTTATAAATGTATATGATAATAATAGGTTTTTTATCTTTATTTTTGATTTTGATTATTTTGGTTGTGATGATGATGATGGGGTGTCACTCTTTTTTTTTTTGAATATTGTAAGTGTTGAACTATATTAATGTAGGTATATTTAAAGTTCAAATATTTTAATTATTTGTGATTTTTTGTGCTTTTAAACATTGTATTCCAAAATGTTATGTACACTTGTAAGTGACATGCATATCAGATACTTTGTTATTATATATTTGTAATTTTAAAATTTTTATATGTATGTTGTAAGTGTGCTTTTGAAAATAAATAAATAAATAAATAAATAAATAAATGACAAATACATAGTCTCTGTAGCCTATGGACACCTGCCACCCTAAGTACTCTAATGAATATTATCTCATAAATATAAGATATCAAATTTATAGATTTACATTTTGATATCCTTATACTATTCCAAATACAACAAGCATTTGCCATTTCACAATTGATCAATACCGTACCATCCATGAGACCTAAGCTATTAAGTCCCCTCTGACTGTAATTGCTTAGCTCACTCCATCACTTATCATACTAGAACACTGTCATTCCAAGTATAGTTATATGGTTGTAGATTAACTGGAAAACTTACGCAGACAACTTAAAAAATAAAAAATTGCTCTTTTAATGTATCGCATCTCATTTTTATAGTGAATAAATATTGGCTTTATTTTGCACGTCGGTCCAAAGTGAAGGGTCTAAACGATCGTTCAACGTTTATTTTCATTTCGTCCATGCCCTTTTTCACCCTTGTCTTCCCTTGATACATTGTTGCAGGGTAAATGAAATATACCTTTATTTGCTTTTTTTTGTTAAAACAAAGGCTTTATAAAGAACAGGGGGTCAGAGTTAGGAATTTAAATGAAAGGGGAAAATCTTTTAATATTTTGTAAATTTGTTTTACATTAATTGTAAATTTTTATTCCTCGTGAGGATCAAAATAGCTAATGTATAACATGGTCATGCTACAAATTAATGGCTGAAATCGAGATGTGGACGCACGGCTACGGGCAAAGCTACGGACACGTCTACGCTTTTTTATATTAGGCTCTTCAAGCTGACAAACATTAGGACATAATTTGTTACAAACTCGATTAACGAGACACTATACGCCTTGTTACTATTTTAATTTAATTTGCTTTTGGTTATACTACCATACATAATTTTGTCTTAATACCAGAAAAACAGTAAAATAACATACGAGTATCAAATGCTTAATCTATTATTAAACATATACGTAGTCTGACAATTCGTACTAGTAGCCGTTGATGATAACATAAAAAAAAAAACTTAGTCTACAAACAAAGAATAAAAGACGCGATCGAATATATTTTTTTTAAATTCACTAAACTATATATCATATGTAGTATTAAAAAAAATGTTATTCTCAATAAATAAATAATACTATATTTTATATTTCCCATATATTATTTACATATAGAAATGTAACATGTAAAACGTACGTTAGAGAGTATTTGTAATAAAAGCGCAAAGCAATTCAACAAATTGCCGCTGAAATTTATCATTCGAATGTACGATAGTGTAAATACGATGGCATCCAACTGAATACAGTATCAAAACATTTTCCATTGCGACTTCAGTTCGACTTAAATACATCTCAGCACTGCAGAGGGATTCAATTTAAATCCTCCTAGAAATCCTATTATTACAGTACACATTGGAGCAGACATTCGACTTACGTTGCGATTATTTTGACGCAAGTTGTTGTAGGAAAATTCGTTCGTTTTAATTTGTATTGTAAAAGATAATTTAAGTAATTTACTAAAAGTACGCAAAAATAAAAATAAAATTTGCTATAGCATTTTAAATTACAGATGTAGAAAAAGAAGAAAAATAACTAATTAAAACGTCGCGTAGTATATTTAATACAACCCAAGTTTTTCAACTTACTCGTTAACACGACACACAATATGAACGTGAATGAACTTTAAGCGTCACAATAACATTTAAAGATAGTATTGACTACAGTCTACGCTCATCGTAAGGTGTCGAGAGCTAAGTAACCGTAGCATCTCGCAATGCCTCCAGACAGAGCAATAAATTAGACAAATCCGATTTGCACGTGCGAAGGGAAACATCTCGTTACCCCGTTTTGGTGATCGCGTTTGTTTAGACAAAAGACGACATTTGTCTCGGTAATTCGCAATTCTAAATTGAATCCAATAAATATCTGAAGTCATTTGGCGAAACAATACTAAATACTAATAATTAATCAAATAATTAAACAATCAGTTCAAATTCGTTGTATAATCTTTGCAATTTTACACGAAAATTGTATTATTCAAAACTGTAGTTAATATTAATAATATAGCAGAATATATAATAGATATGGCAGCATGCCATAAATATTTAATTATTAGTTTAAATTGTTTTAAAAACGTATTTTTTTTTTCATGTCAACTATTTTGTTAAGTAAATATTACATTATTCGTTACCGTTATTGGTTTTGTATTTTTGTTAAAATATTTTTTTTTTTTATTGATGAGTAATACTCTTAATAAATAACCATGACTGGTGCAGTTCATTAAAAGAGCGCTGATTTTGTCCGTACGTTAAAACAAACGGTGGTAACTAAATAAAAATATAAAAAGGAAAAATAAAAGGGAAAGCTTAGGTACACTGAACACGTACGTTAGAGTCGGCGGATTCTGCGTCACGTACGCAGAAAGAGAGCCTTTATTACTTCCGAGAGGCGTAATTGTTATGGAGAACCATCTCTTATTTCTGAACTTTGCCATTAGCTAAGTAACATTAATGAAGCATTAACTGTTTATATTAATTTTCCGAGTAAGTTTAATGGCCTAGAAAATGATTTTGTGCAGCAACAGTTGGTAACGTCATGGTAAGTCTAAAACTCATTTCTAATGGAATACGTGTATATATAAACATAACAAAACAAATTTAATATTTTAATAAATAAAGTATTATAAATAAATGTACGTAAATTAGAAACTAGGTAAATACAATGTCGTGATTAAAAATACAAAATTGGTCTTAATAAGAAAGAAAAGGAGTTTAAAAATTTAATCGTCTATAAACATTCAAGTAATGAAAAGGTAATAGATCAATAATTTTCCGCTGACTAGTCATTATGTGGTTTACGGTGTAAGTCACGCTTGACCTCTCTCTGATTGAGCAATTTGCCTCGACAACTACTCTTTATGCGATAACTTAGTTAGATTAACACGTCACAACATGACCACTGAAACCAAGCATGCACGTCCTCTTTAAACATGACTTATACCTTCCGTTTTACAACTATATTTTACATTAATTTAAAATTAATACACTTTTTTAATTTTAATTTGAATACCATTAAACAGCGTACACAAATGAAAATATATGGATAAAATTAAAATTAAAAATCTATTTAGAACATATTATGTTAATACATAGGCTTAGGTCCCCATATTAGAAAAGTTCTCATGGTGATTAATATTTTTTTTAATGTAAGCTAAATATAAAATAAAGACTTCTTAAACCGTAAAATTCGATCTATTCAATAGAAAAATGTTTCTTATTCAAAATCCCGTGGGTACTTCGGATTTTTTTCCTTCGGTTGAAAAAGTAACTCTATACAATATTTAAGTTCACTAGAGAAAACGCGTAGTTTAAAACTGCTTTCATACTTAATCTACTTAATGTGAAATAGTTACTACGTATTTAAATCGATCTTGAGCTAAAAACGATTTTACTTATTGCAAGCATTATAATTATATCAAAACAAATATTATTATTTAATTATACTTAACTTAGAAGAAAAAACAATAAAACATATAATATAATATTTACTTCAAATTCAATAACACAAAGCAATTTATATCAAAGATAACCCTCAAAGCTAACCAAGAGAATTTGTGATTTGCCTTCAGCTACAAGACCCTAAACTATGCTCTTTATAGGTAAACTTTTATACGGAATCCAATCACATGCAGTTTGGTGAAGTATAGCGTTCAATACCACGACGGCAAACTTACGGAACTCAAACGTATAGTCAGCAAAAGAAGGTATTCTTCAATCTTGAAATCCCGTCCTAATTCGTAAGGAAATAAGACCTCTAGTCATCGCAGATGAAAGCTTGAGAGGTTTACTGTATTCGCATTTGTACTATTCTATTCCCTCTGCGGATAACAGAATTTCCGATCAGAGATGCTTCTTTCGACATCTGCTTACTTGTTATCTTCATTACTTCGGTACATTTTATAGAGATAAGCACACGAACAGTTTTTACCTTTTTAAATTCCTACATAAAACAGCGAAGTCTTAAGAGATTGCAGGAAAAAATATATTTTTATCTTTTTATGACTTTCTTTCAGAAACACAACGAGAAGTCTAAAACAAGTATGACGTACTTCCATATTTTCTTGTAAGTCTATTTTTGATCCAAAAAATTTCTGAATGCCTCGCAACTGTGCAAAAGATGTCGTATTTTATTTTTACTCTTATAAAACAAAGATTTCAGTAGCGAGAGAGTCATATTCCGAATGTAAGGTTTACAGGATATACTTACGAAGCCATAAGTTAGAGTTATCGTAATGAAAACTTTTAGTAATTTTTGCTACTTTAGATTAAAAAAATATAGACTGCAGCACTAAATCTGTGAGCACAAAAAATGACTTCTGTGTCTTACAAAGTTATAATTTAAAGTAACTTTTTATATGTATAAGCGAGTTGCTATCCTCTCGACCTCGTTAGTTAGTACGCTTGGAATTCAGATTCAGTTTTCGAGTATTCCCTTTCATTACTCGATATAAAACTGTCCCATACACAGAAGCAGAGTAGATGTTGTCATTTTACTTATATTCGTTTAAATGTAGGAATTCGTTCGTTTTTTAGAAACAAGTTTATAGTAAAAAAAATGATAACATCAACATTCGTCGTGGTTTCAGTTTCAACCTTAGTTGGCTTTAACACCTGGCTAATGTAGGTTACTCACACATTACAGCCTATACAGTCCACTGCTGGACATAGGCCTCCACAAGTTCACGCCAAAAATAATGTGAACTCATGTGTTTTGCCCATAGTCACCATGCTGGGCAGGCGGGTTGGTGACCGCAGTACTGGCTTTGTCGCACCGAAGACGCTGCTGCCCGTCTTCGGCCTGTGTATTTCAAAGCCAACAGTTGGATGGTTACCCCGCCACCGGTCGGCTTCTTAAGTTCCAAGGTGGTTGTGGAACCTTGTTATCCCTTAGTCGCCTCTTACGACACCCACGGGAGGAGAGGGGGTGGCTAAATTCTTTAGTGCCGTAGCCACACAGCACTCCACATAGGTTACTCACCAACAAGAAAATATAATTACAAATATCTCTGAAAATTTTAGACATTTATATACATCATAGGTAAAATCTACATATTACTACACTTAATTTACTTTTATCGGATTTTATGAGATTATCATCATATGGGGCTATACTAATATGGCAAATCATAACCATTTATGAAGCCTGGCGTTAGCTTATACGTGATTTATCAGCCATGTATCAAAGATAACATGTTGAAGACCAAGTCTTTATCTGTATAACCTGGCTACTTATTAACGTTTGTATCGTCCCATAACTTTTGGTTTTATTTAAAAACTTTCTGACAAAAACAAGTTAAAAAATTTGCAAGAATATTATCATAATTATTCCTTCAATGCATTGCACTCAACACCGAGGTGCAGCAGGCTCTTCAGACGATTCGGGAGCGAAAAAAGTCACAAAAAGTCACAAACTCACATCACGTCGCTTTCGTACCCATCTCACACTACGAACATACGTACATATTCATATGTAACAATTACATCTACACTGTAAACACGTTATTAATATGTTGACATTATTTAATTGATAATCTTACTTAAACTTTAAAAATAATGAAAGTACTTCATGTGCCACTTTCAATTGAGTGGATTAATATTCATTTTAGAACTATATAATTTTTATTTTCAAAGAAAAGTTTCTTTACAACCTATTAAATAATGTGTTTTTGTTTAACTAGATTTTATTAATTGGCTCCATTCTTACTTTCATGATCGTATGTAATACACTCGAGCTGGTATCAAACTCTCTTCACAAAGTCATCTCAGTGCTGGTGATTTATCTCCTCTTCTTTTCGTTATATTTATTAACTCTGTAACTGACCTTCCTATTACTTCTCAATTACGTGACAATGTCTCAAAAAAATTCAATAAACATTACAAATGTCGAAAATTCTAATTCTTCCTTTTTCATGAGTTTATTAAAAATTTTATTGCTAAAAAACTAATTATACCCGTTTTTATATAATTATTAGCTTCAGAGAAAATTACTGTTGAAAACTTTAGCACTTTGGAAATTTACAAAAAGCCTGTTACTCCAAATAAATTAAATTAAAGATGACAAAACACGCGAGTTCACGCCATTTTTGGCGCGAACTTGTGTGTGTCCAGCAGTGGATTGCAATAAGCTGAAATGATGATGGTGGTGATGATGATTTAAAGATGAATGGCTTTGAGTTTCACTTAAAGTTGATAATTAATTATTACTTTATGATAATATTTCACATAATAAATACTAACATAGAATGTAAACTGCGCAACGTCAGTACAAAGTTAGAGTTGTTTTAATTTTAGTTCTTAAACGAACTTGTACTCTTGTACGAAAGTGATAAGAAAACAACAATACCCAGTGGGTTCCATATATGGTCGATAGTCAACAAATTCACTCATAACGCTTAACATTTATATCACGAGTCACTAAGGTCTATAACAGCATATCAGCAAACGTATTTTCAGTTACTTATAACCTTTCAGTTGAGATAGCTTCAAAAGAGGAGTGAACAGGTCTTTTTATGTAAGCGAGCTCTAATCTAGATCTCATCTTTTTTTAATCAAACCGAATTATCATCAAGTACAAGCCTATTACGTAAAGAAAAATATATATTTCGAATCAAAGATATGAACAAGTTTTCGTTACGAAATCAGTGTATAAATGTTGGTGTCAATCTTGATGTGAGATCATATTGTAGCCATAAAGAAATATCACGTAATACGTAATATTACGTATACACGTACAATACGTATCACGTAAAACTTTATATTCTAGATCAGATAAAAATATCTTTAAGCTATGCAAATTGAAGATAACACAATTGATATCGAAATTATATAAATTTACCCCACAGCACCAGATAGTAGAAAACGCCGTTAGATTTTGACACCTAAAGATAAAGTTCTCAGTCGATAGCGACGCGAAATCTGAATATTTTATAAGATATCTTCACCTCGGAGTTATTGAATAACTAAAATATGAAAACGTAACTTATATGAGAAATATTAAGAAATCTTATTTTTATTTATTACAAACTTAGACTAACGAGCTCTGTCTGGGTATAAACAACCTTCACAGGAGAATAGAGACATTTAACTACTGTATCATTTCTATTACTTTAATCTAATATTCTACGGCCTAGGCCTCTCTCTTTCTCTATTTAAGATAAGGGTCGTTGCTTAATCCTCCACGGTGGTCCACTGCGGTTTGGCGATTTCTAAAAATAGAACTTTTCTCCTATCTATACTATCTTTATTGATCTATAATATTTGGATATAGTTTATATGTTTTTTTTTTCATACTAAAATTAAAAATTTCAAAGTTTTATTGAGTGCTTTCTAAAAATAGAACTTTTCTCCTATCTATACTATCTTTATTGATCTATAATATTTGGATATAGTTTATATGTTTTTTTTTTCATACTAAAATTAAAAATTTCAAAGTTTTATTAAATTCACAAATGATTTGATCTCAATCGTTCACATTATTTCAAAAATAACCTTTACGGTTCTAGTTCAAAGATATATGAATTGGGTCATTTCGATCATAAAGAATCCTCTTAAGTCATCGTAGGGTTTCTGATCTCGATTTTTGCCTATTTAATAATCGATTATTGCCGAAGGGTAGCCGGATTACCATATCAAAAGAACGCATGATCCCGTGTTCAACGTCAATTTAGTAAAACATTCACTCGGCTCAAAAAGACTAGGCATAAGGATGGTGTAAGGCTTTTTATTACATCGGGAATTTCTTAGAAACAATTTTCTCTTTTTTATATTGATATTTAGGAACTGATGGGCATTGATTGGTATTAGCATATTTATACTGTACCGAACGCTATAAAATTGTGGTATAGGTCTATGTCAGTCTCGTTTTTCTATATTTTATTGGAATTTTTTTTGACACATGTAATTTGACAAACAAATTATATTGCTTACGACTCAGGCTTACGATTACGACAGGCGACGATTTTAAAATACTATTATATCTACACTATATATTCCTAAAAAATACTGTAAGGGATATTTATCAAAATTGTTTCTTTTCTGTAATAATTTTTGTTCATGATGATTTTAGAGTATCGACAAATGATTTGAAATAAATAAGTGTGTTTTAGTTAGACATCTAAAATTTTTTTTTGTGTAAGTATTTCTCTGTGTTTTTCTGGCGTCTCGGCTGAGAACTATAACTACCATAACATGAACTCAGATGGTGGATATACTCTGCGGTAGTCGAATATTACGCATTGTTGAATATGGAGATAGAGCAAGGCAAGCGAGCCAAAAATCAAGCAGAACAGAAGAACACTACAATGATAAAATATTTATCATATATCCATATCACAGTGTACGACGTTAATAACCCTGGTCGGTAATACGAATTCTCTCTACTGTAATAATCTGAGAGGATTAGATGTGTAGCATGTTCGTGTAATACTTAGAGGTTGACGCATCCGGCCACGGGAACCTATAAAATCTTGTTCATACTGTAACTGAATTTCAATAGACACACTTATCTATGATATTAGAATTATGCTTAAGGATGCTTTGCAAGATAAATAAAATCTACCTAGGTCATGTTTTTTGAATCTAAGTTAACAAGTACTTTTTAATTTTTTATTCCAACGAAGTCGTTTTGCAAAGATTACAATATGCCACAGATCTGCCTGCATCTTTATAATCCCAGTGGGTAGATAATGACTATTTTTAGCTAAATTTACCATCGCTGCTATTGCTGAGAATACAAAAAATAATATTGAAAATTACTATAAATATACTTTTCAATGTTTTAACCAGATTTTGTACAAGAAAATGCAACTATATAAAAACATGAAATTTAAATTAACGCCTCAGCCTGTAATATCCCACTACTGGGCATAGGCCTCTTTCCCCACGTAGGAGAAGGATCCAGAGCTTAACCCACCACGCTGCTCCAATGCGGATTAGCGGATATATTCCCTACTATGAGTAACGATCGCTATCAGGTGTACATGATAACAACCGGGACCGACGGCTTAACGTGCTCTCCGAGGCACGGTTGGGAGACCCACTAGGACTGCACAAACACCCAGACCACGGCAAACACCTGTATGGCCAATACAAATATTTGTCATGTGCGGGGATCGAACCCGCAACCGCCAGCACAACAGATACAATCCATGGCTGTAACCGTTGCGCCAACGTGGCGTCGATTTAAAACGGCGAAATTTAAATTAGGTGGAAGAAAATTTTAAAAAATTTGATAAATTCAAAATCGCACGCCTCCACGCACTCTTGGTGGGTTCCCTTTAAAACCTGTGTGGTTACGGCTGTAAATAATATAGCCACAGCGCCTTTCTATTATGTCATCGGCTAATATAACAAATTATTTAACCTTAAAGGGCTAATGTTGGCCGAGAGGAAACAGGCAGAAGCAAAAAAATTACAGTACCCTTTTCCAAATTAAAGGTGAAATGACCAGATCAAACACGATACAGCCAATTGTATGTGCCGAAATCACCATATGCAACCTGCTTACCTAATTTGGAACCATATGTAATAACTGAATGGGGTGGGGAGACATGGAACTATATCTTATGACAGAGACACCTTGGATATAGTGATAGCCTGTTCAAGCCACATTCAATCCCATGCCTTTTCGTCGTTAAGGTAATAATAATCTTTGCAGTAGTCAACCATATAAAAATACTTATTAACTGATATAAAAACAAAAATGTTTTCAAATATTATTTATTTAATATTATATTTACGATGTTACAAAAATCACGAGTATGTACATAGCCTTAGGCTCTCGCATCCGGCCGCATCGCCCTGTAGACGGCTTACAGCCAAATTTTCAACGCACAAAGGATGTGGGTAACCCTTTCGGAGGCAAATACACAAATATTTATATACTAGCTGTGCCCGCGGCTTCGCCCGCGTTGAAATCAGTGTGACACAAAGTTTTTCCGGCAAACTTCCAGTGAAACTCTCATCATAATCGGCTTAGCCGTTCCATAAGCCTTCCTCTTGAAGCCCTCTCTCCATTGATGAAACCGCATGAAAATCCGTTTCGTAGATTTTGAGGGAATCGATCACATACACTTTTGGGGACTTTGTTTTATAATACACTAACTGTTGCCCGCGACTACGTGCGCGTGAAGCGCGCGTCGCGTTTAACAAAATGGTTCGTTGAATTCATCAGAATTGTGGTATGAAATAATGTAGTAATAATATAGTATTGTAGTGTAAATATGTTTAAATATACTGCATGCAATTCAGTTTTTAATATGGTTCTACGTAACTATATGTCACAGAATAGCGTAACGCACGCTCCTCCGTGACTCCGTGAAGACAGAGGTAAATAAAAAGTATTCTAGTAACGTAAAGGTTGGATACTGTAAAAAATATATTTTTTTGTACTACTTATAAGTGATCAATATAAATGTTTCTTGAACACATAGGGTTGCAACGCGGTTATTTTGCTTTAAACCGACCCTGCTGTATAAGTTTCATACAAACTATCAACCCCAATTAAACCCCCTTAGCGGTGGAATATCGCAAAATCCGTTCTTAGCGGACGTCTATTAATTATAATCTACCTCCCTGCCAAATTTTATCTTTGTCCATCCTGGATGAATGGACCATCCAGCAGTTTTTGAGTTCTCGTGATGAGTGAGTCAGTGATCTTTCTCTTTTATATATATTGATTACGATGCATTATTTGAACACTTTCTCACCATGTATAGAGCATACATTTTAAATTTCAAGTCTCTTACTTCAAAAACATAGGACTTTTATATAAACTTCCAAGACCCATTTTACCCTTTTAAGGGTCGAGTTTCGTAAAATTAGTTCTTAGCAGATGTCTACGCCTTATAAGAAACCTACCTGACAAATTTTAAGTTTATAACTGTTATAGTTTCGGAGATTTCGTGATGAGTGAGTCAACCTACCATCCCCCGTTTTAACCCCAAAAAGGAGTTGATTTCTAAAGATAAATTATTTAGATACCTTTTTACTATCTATACATACATTTTAAATTTCAAATCTCTTACTTCAAAAACATAGGACTTTCATACAAACTTTCAACCCCCGTTTTACCCCTTTAAGGGTCGAGTTACATTAAATCAGTTCTTAGCATATGACTACGCTTTATATGGAACCTACCTGCCAAATGTCAAATTTGTAGCTGTTATAGTTTCGGAGATTTCGTGATGAGTGGGTCAACGTAACATCCCCCGTTTTAACCCCAAAAGGGAGTTGATTTCTAAGAAACATTATTTGGACACCTTGTTACCATCTATAGAGAATACATTTTAAATTTCAAGTCTCTTACTTCAAAAACATGGGACTTTCATACAACTTCCAACCCCCGTTTTACCCCCTTAGGGGTCGAGTTTCGTCAAATCCATTCTTAGCAATAGTTTACGCCCTATAAGGAGCCTACCTGCTAAATTTCAAGTTTGTAAGTATTATAGTTTCGGAGATTTCGTGATTAGTGAGTCAACGTAACATCCCCCGTTTTAACCCCAAAAGGGAGTTGATTTCTAAAGATACATTATTTGAACACCTTGTTACCATCTATAGAGCATACATTTAAATTTCAAGTCTCTTACGTCAAAAACATGGGACTCTCATACAAACTTCCAACCCCCATTTTACCCCCTTAGGGGTTGAGTTTCGTAAAATCCGTTCTTAGCGAAAGTCTACTTCCTATAAGGAGCCTACCTGCCAAATTTCAAGTTTGTAGGTGTTATAGTTTCGGAGATTTCGTGATGAATGACCTTTCGCGTTTATATATATTAATAGATAACTTTGCATATTATAATATAATATGTATGATACTTAAATTTTAAATTAAAATAAAATACATTAAAATATGACTATATTATTTTAAAGACCATTTCAAATAAGAGCATTAATTAGCTGTTTTTTAAAGTCAAATTAGAAGTAGTTGTAGCTTTTTAATGGACTTTAAAAAAAGGAGGTTACTTAATTCGACCATATATATATATATATATATATATATATATATATATATATATATATATACATTTTTTTTTGTTGGAAAGGAGATATCCCAAGTGGTGTACTATGATAAGGAAACCAAGATCTGATGATGGGATCCCAGAAAAATCGAGGGAAACCCTCGAAAATCGTAGTGACGACTAGTGCGTTTCGTCGATGTAATTTAGTCGGTGTTTTTCGTTTGCGAACAAACACAATTATATTAGGTATAGATAGTACATATGAAAATTGATTAACAATAAATTACCCTTTTGATAACTAGTAGATACTTGAACATAAAATAGGTGGAAAATATCCCGCTTGTGAAACGAGTTCCTAGAGGAGCGAGGATGTCTCTAGCTAAATCTCTATCATCTGTGATTAAAAAATGCATTTCGGACACTGATTCGGCCTGGTAATCTGTTCTTTTTTGTTTTCCTACAAATTTTTACATGTTGATATAACCAAAAATGGTTATTTATCAACCAAATAAAACAGAATAGCTTGTTAGACATTCCGATTATCAATCCTAAAAACCCACGATCTTTATATTCTGATTCTAGTAACATTATTGAAAATAAAGCAATGGATGGAGATCTTAAGAATGCAGCTCGCATTCTTTTCTTTAGTGATACCCTCGCACTTTTTGATAATAAAACGCTAGAAGCCTTACGCGAAAAGAATCCCTTACCGAATCCGGCGTCTTTGCTCCCAAGTCCACCTATTTTCAATAATGTTTTACAAGTTAAAGATGAAGACATCTATGCTGCAATTATGTCGTTCACAAGTGTCTCTGCTAGCGGCATAGACGGCATCACACCACAATATCTTAAAGATCTTGTGAGTATCTCAGCCGGTGACGCTGACAGGGCTCTCTTGAATGACATAAGCAATATTTGTAATTTCATGTTATCACGAAGCAATTGTGTTTGCAGGCAAACGAAAAAAAATAGAGTTCAATTACATCGACAAGTAATACAACGTAGGTACACGAAAAAAATAGTCAAGAAATACGCATTATCAAAGATTTCTCCAAAAGTTGTAATCAGATCTCGATGAAATATGACCACATGATAAACATCGGCTTTCGATTAAGTTAAAAATCATCAAAATCGGTACACCCAGTAAAAAGTTATGCGGATTTTCGAGGGTTTTCCTCGATTTCCGGCCGAATTGAGTAACCTCCTCTTTTTTTGAAGTCGGTTAAGCGAATCATTTTAACTCTCTTTTCTTTTGATTTACTAAAAATACCGAGCTGAGCTCGGTCACCCAGCTACTGAAATTATAATACAAGCATCGACTTTCGATGAAAACAAAAAATAGTCAAGTAAATACGCATTATTAGATATATCTCGAAGAGTATTTATCAGATCTCGATTAAATTTAAATGGTCCATATTACAAGCACCACTATCGATAAAAAAAAATCATCGAAAACGGTCGATTAAAAACGATATAACACAAACATCACTTTTTGAGCTAAATTGTTATTACCATCAGTATTACAATATTATTCTAAACAGGACTAACTACTACACATATAGATTAAGTGACCATATTGTTAGTAAAAGTTTAAAAAATTATACTGCTATTTTCACAAATTGTTATTTTTGTTTCAAATTTATATTCGATTAATTTTTAAAGCATTTATGCTACTGAGATTTATTTGAACATGTACTACACACACACAACACAGCACCAAGTTCGTTTTGATGATTTCTTAAAAGTTATCTTCAAACAAAGTTTCAAAATATTTTTTTTCAAATCGCAGTACCTTTTGTATATACAAAATTGTAAAGATATACCTGCGAAACGCTTCCATGTAAATTCTGTATTTCACAGGCATCTCGTTAGGATGTCTGTAAAAACTATTATTATGTAAGTGTATTTTAATAGTAAAATGACCCAAGGGTACGTTCGTAAAAAGATTTCAAAGTATTTCTTTTAACTTAAAGTGACATCTTTATTTTTAACATGGCATCATCATTACGCATAATTTGAATCTCACTTCAAGGCTCAAGATTGCCCAAACAAAAATGAACGACTATTTATCTTAAGACGAAGCAATTATGTTGTCTTCAAGATGGCTCATTCTTACCGTCCTTTCGTCCATCGAAGTGACTTTGAATAGCGGGTACTTGAAGTATGTCATTCGCTAAGAAATTATTTGATCCTTAGTTAAAGAAATGAATAATTTAAAATGTCTTTATTCAAACAGCAAAGGCGGTTTTACTGTAACTTAGATAAGCAATATAATGAGTATTGTTGAAGGTTCAGAACGCTTTGACTCGCTACGGACCGCATCACAATGAAATTTCTTTCCTATTAAAATTCTTTGCTTAACTTGAGAGAATTTAATCGGATATCACGTACAGAAACCACGATCTAATATTCCCAGGATCGAAAATGTGGTTAGGCATTAAATGTTTCAGTTCACATAATTTATATTCTGGTTCTTCTTTATATAAGTTTTAACAGGTATGAATTATTTTTTGAGTTAAGTAAGACGAATGGATATAAAGTAACTTTTATAAAAGGTTATGGGTTTAAAATAGTACCGCTAATATGTAAGAGTTGAGTCAGTTTATAAAAATTACATTTGTACGATAGTATTAAAACGCATGTATCGGCGTATTTAAGACGAAAACAGATCATAGTACCTCATCCGCCAATAAGAAGTGGAGTAGCAAGACGGAATAAATTTAAATATTCCTCTGAATATTAACGGGTTGTTAAAATGCAGTATATGATTTAATATTTTAGTACCAACTTTGTTTTGAACTTGAAAAAAGTTCTTGAAAAAATAAAAACCTTTATAAATGACTATTCTAGTACAAAAATAAAACTTTACTATAGTGGTAAATTCGATTAATTTACTAATTTGACCATTTTTACACCTATGACTTTGTCTATATAAAAGCATTGAACTCAACTTACAAGAAAATTTATATTCATAAGACGAATAAGACATTGTAGGGAACTGTGTTTGGCATATTATCAGGGCCGCTCCCTCTCAGGTAATCGACTGACAAATGTCTCAAATATTTTACCAACTTCATTTTGTGGATGGCGCGGTAATAGAGAAACACTTTTTTACTTTTAAAGAAATATTTTGTGCGAAATAAAAACAAATTGGACACTATTACTTTAGAACATTGTATAATTTTGCACTCATAAATCTAGTAAGTAGTAGTCTAGTTAAGATATTTGTTGTTTTTTTTAACTATTTTAAGTACTTAGTTACGTAAGGCGCCTTATATTTGAAATGATCGTTTTTTAATTACAATTTTAAGTGTTTAAGCATTACGCACATTAATTATAACACTTAACAAAAAGTAGTCTGCTTTATTCAAGCCTCATTCTCTTATATTGTGTGACTACGATTGTACGATCTACGAGCGAAAGAACGTACGTACGAAGTAAATTGTGTTGATAAAAATTTTAAACCTAGAAATTAAATGTTAAAAAGCAACACCATAGGCTTAAAGTAGTAATTCAATTAATTCTCTGTTGTCTTGGAAATCTGTTTCGTTGGACGGTAATATAGTTAAGTAAAACACCTTCTCATTTTTAATTACACTGTAATTCAATGTTGTAATCAAAACCGTGTGACCTATTTTTCTGAGTTTTTTTTTTTGTTTGTACTAACCTATATATAATTTTGCTTTACGGTTTAGTTCAAATTATTATAACCTTAAATGGTGTCAAGAGGCTTAAGACTACGTGTAAATAACTGTAGATTTAAGATATGAAGGTGTTTATAAACTGTGTATTTCTAATAATAATCAATACGTATAATAAAAATGTAACGTATCGCTGACTGTACATGGAAGATATATGAGAAAAAATATTATTGGGACCCTTAGCAACGCAAATAGCACCCAAAACAATGATTGTTAGATTTTTTTGTCTGTTTGTCTGTGTGTTTTTGCGTGCTAATCTCAGAAATGGCACATCCAATTTAAATATGCTTTCACTAATACATTGTGGTAAGCTTCACTTAACATTAAGTGTTTGTGTCATGTCAATCGGTTTATAAATAAAAAAGTTATGCCAGCTTAAGAATCACGCTGAACATGTAAATACCCAAACCGCGGACGAAGTTGCAGGCACATCTAGTAAATATGTTTGTTATTATTGCTAACGATACACAAGACGTGTATCGATCACAATCGGCATAATATGTAGGCATAATCTTGCGAAGACAAATATATAATTTGACTAAAGGCTCTACCTACGCAGGACAACTGAATCTCAAAAATTCGTAATACTTCAAACACCTTTTATCAATTTCCAATAAAAATATATACTAACAAATTGTAAATGAAAAATAAGTAATAAAACCTAATCGATACCGCGGAACATCAGCCAAGAACATAATATTTTAAAAATTGATCAACGAAGTATTTATTTAAACGAACTTCTCGTGTCAAGTTAGATCATTATTTTACGAATTGTTCATTACAGGATATAAGTAACTGCTCTCCTGAAATTAAACTTTAACAATATTCTATAAAGAAATGGGTATTAAACGTAATGCCGACGTAAATTAAGAACACGATAGCATAGTGCCATAATAACTGGTGAAACGCTAACAGGTTCGATTGATGCAATGTCTATAAGCCATACAGATATTTGTCGTGGTTTAAGTGCATACAATTATTTTGTGTGCATATTTCTGGGCCCCAGATGAAGGACTAACGTTCTACTCGGGGCCTCTCAGTGTTAAGCGTTTAGTTTTTTTATTATTATCTACTATATATTATACGATTAAATTGAAAATATACATGAAAAGCTATCAGAAAGTAAAGTTTTTTTTTTGACAGAAAAAATGATTTCATTTAAATATACGACGTCTTTATAATATAAAATAGTATATTTTGAATCTAAAAACCCGATAGTGAAAGAAATTTTGTTCAGAAATTTATTTAAATCATACATAATTTATCAACGTGATGTTATGTACTCATTCCTTTCAGAAATATAGTAATAATTTACTCAATTTTATTTGTATTACTCTAGTAATTTAATCTTATATGTATGTACTTATAAAACTCGACAATCGAATAACCTATAAACAGTTAGATTTAATTAGCAAGTCTATATAATATGTACATTATTCTGCAACTCATAGAAATAGAGTACTAGCTCCGAAAAAATCAAAGCAAATGTAAGCACACGTCATTTAACATTACTATAAACAAGGATTATATATTTAAAATTTTACATCTCGCAAAATATATATAATTAAAATTAATACAATCATTATCATTTATTTAATAAAACAAGTTATCAAGTTCATTGACCAGTACATTCATTCATTTTCATTCCTTCAAAGGCTCCATCTGAAACTCAAACCACGAAGGTATGGTCCCATAAAAAAATCCAATTTTCTTACCGTTCAGACAATAAGGTGCGAAATTAGGAGACGAATTAGACTCCCCAGACGCGAAACGTGCTCTGAATCGACAGACGTGTTCAAGGGAATAAATATATATCCTAAAATACTCTTAAAGTATATTCAATTATGACTTATGGGTTCAAGTATAATAATTTTATTATTAATCTTATCTTACAATTTAAATATATGTAAACTGGCTGTTCTCCGCGGTTTCACCTGCGTTAATTTGAAAAAAAAAACGTATTCAATATTTTTAAACCATTACTTTAAGATTTCCAGCCTTGTGTATGATGTATTTTTCATTCTTAAGGATTTATATGCCTACCTAACCTTTCTTTTTTTAAAACTTTTTGAATGGCGATTAATTCCGTCTTACATAATTTTTGCGTAGCTGTAATCGTTTACGCAGCGCACGCAACAGAAGCTCTAAAAAAGTATATTTTTCCGTTTTTTTAATAATATTTCCTATTAATGCTTAGTCCTATGGGTCAAGACGTGATATTACATAGCCTATGGTATTATTACACAAATCATTTTTTCAATTTGAACCATTAATTCCTGAGATTAACGCGTTCACACAAACAAACAAACCAACTCGTCACCTTCAAAGTATTAGTATAGACTAATGTAAATTACAAGTAACTAACATTAACTTTTAACAAGTAATCACATACTTATCAGCAATTGTGTAGTACATGAAAAAAAAATCATTTGATAGAAAATTTAAAAGCTTTTCCTCATTATTACATACCTTAAATACGATAAAATATGTAAATAGTTATAAATTTTTTCATAAAAAGTACTAATTACTGTAGGTACTGTAAATGCTTGATTACAGTAAAACATATAAAAAAAAACAATTTTAAAAAATCATTGTTTGTAATAAGTATTTTATAAATTGGAAAATTCTATATAGACTTATTAAATCTATATTAACTAATACAATACTTTTTTTCATAAGCAATCAATATAAAATATTTTAACTTAAAGTACAACTGTAAAATAACGCATATAAACGAACTCAAAGCGATGCATAATAATAATGTTAAAAGCAATAACATTATATAAGATACCACCAAATATAAGAAAGCTTCGTGTAACAAAAACATTTTTCCTACTGTAACCTCGTGTTTACTGGCAAGTGTTTACCATCCGAGCCCCAGATGTTATTCTCCATAAGCCTCTCTTATTAGGGATTCTGTATGTTTAACCGCATGAACGGAGCATTTTTGTTTTAGCGACGTTATTAATAATTTTGGCTTCTGTTTTAGCTATTTAGGATTTCTCTTCATATTCTTATATAGACATACTGTAATATGATTTATATATATTATATATATATATATATATAAATACATATATATATATATACATATATATATAATGAAATAAAGTCTAAGAATAGTATATATAGTATTGACGAATAATCTATAACATTGTGAGTAAATATTTAAAAGCACTGCTGAGAGACTTTTTTTATTTGTTTTTCTGTTTCTGTCGTAAAATAAATAATTTTGATCGCAGTTTGAATTTATTTACGTTTGTGTTTCCGTGTATTTATACGAATATGTTACATTTAGCTTAATCGAATCTAAAATAGAATAAACATGTTAAGTAATGTGCCGTTTCAAAGGCAAGATCTGAAACGTAGCTCTACTCTTGTTTACATATTCTTATTATGTCCTTCAAGTGTATCCAAGCAATTAAATTTAACAGTACAGTCGAGTAGAACCATGAATAATTTAACTTACTAATGCCGTCAGTGATACATAACTATTAACTACTTAGCACAAAGCGTTGTCTAGGTAAAGGATGGCTTAGGCGAAGTCTATATTCTGGGACTGAGACACAATAGCGTTACAGAATCGCATAGCACACGGATTATTAGAACTAATTCCTCTCTAGTTATATATACAAATTGTACTTGATATACCGATATTGATAATTCAATCATTTCAGCGTATGGTAGTCCACTGCTGCACTTAGGCCTCCATAAGTTCGTGCTAAAAATGGCGTGAAATCATGTGTTTTGCCCATAGTCACCACGCTGGGAAGGTGTTTTGGTGACCGCAGATCTTGCTTTGTCGCACCGAAGACGCTGGTGCCCGTCTCCCCCCCCCCTCGCCATTGGTCGGCTTTTTAAGTTCCAAGGTGGTAGTGGAACAGTGTTATCCCTAAGTCGCCTCTTAAGACACCCACGGGAAGAGAGGCGGGCTTAGCGTAATAATTTAATAGAGATTTTTAATATTAAAAAATCCAGTATGTTCTACTACTTTTTTCCCCTTATTATATTACCACACTTATGGACTTAGAGGATTAATAGAATTTAATTTAAAGGATAAATAAATCTTTACGATTATATGTACCACATATGTACGCTTCATACCATGATAAGAAAATATTATTTTATTCCGAATTCTCTCGATCTGATATTAAAATCATATGTATATGATGCACGCTCCCGGTAGGAAAAAATTGAGAATATATTTTACATCCGGTCAGGTGTCGTGAAAATCCTGGGGGAAATCTAACTTTCCCGGAGGCGCAGACAGCAATCGATTCTATTCAAATTTATGACAGAGAATAACGGTTTGAGTATATCGTATAGAGCTGTCAGCGTGAGTTATTTTAATATCTTACACAATCTATACAAATGTCATGTTTATGTAAAGATTTATTTTGATCTCAAAGAATACGTATTAATTACATGCATGTCTAAGTATTCGCAATATTCATATATTATATTGACAATCCTTCGTCTGCTAGCAGTCGTGAGTTCGATTACTATCCGGAATAAATATTTGCATTAGTACGCTTCAGTCTGTAATATCCCACTACTGGGTATAGGCCTCTTTCCCCATGTAGGAAAATGATCAGAGCTTAATCCACCACGCTGCTCCAATGCGGGTTGGCGGATATATTCCCTACTATGAGTAACGATCGCTATCAGGTGTACATGATAACAACCGAGACCGACGCCTTAACGTGCTCTCCGAGGCACGGTGGGGAGACCCACAATGACTGCACAAACACCCAGACCACGGCAAACACCTGTATGGCCAATACAAATGCTTGTCATATGCGAGGATTAAACCCGCAACCGCCAAGCGCAATAGGTACAATCCATGGCTGTAACCGTTGCGCCAACGCGGCGTCTTTGCATTAGTACAATTTTTTTTTCTGGTAACCGTGCTCTGACACACGAGCTCTTAGCTTAGCCGTCAGTCCCGGTTGTTATCATAGAAACCTTTTCGTCGAATCGTTCCTCATATGAAGTGTAGCAGTACGGTTAATTAAGCTCCAACCCTTCTTCCATATGAAGATGAAACCTTTGCCTAGCAATGGGATATTTACAGACTAATTCATTTGCAATTTATATACAGCTTGTATATATTTATATAATCTATAATATAAAAATGAGTCGCTGAATGTGTTGCTAAGCGCAAAACTCGAGAACGGTTGGACCGATTTCGCTAATTCTTTTTTTTAAATATTCCTTGAAGTACGAGGATGGTTCTTACGGAGAAAAAAATTTAAAAAAAAATTAAATTTCCTGAAAAAGTCTAAAAACAACACTTTTCTATACTCCCATACAAAAGATTTGTGATAATACTTAAAAGTCACTGTTAGGCGATACGAAGTTCGCCGGGTCAGCTAGTATATTATATATATTTAAGATAATTGTTATTATACCAGGTCGTCGTGGTTGTTTGATGATGCTGGTTTTAATGTGCCTACGAGGTGACTTTGTTCCTGATTTTTTAAGAGAACAGCGAACCATACGATAGTTTTTGTTGAAATTTAGACCGCTAATAACAGTATACTTAGTAATTTGTTTTGAATAATCCCTGAAGATATAATCAATTTCATTTTGTAGGAATCATGCGGAGTAATTCACGTCCATTTATTACATTTGTTCATTTTGAAATATAAATTAAATACTGATAGGTGGTGCTCCATAAGAAATTCCACTAATTTCTGTCCGTTGCGGCTTCTTTTTCTATGTCCGAATTTGCCAAGGATAATCCGCAGCTTTTTTGTCTAACACTTACTATTGCATTAAAATATCCCATTAATATAATTTACTGTACAGGCAATATCAATTTTTCAGTTGATGCATAGGCTGGTATAATAAAATGATTTTTTTGTAACCTAACAGTGTTGTATTTAGTATGGCCAATTTATTTATTTATTTATAAGTATCTATTAGATGTTCCTGTCAAATCTTGTATATATTTCTCTAGATACAGTTTTATCAAAAATCCTACTCCTACCTGCAAGCTCTCCTTTTTGATAAAGTATATAGTTGTCATGTTCTTCTATTTTATTACCTAATCTTCGCACTTTACTTATTACTAAAATGTCATATTTTATATATTTTTTAACCACATCTTTTAGTTGGTGGGCGGTGCAATTTTATTATTTTATCATGTAATAAAAATGTAATGTCAGCTCTATATATTTGAACTTCACCGAACCCTATCAATAGCCGTCTGCAACTGGCAGGTTAGGCGTCGACTTCTCAGAATATTCGCGCCCTTATTTTATTGCCTCTGTCCGAGATTAAACTTTGCTCCTTGGCTTTAGAAGCCTTTCGAACTCTACAGATCCTTAAACAGTTCCTTTATATTATCTTAAATATTTTTGTAGCTTAACAAAAACAAGAATGAGAAAAATAATATTATTGAAATGTTTCTTTTTATTATTATTTAATGGAAATCGTTTTACGAGAATACATAGAGATATTAGGTTTGTAAAAGAACATATAAAATAATATATGAAATGAAACAAACTTATAAAATAATAGAAACAGTAAATATGTGGTTGGCAAAAAAAATATTTGTTTAAAGGTATACTCAGTTACATAATTATAAATTTTAGAAGACATTTTCGTCGAGTTCAACTTTTGTCATTAAACCATTGATCTTAACTCGTAAAATTTTCTCATTTGTAAACCGTGGTACTTTTTAATAAAAGAAAACTTTACAAATTTTAACAACCGCAATTTCAACTTGAGATACGACTCAATATTATTTAAGAAGAAACTGAATAAATTTTCTAAGAGGGTAACTAACGTAAAGAAAGAAGTATGGAAGGAGCCGCGGGCAACAAATCTCCATTTTACAGGATTAAAGCACCTCGCTGTTTTATATAATAGAGCCGGTATGAAGAAACCTGAATATTTTAACAGGTACGTTAAGGTCCGAGCACACTGAAAACTTTGACCACTTTCTTTTTTTTTATGTCACTAGGTCGGCAAACAAGCTCACCTGATGGTAAGCGATTACTGTAGCTCATAGACGCCTGCAACACCAGAGGCATCGCAAGCGCGTTGCCGACCCAATCCCCAACCCCCCCAGGAGCTCTGGTCACTTTACTCACCAACAGGAACCCAATACTGCTTGAAAACAGTATTATTTTGCTGTGATCTTCTGTAAGGTCGAGGTACTACCCCAGTCGGGCTGCTCCATATTTTGAGCAGGAAATTCCTGCTGTGCCCTACCTCAGTTAAATACTTTACTACTACCTCAGTTCTATACTTTACGATTTAAAGTTAAATAACACTGGTAATTAAAGTATTAGAATTTAAATTTCTTGATTTAGTAATCAGTTAGTATTCTAGATAGAGATTATATTTATAAATAAAATGTCTGTGATTAGAAATATCAGGTCATTCATGTTTATACGTAAATATTTTTAAGGTATATTTGGATGTAATTTTTTTTATCTTACCAATTTAGTACCTTATATTATTTTGCATCGGTTAAAAATTATTAATGTTTTATAATTTCAGTTGATCTGCTGTGGTTACGGAAGTAAAAAATATAGCCTCCCCCTCTCTTCCCGTGGATATCCAAAAAGGCGAATAAGGGATAACTCAGTTACACTACCACCTTGGAACTTAAAAAGCCGACCGAAAGCGGGATAACCATTCAACTGCTGGCTTTGAAATACACAGGCCGAAGACAGACAGCAGCGTCTTCGATGCGACAAAGCCAGCCCTGCGGTCACCAAACCGCCTGCCCAGCGTGGTGACTATGGGCAACACACATGAGTTCACGCCATTTTTGCCGCGATCTTGTGGAGACCTATATCCAGCAGTGGACTGCGATAGGCTGAAGTGAATATTTTCAGTTGATAGATATTTACCATACACATGTTTGCATTAGACATTCATCGCTGTATCAAATTGATTTTTTTTATTACTAAGAGTAACTTTTTTCTTTACTTGCAGTAGGTAACCTTCAATGAATTTATAAATATAAACTATTATATAAACTAATAATAAAATTTAAAAAATAATAATATCTAGGTATTAAAAGATGGTCTCTTTCTCTTTTACTGTATCGACATCCTAACTAAAGCATTACTTTAGGATAAAACTTCCTATATCAGTCGACTACCCGATCGGTTTTAAAGATATTATGAAATTTTACAACAAAGTTGGTAAAAATATTTATTAAACTCTCCGTTCTGAAATATTTCTTCAATCTTATTAAAACGCTGGTCAAGGGAAAATGACCAAAACTCTCATCGTATAAAATTCATCGTATAAAATTTAGTTAAAACAATTTCGTAATTAAAATTTGAATATCAGGTCTTTGAAAATCTTTAATAATAATAATATACTTTATTATATCATTTCTATCTTCAAAGATTAGACACTGAATTTGACTAGCCCATTGAAGCAATTCGTAGTGGCCCTGTGGCTCCGGGAATTATGGGTTCAATTCCCGCCTGAGTCTGGGAAGGGAATAGAAAGAATATTTGTTTTTATTTATATCCTAGTAGTTGTTCGTGACTTCGTTAACGTAAAAATTGATAATATTTACAAAGAGTCACTGAAATCGTGTGTAACGATTATAAACAATTTAGGACCTTTTTGTATACGACATTTTTGGTTGGAGATTAAAAGCCTAAGGAAAAAGCTTCAAGCTTCTAACTCCAGAAATGACGGACCACTATGCAGAAATACGTATTTATTTATTTTTAATCAGTAGTCCAAAACATAAGTTTTATGCTTCTTCTTCTTCTTTATTTAAAAAATGACGGACTTATCATACAAACTTTCAAGACCTTTTTTTTTTTTTTTTTTTTTTTTTTTTTACGTGGGGAAAATCCATCATGGATACCCTCCAGCGCGGGGGCGCCAGAGGGTTATGTCAGACTCCTACTGACTAAAAACCACCACGTGTTAGCAGTCATCCGCCTGGGTGGGGCGAGAGGGGTCGCGCTAGCATTCGCCACCTCGCCTCAGCGGTAGGCCCGGACAAAGCTTCCGGGCCCCGGAATGATGGTGGGGTGGCCTCGCTCACAACAAGGCCACCCCCAGACGTATGGGGTCGTGTCGTCCGGCCGGCCGAAGTCCCCCGACTATCGGCCGCCGACCCCACTATTACGAGGGGGGGAGGAGGTGGGCAAACCGCCTTCTCCTTGCCCCCGTACGTCTGCGCCGGAGTGGGCCAGCAGAGGCGTCTTCCTCTCTGGCCCGCTCCGCGGTCTCCTTCTGCGTCATTACCTCTTCGCAGAAGGAGACCACCGCCTGCCACGATCTCTCGCTGTCAAGCATGGCCTTTACGACACTCGGCAGCGAGAGATCCCGTCCGATAACCGCTGAAAGCGTGCGCCGCTGCGGTTCCCAAGTGGCGCACGCCTCCAGCGTGTGGAGCGCCGTATCTTCTGGCGCTCCACACTCGTGGCAGGCTGGAGTCGCCTCCCGTCTCGCGATTTGGTGCAGGTACTTACCGAAGCACCCATGTCCGGAAAGCACCTGCACCAGACGGAAGGTCAGCGGCCCGAACCGCCGCCTCACCCACTTCCGGAGGACCGGCTTCACTGCGTCCACAGTCCACTGCCCGGGGACTGGCGAAGCCAAGTCCTCCGTCCACCGCCGCAACAGGGTGTCCTGCGCCAGCCTCTGCATGCGTGCGAGCTCCTCCCACGTAGGAGACTCCCCCCGGGATCTCCTCGCCGCCACAAAATGATATGTTTCGGCGAGGATCTCCGCCTGCAGTTCCCAGGGGGGATCGCCGGCCAGCACGCACGCCGCCGTCCAGGACACCGTCCGGTAACCGCGTATCGCCCTCGTCGCGATGACCCGCTGCGGCCGTCGCAGCTGGATTTTGTTGGCGCGACCGAGGGCCTCCGCCCAGATGGGTGCCCCGTACATGGCCATACTCCGGATGACCCCGGAGTACAGCCGACGGCAATGGGCACTCGGACCACCCACGTTCGGCAGCAGCCTTCCCAGTGAGGCGGCGGCTTTCACGACTCTTGGGGCTAGCTCTGCAAAATGAGCCCCAAAAGCCCACCTCCCGTCCAGGGTGAGACCCAGGTACCTCATCTGGGTCCCCACCCGAACCGAAACCCCATCAACAGTCACCCGCGTACCTGGACGGGGTCCCCCTCGAGGCCCATGGAACAGTAGGGCCTCGGTCTTCGTCAGGGCGACTTCCAGCCCCAGGGCTCGTATACGGCCGACCACAAGTGTTGCGCCAGCCGTGGCCAACCGCATTACCTCCGCGAGGTCTCTTCCTTTTGCCACGACTAGGGTGTCGTCGGCGTAGCACGAGACCCGCACACTTGCGGGCAACGTGCCTCGAAGCACCCAGTCGTAGCCGATGTTCCACAGGAGCGGTCCCAGCACTGACCCCTGTGGAACTCCGCACGAGACACGACGTCGCCGCAGACCGTCGCGCCCTGGCAATAGGACCTCGCGACCCTGGAGGTAGTCGCCCAGCAGCGTCCGCAGATACAGAGGCACCCGGTGGTAGCGGAGTGCCTCCAGTATCGTCGCGTGTGGTAGGCTGTTAAAGGCGTTAGCGATGTCAAGCGAGACAGCCAACGCCTTCTCCCCGTCGCGGACCGCCGCCTGCGTCCATCTTTTAAGCCAGAGCAGGGCGTCTAATGTGGACCGCCCCGCTCTGAACCCGTACTGGGCCTCGGATAACCCGGGCTCAGTTACCTCCAGGTGCCGGACGACACGGGAAGCCACAACTCTCTCCAGGAGTTTGCCCGCGTCATCCAGCAGGACGATGGGCCTGTATGCGGAGGGCGAGTCGACGGGTCGCCCCTCCTTCCGCAACAGGCACAGCCGTCCCTTCTTCCACGGCTTCGGGAATCGCCCAGAGGCGAGGCAAGCGCTGAACAACTCCCGAAGCCGATCACCCATCTCCTGGAGGGCGATTCCCAGCACCCGGCCCGGGATGCCGTCCGGGCCGGGCGCAGTCCTCTTTCCATGCAGGCGGCGGACTGCAACCTCCATTTCCGCCTCCGACACAGGCGGGATGGAGCCCTCGTCTAGTTCCTCGACGAGAGGGGAAACGTCCATGAGCGGGGGGGTGTGGTTGGGGTCTCTTGCGGGGAAAAGCCCGCCCAACACCCTGTTCAGGACCACGGGGTCCAACGACTCGGCGACCGGGGGCGTCTGATGCCGGAAGTTTTTCCGGGCAGCCTTGTACGGACGCCCCCATGGATCCCTGTCGAGGCTCGCCAGGGCTTCGTTGAAGGCTTGTGACTTGGCCTTGACGATGGCCAGCTGTAGTTTGCGCTTGGCGTCGCGGTACGCCTCGTATAGCTGGCGCTCGACCTCCAACTCCACGGCTGGCATCTGCTCGTCTGTCCGGCCGTGGCGTCGCCTCCTACAGTGTCCGTAGGGTCGCCTTGCCGCTGTGCAGGCGGCTCGGAGTTCCGCGATCTCCGAGCTCCACCAATAGACCCCGCGGCGTTCGGGACGGTGCCGGCACCTCGGCATGGCCGCGTCGCACACGACCGTCACCGCATCGCGGAAGTGATCCGCCGCAATGTCTACCTCCGGGTGCATAGGAGTAGCGGACCACAATTGGACGATCGCCGCTTCCTTCGCCAACTCCACGTCGAGGCGGGTGATGGCCCAGCGCGGAAATTGCAACGACGCGTGCCGAGGCGCACCTCGGCTGTGGGAGGTGGAAACCTCGAACCTCACGTACTTGTGATCCGAGAGAGTCTCCACCTCCGACAGCACTCTCCAAGTTTGCACACGTGCGGCGATGGACGGGGAAGCGAACGATACGTCCACCACGGACCCCCCGTTGTGTCGCACGCACGTGTGGGCCGACCCCGTGTTTAACAGGGTCAAGCCCGCAGTGACTGCCCACTCCCTGACTACTTCCCCGCGAGAGTCAGTGAAGGGGTTGCCCCAGTCCCGGGCCTTGACGTTCAGGTCGCCGAGGAGGACGACCTGACGTGGTGCCTGTCTTCCAACCGCAGCGACTAGGAGGTCTAAGAAGGCCTCCAGCTCCGCTACGGTTTTGTTGGGGGAGAAGTATGCGCCCACCACAGCATACTCTCCCCACTTGGCCACCACGTACCCGGGTCCCCTCTCTTCGACTGAGAAGGGGAGGCTGCCGTCATTGGATCGACTCACAATGGCAACGGTGCCGTTCAGGTCCGCAGCCCAACAAGGGTGTGAGCTAGGAACGAAGTACGGCTCCGCCGCCACTGCCACGTCTATGCGCCACTGCGCCAAGGCCTGCATGAGCAGATCTTGGGCCCGGGCGCAGTGGTTTAGGTTCGCCTGGAGGAAGTTGTGATGTCTGATCTGGTCCATACTATTCAGACATCACAACCTCCTCACCGTCCGCCACCGAAGGGACGACCCCCTCCTTGCCGATCTGGCTCGCAGCCGCTGGGGTGGCCCGGGCCCCTGCGGATCTACACTTTATCTTCGCAGGCTTGCACCTACGACCGCCCATCCTGTGGTCGGAGGGCTTGCCGGACTCCACGCAAATAGCGCAGCGCGGGGTGACCTCTTCACACGCAGCTGCCTTGTGGCCTGCACGTCCGCATCGGAAGCACAGGTCACCCCTGTCCACCGACGCTGGACACTGAGGGCGCGTGTGGCCCAGTCCCATGCACTTGAAGCAGCGCATGGGCAGTGCCTCCAGAGCCGTCACGCGTGCTGAACTCCATCCGATCAGTAGCCTGCCCTTTTCGGTCAGCGTTTTCGCTGCCGAAATCGGGCAGGAGACCACGATGGAGCTCGTGCCATAGAAGCCGGAGCGTAATGCTCCGGCCTTTACGAGCCCGACGTCAATTCCCGTTGCTTTGGCGACCACCGCTGCCACTCCCTCCTTAGTGGCCGTTTCGTCCAGGCCCGAAATCCGCACCTCCGCAGATTTGACGGGCCTGACGATATTCGCCACCCCAGACAGGGCTCCACGAAGCGATTCCGCGAGCCTGTCCGCCTTCGCATTCCTTTCAGAGCCAGAGATCTCCAGCATTCTCGCCCCCGTGGCCGTCTGCCGGGAACGGATTTGGTCGATACCCAGCTCTTGACGGAGCTGTACGTCAGCCCCCTTTCCACGGCCTCCGGCTGCAGCTGAAGAACGACTGCCGCGGTCTTCGGCGTCTTTAACTTCGGCTTGGCAGTCGCTTTCGCAGCCGGCTTTCCGGACGGCATGGCGGTTGACTTCGCGGACGTCTTCGCGGTCGACTTGGCGGCCTGCTTTGCAGACGATGCAGTGGTCGGCTTGGCGGCTGACTTCGTCGCAGGTGCAGGGGCAGGGGTGGAGGACTTTCCCTTCCCCTTGCCCTTTCCTTTCTTAACTACTGTTGCCCAGGTTTCCTCCTGGGCGGCAGTGGACGGGGCCACCGAGGGAGTGGCTGTCGTCTCGGGACCACGAGGTGCAGGTGACGTCTTAGGTGGTGTGGATGCCACTACCTTTGCCCTTGGTGTAGGACACGAGGTCTGGGCCGGCAGCAGACGGGCCTCGATCCCCGCTAGCCGAGTATTAAGCCTGTCACCGAGTGAGCAGGTCAAGGATCTTATTTCCTCGACCAGCTCTAAACCCAGCGAGGGCGTAGACGGCGTTCGCGCTCCGGCATCAGTAGCGGTGGCAGCGGTGGTAGTAGCCGCAACCGCATCAGTCCTGGCCTCGGTGACGCCGCGCCGCCACGCTTTGACCTCTACCTTCAAGGCCTCCACTTCCAGTTTGAGGCGGCGATTTTCGGTTCTCAACCGCCTCGACTCCTCGGCTTCGCTTCGGCTCGAGAGCGCGTCAACCACCTCGGTAAGGGTCTTGGCGGACCTCTTCAGTCGGGCCACAAACTCCCCCTTGAGGTTGCCGGACTTTTTGGCAACCTCTATAATGCAGGCAAGGCCCTCACCTGCGCGCGCACGCAGCTCCTGCGCATTTAATGCGCTGGTATCCAACGCCGCTAGGTAATCGGACTCGTTTCCAGAGGAAATCGGAGTCGTCCCTTCCGTAGCGCTACCTGGCCTGTACTGCCTGCCACGCAGTACAGCCTCCAGATCATCGAAAACAGTCGCTGGAGCAGATTTTAAAAATTTTGCCCTTGAACTCGAGCCTGCTTTCGAGCCCAACGGCCTCCCACGCCTGGCAGTGATAGTTTTCGAGACTTCCGTCTCCTCCGTCTCCGTGTCCGAACCCACGAAGAAAACGGAGGAGGACGATCGCTTCTTCGCCTCGGTACGGCCCTGAGAAGAGCCCTTAATAGATACGTCCATTTCGAGGTCAGACTCGACGTTAGACTCGTCCAAACGACGGTCGGCCTCAGCTTGGCCCTGAGAAGGGCCTTGGGGTTGGCCCTGAGAAGGGCCTTGGGGTTGGCCCTGAGAAGGGCCGTTGGGTTGGCCCTGAGAAGGGCCGTTGGGTTGGCCCTGAGAAGGGCCGTTGGGTTGGCCCTGAGAAGGGCCGTCGGCTTGGCCCTGAGAAGGGCCTTTGGTACGGGATCGCAACAGCATCGCGTCAAAATATTCGTGAAGCGCACACAACAATCGATCACCAAGTATAGTTTGCAAGGTTCAGTCACCCGCCTGCCACCTGCGTTACCGGGGTCAGGACGGGGTCCAGGGGAGACGACGAGGACGTACTTATCAAACACTTGGGGACTCCCCCAAACTTTCAAGACCTATTTCATCCCTTAGAGGTAAAATTTTATAAGGTTTAAATTTCAAAATCTGTTCAAGGATGCCAATTAACTATAAACTTGTAATGTTTGTAGCACATGTTCCATACAAAGTTGCGAGAGCCCTTAGACCACCTTAATCCGGTCCTGACACAAAATCAATTCTTAGCGAACGTTTACTTATCATAAAGTAACTCTGTGTAAAATTTCAAGGTTGTATCACTAAAAACTTAAGGACTTTTATATAATCTTTCAAGAACCGTTAGACCTTTATTACAAACTAGTTGCCTGGACAAACTTCGTTCTATCAAAAGTTAAATTTCATTTTCTATTTTTTTTTTTTTTTTATTTATTATTTAAAACCTTTCGTGGACCTTAAAGAACATACATACGTTCATTTTTATTCATATAAAGATTACTTTCATTTATATGCGTCTAGTGGTTTTCGAGATTTCGCGATGAGTGACTGACTCAACGTTTTTATAGATATAGATGTATTCTTTCTATGTAAACATTTGAAAAAAAAGTTAAGTTGCTCATCGTAGGAACAGACGTCCGAATGTATGTTATAAAAAAAATAATCAAAGCAAAACGTCGATACCCTAATGCCTACGGCCTATGTAATAACGTTATTTGCACACGAATCCATAAATCCAAAATTTGTAAGATTTTACAAAACGAACGCTAAATATTACATAATTGCCATTCTTTCTCATACAATAATTGTAATATTGCGTATTCTTTTACATTTCAAGTACATTTTACTTTATATTTTATCTGGGCACTGTTGCCTGAAATGTCAAGAAGTTATTTACCAATTCTTTTCCTTTTCAAATGTGACAGAATCACCATCCTTTCATTTTTACCAATTTTAATTTTTTCTGTTAAAGTTTCAATTAAAAAAAAGTTATAAGGCGTTTTTATTCCCAATCAAATTAATAAAAGTAACAATTTAAAGTCGCTCAACGTGCAATGGAACAAGCTATGTTTAGGGTAACTCTCAAAGATAGGCTTTGAAATGAGACTATCCGAGAGAGAACGAAAGTAACCGACACAGCGAACAAAATTAGCAAGTCGAAGTGGCAGTGGGCTTGTCATCTGTGTCGCAGGACCGATAGCCGTTGGAGCAGACGGGTCCTGGAATGGAGACCGCGTCTTGGCAAACGCAGTGTGGGATGTCCTCCGGCCCGTTGGACCGACGATCTACGTAAGATTGCCGGTGTAAGCTGGATGAGGATAGCGGAAAACTCGCGTGAACTTGTCGAGGCCTATGTCCAGCAGTGGACTGCGATTGGTTGAACTGAACTGTATGTTGCAGTATAATAAATATATGACTTCAATTACTGAAATTGTCAAAAAACTTGTCTTAAATCTTAAAAAAATTGAGCAACCGGCTACTGGTACCGCGTCAATCTTACTTATAAATTACTCTTATTAATAGCTGTAAAATGAAAATTTAAACCTAATTACTCAATTCACTGTCACAAGTTTGACATTCAAATTACTTTATCAACTCACAAACATTATAATCTAAATTAATCTCACAAAGGCCTCAAAATATTATCAAAGCGCTTAATATTACAGACGTGTAGAAGAACAAAGTTATAAGTAATTAAAGTAAACTTAAAATTCCGGTATTAGTACAAGCACGTCAAACAACGGACACTGACGAAGTTGAACAACAATACCAAACTAAAAGTAACTTGTGAATTATATTTAAAAAGCTCGTTTCAACTATAATTAATAATTAACAAGACCTAACTCGGACCTTTGTACTTTATTTAAAATGCAATATCATTTTACTTTTAAGCTTCTTTAATCAGTAGCTTAATTTAAGTATAGTTTTGTAGTATGGTTTTAGAAATTGCAATAACAAGTATAGGAATAACTTTTAGCTTCAGATTATTATAAAAAGCAATAAAAGGTTCATGACTGGTCAATCCCCACAGTCTCTATCTGCCAATCGTTCGTACAATAACGCGGGCGGGATCGCAATACCTGTAGTAAGTCAAAGGCGAAAGCGATACAAATAGGAGTGGAAAAGAATTTAAAGAACATCACATAATTTATAGATATACATCAACTCTAAATATACGTACATATTTACATATATGTAATATATTCGCTTCGGCCTATAATGTCCCACTACTGGGCTCAGGCCTCTTTCCTCATGTAGGACAAGGATCAGAGCTTAATCCACCGCGTTATATAAATGATAACAGCCGGGACCGACGGCTTAACGTGCTCTCCAAGGCACGGTGGGGAGACACATAAGGACTGCACAAACACCCAGACCACGATAAACATCTGTATGTCCAATACAAATGTTTGTTGTGTACGGAGATTAAACCCTCAACCGCCAGCACCATAGCCACATACCACTGCTGTGACCTTTGCGCCAACGCGGCGTAATATATTCAATGTGTACATAATTACATATTATATCGAATTAGTTGATTAATCTCGCATAAAATCAGAACTAATAGAGAGAAACATGACTTTTTTACAGTTTTTCCTTTCTGTAATGAAACAGGACTGTGTGTCTCAGTAACACAATATTAATAATTGAACCCTATGGGATTTATAACATTTTTTTTTTAAAGTTTTCAAACTATCGAAAGTTTATTTCAACAAAATGACGAAAAGTTGTTGGTGAGTTACTATTAAAAACAATTTATAAAATTATATCACCTTCGAAAACTTATAACACCAATGATTAGATCATATCAAGATATTGAGAGATTATTGATGGGATTTCGAGGCAGCGTAGGGCACTGGCGGTAAGAAGCAATTTGCTAGCACGCAGGTTCGCTCGTGGTACTACAGATGTCAAGACTCTGATGACAATACCCTGTTTTGGTCGTTTTGTCACTCGTTTATTCGGGTGGCCACGCGTCGAGCCTACAGCGCACTACGCGTGCAGTAAAACAATGCCTTCTAAATGTTGTCGCGACTGCTGCGATTATGGATATAAGAATCCGAAATAAATCGTTTTCATTTATTTATATATCCATCTTCATCGATCATCACTATCCTGAAGAACTGAACTTACGATGAAAGTATATAATGTATGATTTTTTCCAAGCTTTTGTAACAACTTTGCTTTACAAACAACGATTACAACTCACTATGAAATTTACACTTAAGTAATTCTAATCATATTCCCGATACAATAACATGCGCTTTACAGCTACACCACAATAAATCGCGGCAAGCTGGCAAACACTGATATTAGTTTTCTGTGTAAGCAATTTTCGTAAGTGTCCTCTGTTATTCGTACGTAATACGGCCTTAACTCTGTTGGCGTTGATACCACGTGCCGTTTATTGAATCCTAATAAAAACGTGCCGAAGACCGATATGAAATAAATCGTATCGAAATTTACAGTTCGTACATTTATACGTCGTTTTAGATCACATTTAAGATCAAATAATACGTCATAAATTTATCACATTATGTCCACATTATTTATTACGTGTTATTATTTCATTTATTTGTTACATTTTTTGCATTGACATAGTAAAACACATTTACATAGTAAAAAAGTAGACACACTGACAACATTCAAAAGCAGTCTTTCAGCAATCTCTTACAGACAACCCCAGGTAAACGGAGATTATTAATAATAAAGTGTAAGATAGTGTAAAAGTGGGTAGTCATAAATATAATTATAAATACATAAAATCATATACATTACAATACAATTAAAAATAAACAAAATATTACATTTGAATTTGTAATCTGTCATTTTTAAATGATTTTCGTTGTGATTTTAATGGTTTTATATAAATTTATTAAACTAACACACTGTGATAGTAATAAATTTTCCGTCAGTCAGTCAGCCAGTCACTCAGTCAGTCAGTTCAGGCTATTGCATTCCACTGCTGGTCATAGGCCTCCCCAAGTTCGCGCCAGAGATCCTAATTTCCCGCAATCCTCATCCAGCTTACACCGGCATTTTTACGTAGATCGTTGGTCCAACGGGCCGGAGGAAGTCGCACACGTATCCAAAATTAACGTGAAATAAAAAATATGTTCTTTTTTTGTAACTATGTTTAGGGCAAGACTTTATATACAATACATATAGATATAAGATAAACACACAAAAGTATATAAATAAATAAATTTACATAAACTCTACATAAGAATATATACACATAATTAATACATACAACATATACCTACTTACATACACACATCACACGACGGATTCCCGCTCGGAGTGAATATTTGTGTTTATACAAATATTTATTTCCGGTCTGGCTGTTAGTCCTTGTGTGTCTCCCCACCATGCCTCGGAGAGCATGTTAAGCTTTCAGTCCCGATTGTTATCATGTACAGCGTAGACGTTACTCATAGTAGAGAATATATCCATTGCCCGCATTGAAACCACCGCATTGAAACAGGTTTGGTGGATTAGGCTCTTATATGGGAAAAAAGGCATATTAGTGGGATGTTACAGACTGAAGCGATACATACATACAAACATAAATACATATACAATATAGATACATATATAAGTATCACATAATATTAAGTACAAAAAACGTTTAAAGCGATAGATAATGTTTGTATAAGCGATTCTTAAAAATTGATAACGAATTAGATTGACGAACTTTGCCAGGTAAGCTATTCCATAGTGTCTCAGCCTTTATTGTTAATTAATTGCAGTACGCTTGCGATTGCGAAATAAAAATCTTCAGCCGATTATCACGACGTGATCGAAAGTTTAGGTGAAGGTTAGAATTGGGGCTAAGGTTTATTTATCTATATATTAATACGTAAAGAAAAAACTTTGTACCCCTTATAACGAAAATTGCACGTATGGATCAGTATGAAATTTCGCACATATAGTTTATATAGAGAAGGAGAGCAGAATAATACTTTTTTTTTTAATTATGCATAAAAAATACATTAAATCAAAAATATATTAATAATGTATTTGACACACACATGCACATAAATACTCTTTTGTTCATTATTATTAAGTAAAGTCTTTCACAACAGAACCTTAATAATGTTCAGACTTATAATTTACATTAATTATGATCGAATTTTGACCAATGGAGACTACTTTATCTTTATTACTCAAATTTATTGAATACGTTGAGCAAAAGCTGGACTTAAAGCCGTACAGTCTTATATGCCAGGTGACCTTAAGACAGAAAAAAAAACCATTGAAAAACTGTTACAATTTCACTGAAAAATATCTTTGTTTTGAATTAAAAGACTATGACTTAAACCCGGTACACTATTCTTCAATAGATCTGTCATTATGTTAATGTTACAAATGTGAACTTAAGTATTTGTTATTTTTAAACTTTTATTTTAAAGGTATTTCGCAAGGCAAATT
Organism: Melitaea cinxia; assembly: GCF_905220565.1. Lineage (NCBI taxonomy): Eukaryota > Metazoa > Arthropoda > Insecta > Lepidoptera > Nymphalidae > Melitaea > Melitaea cinxia. Next base: position 9,587,570 of record NC_059409.1, read on the forward strand.
AGATGTAATAGAATGAGAGCTTTGGAACTTTGGCGGCGATTTTTTCAATGACCACAACATCTCTTTTCGGGAACTTTTCCCATTAAGGTAAGCTACATGTTCCAAATGTGTCTGGCCGATGTTATGAAAAGTTTGTTTTATACTTCAGGCTAACGTTAAACTTCTTCATTAGAAGTGTTTTTTGTGTAATGTGTTTCATGTTTCTTTTTATCTGTTTGCGGTATTTTTGTTCGCTTGACCCATCTGTCATTTGCATACTTATATAACAACCCTTCACAATTCGATAATGCGATATTCATAAAATTTAGCAGAGTTATATAGTTATAGATGTATACAGTATATGGATGAATTTATTTTGTTGATTAAACAAAACATATGAATTTTATCTAATGTTTAAAGTTCGAAACCCAGCTGGCATTACCTAATTTTCAAGTGCCAAATTTGTTTACATTAAGCATAGCGGTATCGGGAAAAAAAGAAAAATTGAAAGTAAACTACTTGGCTTGGAGGAAATTCTAAAGCATTTACCATGCTTTCTCTTATGATGAGGAATTTTTCCAACAAAGAATAATAACGCGTGGCTGCATGTACCTACGTGTATTTTTAAACACGTAACTTTCATTTATGTGGTAAAAGAAAGTCGATCGCCATCCAAACAGCAGCAATCGAGTAGTTAGCCCTTTTTCCGGACAAAATTTTACTGACACAAAAAAATACACATTTTTCCTTAAGTCTATATTATCAGTTGTATGATTTTCTTATCTTTTATTCAGTAAATAAACCTAAAATGCTAAGCAAATTAATAAAATCCTAAAAAAACGGGTACTTGAATATGTTAGAAAGGATACCTTAGTTTAGGGAAAATTTATTTTATGAACTAATTTCGCAGTGACATTTCTTATATGCGAGACGCCTGAGGGCATAGAAATTTTTTTTTGGCCACAAACGTTGCTCTGTTTAATGAAAACTCTGTACCGCAATATGCCGCCGGGGACTGCTTTTTCTGATTGTGAAAATTCTGTACTCCACATGAATATTTTTTTATATATATATAATGGCTTTTTAAAATGAGGTTGACTTTTGATGTTGACAAAAAAAAAACTTTACTAGTTTTCATTTTTAATGAAACCTTAATTTTTAATTCGTTAAGCTATACATTTTTAGATTACGTTGTTATAAAACATAAATATGGTACGGATTTTTTTTTTTTTTTATATATCTATAGTATAAAATAATCGCTTTTGTATAGCGTACAAAAAACGAACGACAAACATGGTGAAAACAAAATTTTAAAATACTATTTATAATTTAACAGTTTAGACAAATTATAAAAAAGGCTCTAATAGTATTTGCATCGTATTACGTCTCGGCGAAAACCCAAGCACCCTCAGAGGTTTTGGAAACATTAAAATATTGCATACTATCCGCGGAGGGAGCTTAACAGCGACGCGAGGTGAACGTAGGAATTTGCAATAAGCCCCACCTTTGTCTCGGCAAAGCGTTCTACCGCCCCTTTATTTCCCAAGTTCCTTGCATTTCATTCACTATGTACATAAGGTAACAGTGCGTCCAAACACATTTTTCATTTCTGCTCTGACTATTCTGAAATAACATATTCTCACTTACATTTTCACATGTTTTCTTTATAAAAATATTTTTTTATAAAGTACTTTTCAGCTGACATTATTCTATTGATTATTATCAATTTTTAATGTAAAATTACTTTTATTACATACGAGTGAGTATACATATGAAAACAATATATAAACATTATAATACAATTATTGTTAAATGCAGTTTCCAAATAATAATAAATTTGCATTAAAAAGGTATGTATTACATAATAAAAACATTGTATCAAACAAAGTTACATTAAGAATTATATTAATAATATTCACATTCAAATAAATAAACAAAATAGTTAATATCAACGAAAACCTTATACATTTATCATCATTACGTTTATCATCAACAGTCAATCGTAAATATAGAAATCAGAAACGATTTTAAAAACCAATACCTACTTCTAATAAAATAAATTTTGGAACAATTTAACCTCAAAGACAAATGTCTTAAAGCCAGATACGTTCCCTATTTCTAGAATCTAGACGTTCTAACAAGCACGGACAACTGGAGCGAGACGTTGGCGACAATCCTAATGATCGAATTGTATAACAATAGTGAATTCCCTCGTTCTCAATATTGAAATTCATACAGTTTATATTTTTAAATTTCAATAAGAATTCGTTAAGTTTCAAATTTCTCGACCTACTTAAAACAAAATTCATAACCTAATACATTATACACGTAACATATACGTGTTGGAACAGATAATGTAAATATTAAACCTTAGAATAATTAGATTTAACGATTTACACAAGAACGTCATTGGCAAGGAAAATGAATAGTTTATTTATTTTTTATTACCCGACTTCAAATAAGGAGGAGGTTACTCAATTCGACTGTATATATATTTAAGTATGTTCGGGGATAACTTCGTCGTTTATGAACCAATTTTGATAATTGTGGTGTGGCACCATGATAAGGAAACCAGGATCTGATGATGGGATCCCTCGAAACCCTCGAAAATCCGCATAACTTTTTACTGAGTGTACCGATTTTGATGATTTTTAATTCAATCGAAAGCCGATATTTGTCATGTGGTCACATTTAAATTTCATCTAGATCTGAATACAACTTTTGGATTAATCTTTGATAACGCGTATTTACTTGACTATTTTTTCGTCTGCCTACGTTGTATTACTTGTCGATGTAATAGAAGTCGGTTTTTTTTACGTTTGGCAGCAAACATAATTATATGTACACAAGATCAAAGACAATATAAAATTATATTTTTTCTAACATAAATCTAAATTTATTTTTGCAACGATACATTATGAAAACAAACATCAACGTATAAATGAAGATGAAAAATCCTTACTTCTAAAATGAAATTACCAATTATGAGTTCATATACTTTCGACTATACCTTTTAAAATTCAATTTCACTTACAATGTGTATAGCCATTAGAAAACAGCACTCCAAATTCAATCCGGTAACAACCCATTTAGTCGTCCTTAGAATATCGCTAGCCGCTGAAAATGGAAACTTTGCCCGTATTGAGGTAAATCTTTTCAGGGCTGAGAAAAATAATTGGATCGGTTAAAGGAAAGCAATTACATCCGGCAAGAGCAATTCCGATTTACTCAACATGGATTCAGATAAACTTCGTATTAAATCGATTTAACTCAGGATATTAACTTTTATTTTATGATTGTTTTCGTTTTCGATGACCTACTCTTTATATATTTACGATATCATATTAAATAAACTTCTATTTTGTAGTTACATGAATATGAAAATTCAATGAACCGGGATTATATTAATATTGTTTCAAGGACTCTATTTCGAATGTTATATGAATAAATATTTTATATTCATACTTAAATTGTTAATGTATAAATAAATAAATTGTGGAAAATGTTGAATTTTAAATTTATCTACCAAAAAAGTAAAAAATAAAAAGTACGTGTGTGTTTGTAATTCACACACGGCAGAAGTGAAACTTCTGAAAAATCGTAGGAAGGTAGGTCATTGTGATTTGTTCTATCAGTGATGATCACGGTCTCGTGAAAAAGGTTGTTAGCGTCATGCAAAACGCTAACACTCTCCTATCCTACACATCTATCTTTGTTTCATTATCGTTTCGTCGAGTTTCATATCACAACGATTCTAAAGAAGTTTTGCTTCAAAAAATATAATGAATAGAATAATCGTTTCGACTTTTTTTTAATTTGTAACCCGTTGATGAGTGAATAGAGCTAGAGCTCTTATGTTAATTTTGGTGTATTTAGTATGATTGGGTATTTTTTCGTCGAAAAAAAAGTAATCAATGCAAAATCATAATAAAATAAGAATAAAATTTTTGTCAAGAAAATAAAAAATATATATTTAGGGGTCGGTCACTCTTATCATTTAAGGGTATAAAAAATAGATGTTGGCTGATTTTCTCAGACTTACCCAATATGCACGCAAAATTTCATAAAAATCGGTCCAGCTGGTTTGGAGGAGTTTGGCAACAAACACCGCGACACGAGAATTTTATATATTAGAATGTAAAATACGGCCTAAAGTAAAATGTCTAGTAATTCTCAAATACAAAACCATATTTACTTTGTTCAAGCGTATAAAAAGAAGAAAATGAATTAGGAAATTATAAAAGATTGGTCTCTCTTTTAGATACAAATAATAAAGATTAAAGATAAATAAAGATACAGACATTTTTCAAAGTTACTGATGGAGTTACTGTAGTCGCAATGAAATTCCAAATCCAATATACAAGTAAGTCGGGATTATCTTTACTGCTCGTATATATATTTTTTTTTTTTCATTAATTTCATGTGGAGACAGACTTTATTTTTACACAGAATCAGTATTTAATGTTTTTAATTTTTATTAGGACGAGTTCATTAATGAATGAACAGCTGTGTTAAAATGATGCTTCATTTAATATCCATTTAAAAGAATTGAGTGTTAAAAATTTTTGGCCTTGCGTGTTTTTAAACTGATAAAGAATAAGAAAACGCGTTTGTAGTCCGCACGACGTTACTCTGTTAAGACCTCAAGAACGGTTACGTTAATATTTAAAATATACTTAGCTCTTTCTCACAAGAGACATTGCGAAAAAAAACATCAATCCCGTTACTTTTTCACACGATTTCTCTGACCATATTTTTTTTCATCCCTCGAGCGTACCGTTTCTTAATAAGTAAACTCCTGTAAACCAAATTATTAACGATAATGATATCCTATTTTATAATCAGGCCATTTCACAAGTAGCTTGAACTTCTATAAAGAAAAATATTTTATTTTTGTCGTGAAGCAATCTTCCATACCATTACAGCCCGTGAAGGTTTCACAGAAATTGTATGTGAAACTTTTCAGAAACTTTAACATTAGTCGCCAACTTTTTCCTCGTAACGCACACGGTTGGGTAGCCACTAATGGGGAACTGTTCGTTACTAAGTTTTTCTAAAAGAAAAAAAAAGACTCGCGTTTCAGTATACTGCTCTCATCCGGCTTACAAACTAATATTTCTAACTATTTCTTTTAAAGAATCATCTCGAGACACACACAGACTGCAGTTAGTACCAGACATCCAAATAAGATGGGTGGTGTTTGAGGGGTTAGCGTCAACGTTCACAACCAATATTAGCTTGCCGACGTTAGGTTAGGGACGTAGGAGGAATAAGAATTACTTACATTGCTTGTATGTTACCTCGATGGGATAGCGTCGCTTTTAGGATACTGCGTCAGCATTTTCTATTATACGTAGACAAAATTGTTGTGTAATTCCTAGCTTTTCATAGTTGGTTTTATTTTTAAAAAGAAATTGAATGTTGACATTCTTATTTTAAAATAATCAATATCAGATGCATTAATATTATATTGCGATTACTTTGTGTATTACAGATATGATCTGCATTACCTACACAATAAAATCAATAGAAAAAATAATCCTTTAAAAAAAGTTACAAATTAAGTGTTGTTATAGAAATTTATTAAACTGTCAACGCTGCTTTATGTCGAAAGAAGCTCTCTGATTTTATACATACACACTCGAATTACTCTTTATAAACATGAAAATCAGTAAAAAAATATTTAAATGGAATTGTATACAAATTTATGTATTTTCAATCTAAGTGAATGTGAGAGTACTTTGAAGTATTGCTAATAAAATGTTTTATTTTTTATATAAATATTCGGTCTTGAAAATTTTCTAACGCTTAGATATACAATCGCAAATTTAAATTAATTTTTTTATCAGAGATAAATCCTTTGACACTTCTTTTATGAACTCGGTCGTTTACTCGTTCATTGTCATTGTTGAATTTAATTTTTTATTCATCATTTTTTTCCCGAAAAAAAAAAACAAAATTAAAGGTAAGCTAGTTAAAACTTACGTCTACCAAATATTAAATACCAATGTAACTCAAACAGAATTAGCAAGTTGAAGTGACCGTTGGAGCAGACGTATCATGGAGTGGAGACCACGTCTTAGCAAAACGAAATGTGGGACGTTCTCCGGCCCGCTAGGCCGACGATCTACGTTAGATTGCCGGTGTAGGGTAGATGAAGATTGCGGAAAAGCGGGATGTCTAACGCGAACTAGGAAGGCTTATGTCCAGCTGTAGACTGCACTGACTAATTGTAACGCTAACAGCAAGCATCAATGACGTCTGTGTTAATAAGTTAAATTAATACATTAATTATTACTCGTTCCTACCAACGTTTCAAATGAAATTCAAAATCAAAACTTTGCATTAAAGAGGTTTGCAATAAGTATTTTTTGAAAATTCATTTTACAATAATACTATAATAGTTTGTGCAAATTCTAGTAAGAAAAATCAGCGAGAAATCCAAAGAAGCGTTTAAAAACAAGATCGAAAATAACCGAAAATGACTTAACCTGTTCAATATTAATATGACATCGTTTATTATCATAGTGTATACTCGTTAAGAAACCCACACCCCTTGACCATCTAAATAGTAGTAAATTAGAACACTTGTTGAAGTGTTTACATAAACTGATCACAATAACACAATGTTTGGTCAAGGAGCGTGGCTAAGCTAAATGAGAACGATGAATCACTATCTTCTTATTGCGAATACTTATAATTACAATTTTTGCAAACGTAAATCATATCGCGATATATTATTAATAATTTAGAAAAAAAACTTCATGGGTGTCAACCGTAATATGTATCTCAAACAAAAAGCACGGTAATACGTTTATGGTTTGACTATTATTTCCTATCCGAAAATGCTAGTTAATATTAGATGTGATTCGATAACAATCAGTGTAAATACCATAATAAAAGCAAATTCATCTCTAACCACGTGAATCGTGATAATTAATAGCAGCATTTAACATAAGTAACTAACGACAACATGTTGATTAATTTACGTTAAGTTGGTAGCAATAAAGGTCGAAAAGAGGGTAGCGTATAAACTTGCTAAATAAGAATGAAACGATTTCCTCAAAGCAGGGAGTAACTTGTTGAATGGACACATAAATGGGATTCTGAATTGAATATCGCTTTTGATAAAAAGTGAATCATGTATAACGATTAAAAGCATCCGCTGCACTAGTTCGACATAGGGCCAACAGCTGAACCATGTCAAAAACGCAAAATGTCGCTTTAAATAAAACAAAAGTTCTCCTTTTATGAAGATATGCATATGATGAATAAAATAGCTGTATAACTAAAAAAACTAAAACCCACAAAACCTTAAACCTACAAAACCTACAAATTGGAAAATTAGTCACCCATTGTTTTGCTACTACCTGACCTTTGACAAATTAATAAATTCAATAAAATATTTTCTGTAACATAAAATTAAAAAGTTATAAATATAGGATAGCACTTATAAATGTAAAGTAACATTATTTTAAAAACTAAAGAACTATTTATTTTTATTTATACTAAGACTAAAGCTAGTAAATAATAATAAAAAATAAGTTCGCTTAGTTTCAGAAAATACTTAAAAATCTCTAATTATTCTAAAATATTCGAAATAAACAAAAACATTGTTTGTGAAAATAATCATAGATTAAAATTTTGCTTTTCTTGGCGACATGTCCTGAATGTAGAACGTTTCGTTCTAAGAAATACTTCAGTAGCGTAAGGTTCCTTGCGGTTGAGGAGCAGAACAAAAAGGCTTGCCGAAGCCTCGTTAGTGTCTGTCATTGAAGTGAAAACGTTACATACGCTGCCAAACTATTTCTAACAACCGCTCTAGTGCAGTGGTAAAACAACGACGGTTTTCGGGTTCGATTCCCGCTTGGAGTGAATATTAGTATTTGTACAAATGAATGAATATCAGTATTTGTTCTTTCCGGTTTGGATGTCTGTCTTTTTGGGTCTCCCCATCGTGCCTATGAGAGCACGTTAAGCCATCGGTTCCGGTTGTTATCATAAATACCTGATAGCGATCGTTACTCATAGTGGGGAACATATCCGCCAACCCGCAGTGGATCAGCGTTGTGGATTAAGCTCCAATCCTTCTCCTATATGGAGAAAGAGCATCTATGTCCAGCGGTGGGATGTCAAAGGCTGAATGCAATATATTTGTAAAATTACTAGCAATATGTAAATTTTACAGACAATGTATAGGTACTATACCTAAGTTATTAAACTTTAAGAAGATACGTTATATATGAATGTTAATTTATTCAACATCAATATATATTTTATCTCTCAGGATTTTATATTCGGTACCTACTGAAGCCAAAATATTCCTGATTGCTTTTTATATTTATCCCTTTGTCTTCATTATAGCTACGCATCTAAAAAATAAATAATTTTAATGAATTATTATGATTTAAGTTTGCGCTCTGCGTTAGAACATTACGTACCTCCATCCCAAAATTCAATACCATCCTCTTGGGAGAGTATACAAAATATAATAAGATAACCACGGACAAAGTCACGAGTGAAGCTAGTTAATATACATCTTAAAAGACGCTTAAAAAATTCGGCTGTTATATTGGCAATTTAAAAGGTTGAACTGAACCCCATTACAAGCATTTCATCCATCACGGGGCCGACTCAATTGACGTAAATGTCAACACTTAACCCTAGTTGCCGAACTTTGTATTACATGGATATCTTTTACATCGTAATCCGAATTTCTCTTATTTTTTTTTATGAAACTTCAATATTATTAAAAGCGGAAATTAAACTACTATCCAATGAATATATTTCTATTTACGGAGTCCTGATCGCCGTGTGTGTGTTGAATATAAGTTGTGCTGACTTGAGTCGTGTTAAGCTGCTAAATACAATTACATTTTTAATAATTATGTTTACAACCAATCGAAAAAAACCGACTGCAATTACAACGACAAGTAGACGAAAAAAATTTACAAACGTACTAGTCGCCACTACAGTTTTCGAAGCTTCCCCTGGATTTCTCTGGGATGCCATCATCGGGTCCTACTTTCGTTATCATAATATAACCCTTGGGACATCTCCTTTCCAACAAATAAATCATCAAAATCGATTCATAAATGACAAAATTTTCCGCGAACACACGTAAAAAACTATATGGTCCAATTGAAAACTTCCGCCTTTTTTGAATTCGGTTAAAAAAGTTGCTTAAAATAAAATACTTGTTATCTATTTTTCAATTTATCAAAAAGTTTTATAACATTTTATAGGCATATAAACCTGCCCTAAACGAAGATTTATGAGCAAATTCTGCTCCTACGTTCTCACACGTCAAACTTGATGACTCCAGTCAATCTTAAATTGTCTGGACAAACTTAAAAAAAATATACCTGGTAACGGTAGAAGCATATTGAAGATTTTATTAAAATGTTCAAAAATCGTTAGTATTTTAATTTAACAAAATGCCCTAGAATCTCCCACCCGTGCTTCTCTCTGGTGTACCCTTAAAGATGGTAGAGCAATTCAAGTATTTAAGGCAAATAGTTACCTCTTGTCTCAGGGATGATGCAGATATTGAGAGGGGGCGGAGGGCACTATCAGTTAGAGCGAACATGTTGGCTCGAAGGTTTTGCTCGTTGCTCAGCCCAAGTAAAGATAACACTTTCTAGAGTATACTGCACCTCGTTGTATACGTGTAGCTTGTGAGCTGACTTTACAAAGAAAAGATACAGAGACCTCCGTGTCCTCTACAATAATGCATTCAGGATATTGTTGGGGCTGCCCCGATGCTGCAGCGCCTCAGGCGTGTTTGCAGACGCAAGAACTGACTGCTTCCGCACCACCATGCGTAAGCAATGCGCATCTTTTGTGCGTAGAGTAAGGGGCAGCCAAAATAGTGTGCTGAAGATGATCGCGGAGCGTTCTGACTGCTTCTACCTCCAGCATTGCTGCAATAGACACCTTGCGATACAAATGCTGGAGCGAAAGCTTTAAATTTTTTTTTTTCATTATTTATCGTTGTGTCCATTTGTTATAAGTATTCTTTGACGGTTCGCAGGAAAGTGGACATAAGGGCCAATCAAACCACTAATTGCAAATTCATGCGACGTTTCGATCCTTTATTGGACCATCATCAGGCATCTAAAATACATACAAACATTGAAGAAAGTTGTACAACTAATTACATTAAAAATATTTTTTTTAACTAGCTAATTTGAATGACATATTTTTATAAGAAATGACAAATTTTAAAATTTAACAATTGTAATGATTAATAATAAAAAATGATATATAACATTGAAGAAAAATACATGTAGAAAAAATTAAAATAGGAAGAAAGAAATTATAAATAAAAAAATATATGTAAAGGTAATATAAAATTCTGTTTGTGATCGTTGTGTAGACATTATCAGTCTTTTATAGTTTTATATGTACATATATGATTGATGTTTTAGATGCAGTTCAATAGTCAAGTTCTGAGAATTTGATGCCTTGAAATTGTACAAACCAAAAAACTTAATAACTTAAAGTTGTGCATATTGTTACCTATTTAAATTTAAATGTTTTAGTTTAAATTTTTAAAATTCATATAATACAGCTATAAACGTAACTTACAAATAATATATAATGCATTTGGATTTAGAATCATACATAATGAAAGAACTTTAATGAAGAGATGTCGATTGACTGCTATATGTAAAGGTACTACGTTTGGTTTTCTTTGGTTTGTTGTTGTATGGATTAATTAGTTGTACAACTTTCTTCAATGTTTGTATGTATTTTAGATGCCTGATGATGGTCCAATAAAGGATCGAAACGTCGCATGAATTTGCAATTAGTGGTTTGATTGGCCCTTATGTCCACTTTCCTGCGAACCGTCAAAGATTTTTTTTTTTTATTCATATTTGATATTGTGTTACTGTAATTAGTTGTTTTACTTTAAATATAATTCGTATTATTTATTATTAATGTGTTTTTATTTTTGTATTATTGTATTTTGCACATTGTCGAGACATTCGTTAATTTTTTTCGTTGTATTTTTTTTTTGTTGTTTTTGTGTTATAAGAATTGTTTAAGAAGAATTGTTTTATGGACCAATTGTTACCTGAAATAAAGAAATTATAATTATTATATTATTAAATTTACATTTTTATACGATAGCGACAGTTAAATCTTGCGTGAATTATTGGTACCTATTATATGTAATTATGACGTTTAAATTAGGTGTACATATTTTAAATAGAACTAAAGAATCATATTGTAAAAGAAAGAAAAAAATAAAAAACGGGTGTGCTTTAGACCACACGACTGAAATAAAACTTATGAAACGTAACTCTCTTTCTACCTTTACTAACTTATATCTCCCTCTCAACTTCCGTTCAACTCACCCAATCACACTTTTCGTAATGCTCTCCTCACGCATTCATCAGCTTACTCCCCAAGTCAAGTTTGCGTACAGAAGTTTTACTTCAAAAGTTACTCAAACTATCGTGACAAATGTCTCCTATCAATCATTAACTCCTATTAATTATGTTATCATATAATATTGTACCTTTTTGTATATTACTAATTTATATTTTAATTATTGTGTAATAAAGATTTTCGTATTATCCATATTAACCATTGATAACCTGTTTCTATTTTGTGAAACGGCTTCAATCTAAAATAAAGGCGATATTACAAAATACGATGATTTCAGTGCAGGGCAGCATACTAACTTTACCATTCATCTACAAAGTAAACCCTAAGTTGAACCCTCGAAACTCATTAAAAGTAAATCCGCGTGCATTTTCTAAAGACGGTGAATTAAAGCTTCTTTAAAGAAATTTCCTTAAGACTGCAGGCGAACGCGCCTCATTTGCCACCATTGAGGTGTGCCCATAATTCAATGCTACCTTTAGTTGAAATAAAGCAAGATTAAACGTTTTGAATGCACTAAGAAAAAGTCTACCTTATTTTACGATTTCACAAAATGTAAAAAAGAAAGTAAAGTAACTAAGTTGTATAAAAGAGCTTGATTGTTATCTTTAACTAAACTTAAAAACAAGACTGCTCGGCATTTTGATGCAATCATAATTCTAATGACTTAAATTCCAGTTACTGTCATATGTTAGAATGAAATATAAATCCAGTCAGTTCGCGTCGAGCGCTCATAGGCATCACTCGAAAGTATCGATTCGTTAGCTAGTCTCTTTTTTATATTGTGTTCCTTAAGTACTAACAACTATAATTATGCAAACCAAGTGCGATCATTGCAATCGTAATATAACTAAATCTAGACCGGGTCTAGAATGCAATCGTTGTGAAAAAATTGTGCATCTAAGCGACCAATGTACTGCCCTTACCAACAAGCAACTTGCTGCTGTTCGAGCGACAGAAAATCTGGAATGGACTTGTCAAGATTGTCAAAATACATCAAGAAGACGCTCCATTATCATTCCGGAGGACGATGAAGCGGACGAAGACGAAAACTATTCACCTGCAGCAGTACAGTTGGATGTTAAAAAACTCCTTGATGACATCTCGAAAGAAATGGAGAAAACTATAAAGAGAGAACTAAAAGATGTCACTGAGTCTCTTCAATATCATTCAGATAAAATGGATGATCTAATAAATACAATCGAGACTATGAAAACTAATATTATTGTTCTAACTAATCGGAACAATAGTTTAGAAACGAGGGTAGGCGCTCTTGAACAACGTATTCAAGACATGGAACAAAAGCAATTGCGCAAATGCATTGAAATTCATAATCTTCCAATAACTGAAGGCGAAAATGTACTTGAAATTACAGGTAATGTGGCAAAAGCGCTTAATCAAAACGCAGAGGACGTCAAACAGGTGAAGCGCCTACCTGGAAAAAATGACAAGCCTAGTCCGCTACTAATAAAGTTTAAAAATGAACGAACACAGGAGTCTTGGTTATCAACTAAATCACAGAACCATGGACTCACAATTGCTAATATATTACCTAAAAGTCACTCTCTGGAAGTAAACAAAAGTATATTTATATGCGAAGCCCTAACACCCTACAATAAGCAACTGCTGTGGTATACTAAACAAGAACTGAAGAATACGTTCAAATACATATGGATAAAAAAAGGAATACTTCGTGTGCGGAAAGAAGGAGATAAGCAGAAGACTTACATTATTCGTTCTCAGGAAGATGTAAAAAATCTAATTTCAAAAAATCATTCCAACTAAAAAGCTTATGCCTGGTATTAAAAAAAAAATAAAAAAATAAAAAAAAAATTTAAGAAAAAAAAAATAATAATAAATTAATTTAAAAAAAAAGACTAAAATTATTATAATCATTTGTTATAAAATGGACACGGTATCGGATGATATAGTGGAAATAAAAAATCGCACAAATCTTAAATCATTCTTAGAAAATATTACAGAAACTGTAGAATTATTATGTATTCATATGAATATTCGCTCAATTATTAAAAACTTCGAGGCGCTTGAACAGTTTATTAACTCTTCGGCGAGAGCTATTGACGTTATAATGCTAACTGAGGTTAATGTTTCCCATACTGCATGTAATCTTTATCAGCTTCGCGGATATAGAATGCACAGACAGTTACGGGCGGACCGAAGGGGTGGTGGTATAATAATGTATATAAAAAATGAACACAAATTTTATATCCACGAGTATAATATAAAACACAGTGAAGTCTTAATGGGATGTATAACTACACCTTCTGGCTATACGGCATCTTTGTGCTGTATATATCGCCCACCAAGTAATAGTAAACACCTGTTTTTAAAAGAACTAAACTCATTGTTGTCCGGTATGAATCGTCATCACGATCTGTATGTGTTGGGAGATATTAACATTAATCTTCGCAATGATTGTCCTGTAAAACATACGTATAACACCGTTATGTACAATTACGGCTTAGCTTGCGGGATAACTGAATATACACGCATTGAACTGACAAAAAATGGACTTAGTTGTACTTGTATAGATCACATATATGCGCGATCCCGCTCACTAGGCCTGTACACGGCAGCGCTTGGAACTGCACTGGCCGACCACCGCTCGCTCGCTCTCGCAGTGACTGGTGTACTAGGTCGGAACACACGGGTGAAAAATGAATACATTACGAGATATGACTACAACATACTTAATTCAAACCTTAAAAATATAGATTGGCAACCGGTAAAACAAATGATATGTCCTTTAAAAATTTATAAAATTATAATAAATAATATTCATAATTGTTATGATAAAGCAGCAATAAAATTCAAAATCCGTGCTAATAAAAATAGGCTTAGCAATCACTGGATAAATAACAGTATCATAAAAGCATGTGAAAATAGGGATAAATTGTTCAAAAAATGGCTCTCAGATCCAACCAATAAAATATTAAAACAAAAGTACAACTTATCTAGAAACTATGCAAATAAATTAATAACTAAAACTAAAAATCAAAAAATTCACAACGATATAAATAATAATAAAAATAATCCACGAACACTATGGAAAATACTAAACGAAATCGCTGGTAGATCAAAAAGTCTTGCCGATACAATAATTTTAAACGCGTTTCTAAATAACAATTGCACAACTGATAATATTGCCAATATATTTGCAGACACTTTTGCCAATAGTGTAAATAACATTGTTCCAAAGTGTAATATTAGATTACTAGATAAAAAATCGTATGTCTTTTCTAAAAATGTATGCCATAGATACCAAAAAGTAGCAGCTGAATCAGTTATGAAAGAAATAAATTCATTAAACAACCACAAAGCACCAGGTATAGATAAAATCAGAGCACAAGATCTAAAAATTATAAACGCTGAAATTGCAGAACCACTGTCACATTTTATTAACACAACTGTCAAACAAGGTATCTATCCTCATGAACTAAAAACTGGAATAGTAAGGCCTATACACAAAAAAGGAAGCCAGGGTATCTATGACAACTATCGCCCAATTACTATACTTTCTACAATAGATAAAATAGTTGAAAAAGTTATTTCAAAACAAATTCACTCCTTCTATAAAGATCACGATATAATAACAAATAAACAATTTGGATTTCAATCAGGGAAGAGCTCAACCAAATTACTCTCAAATTTTACGGATAATATTTATAAATACCTCAACGCTAAAAAACATGTTCTGGTAGTATTTATTGACTATAGTAAAGCCTTCGACACGCTTAAACATGACATTCTTATCGAGAAACTTAACGACTGTGGTATACAGGGCCCCTTAAACAATTGGTGTCGAGACTATCTTAATAATAGATCATATGTAGTGAAGATTGGCAATGTTACCAGCAAAAACGTGCAAGTACTAGACGGAACAGCGCAGGGATCCGTACTCGGCCCATTACATTATATAACCTATGTAAATGATGTCGTCAACCTAATATCTAACTGTGAAATTTACCAGTTTGCTGACGACACCTGTCTCATAGCAGCAAATAGCGATCTCGATGCAGCTCTGAGAGACTTACAAACAGATTTCACCTTGTTGTTAAAGTGGTCTCATGATGTAGGACTTGTTCTAAATGCTGATAAAACGAAACTAATGTACATCAGTTCTACCCAAAATAGGAAATCACTTAATAATTTAAAATTAATAGCGCACAGTCACCAATGTCTACATGCTAATCTCCACAATTGTTCTTGTAAGGCGGTTGAAATAGTCACTAAACAAAAATATCTAGGACTTATAATTGACGATCGACTAAAATGGACTGAACATATTAATCACGTATGTGATAAGTTGCGTACTATATTGGCTAAAATAACATTAATTAAAAGAAAAATCCCATATAAAGTTCTATTAAACCTATATAAAGCTTTAGGTGAAACAATTATATTTTACGGTCTGAGTAGCTATGGTAGAACATGTAAATCAAACCTCGATACAATATATAATTTGCAAATAAGAATTATGAAAGCTATAATACCTAAAAAAATTAAAACCTATCACGAAAACGATTATCACGAGCTCTTTTATTATTGTAACATAATACCAATACATGATCAGGTTAAATACATATTACTGCTCGAGCAGTTTCATAATGGTGAACACCAACACGTCATCAGGCGTACCTACCAAACACGTAGTGCGTCTCAAGTATTACCAAAATTAATAAACGCCCTACCAGCTTCACTAAAAAATGAAATTACAAAAACAAATATAAAATATAAATTAAAACAATATTTCTTATCATTAATAAAAAATAAACATTAAATAATATCATCAAAGTAAATCACCCCGTGTGTATCCTGCTACTGCGACTGTAATATTTTGTGACTGATTAATTGTAAAACTTGGAGGGTAGATGTGTAAAAATGTTGATCGTGTGTTACTGTTAAGTTGTTATAATTATGCTACGACTTATTTTTTTTTTGATATTGTGAGCGTACGATGTCGAATGCCGGTGTGCGGATAAATCAACGATGATTTTTGTCACACCGTTAAATGCTAACTTTTTATTTTTGTAAGATTCTTTGTATTTTAAATAAATAAAAAAAAAATAATAATAAAATAAATACATTGTAATCATATAACTATGAAAATTGTTCTGTAATTTTAGAGAAACTACTATAAAACAAGGGTTGATGCTTGTTTACTAAATATCGTTGCAACGTTTTGATAAGAGACGCCATTGTACGAATCCTGCGAAGACGTTATACATATAACATCCTAAGACGACATAATTATGTATAATAAAAATTAGTCCAGGGTAGGTACTGTGGTTTTGTTTTATTACGTTAACAAAAACAAACTATTTAACTAACCATAGTCATGGCAGTTTCAGAATTCTCATGTTATAAAATAAAGAATATCATAGCTTTCAACATAAAACAGACACATTTTCGACAAATTAAATAACATAAACAAAACGCGGTAGATGTAACGATTTGTTAAAAATATACTCGGCGGCACAATTAACCGGCCACTTACCTTTTTTCAGTTTCAACAAAATTCTATGCGAATTTGATTTGTTTAAGGTTAGGTTCTGGGACTTAAACTGGTTGAAATGATATCAGGGCACTCTTTGTTAACCTTCTCCTTAAGGTTCTTAGGCTCACTCTTACATTTCGTACCTCAAACAACTATTACGACCGTCGGCAGATGAACCGATTTCAAAGAACGTTCGAGACTTTGTAACGATCGTCTCTCTCTGATGTAAATCTTCTATGACCTTTCCTTGACCTTCTTGTATAAGAACCGGTCCGTCTGTAATACTGGAAAGCGTATCGAATAATGGTTTGTGGATATCCGAGCGTTCAGCCAATGTGACGCTGGCTAAACCTAGCACCCGCAAGTGCCACAACCCTAGCTGCTCCAGCTGCGTCTAGTGGCTTTTTTGGCATTTTTGAATAAAATTATGGTACCCTTAAAACCTTTATTCAAATCGAAGACATGATATCGCAACGTTTTAAAACAAGTGTATCCATCTTACAAAATGTGTGGCTGGAAAGTTAAATTTCGACTAAACTCATTATTGTTGATTTTACAAATAAATGTAATTGAAGTCTGGTCTATTTGTAATATTAAATCGACAGCTTTTTACTAAATTCATATGTATGTATATACGGTACATATACCAAAATAACATTTATTATAATTTTTGTTTGCCTATCTGTCTGTCTGCTGTTTGATGCGGCTAATTTCTGAAAAGGCTTGATCGATTTTGACGAGACTTTCACTGGCAGCTGATGTAATAAGGAGTAACTAAGGCTACTTTTATTTTACATTTTTTTAAATTTTATAACTGCGAACTGAACAATAGTTATTTTGTTAAATTCCACGCGGACGAAGTCGCGGGCATAGCTAGTTTATCATAAAAATAAACAAAACGAGTGTGTGATTGTTTTGTTTATTGTAGATATACCTGTTAAGTATCCCGACTCCATGGATTACGCAAGATAAGGGAAATGATTACATTATTCATAAATATTGCATCAGCCTGGCGACGAGTATGGGAACGCTGAATCGGCTCAACGTGACCTGCAGTTGCGACAAACAACGGAATCAAGTTCACGGCATTTTTACCTCACTTTCTGTTCTCACATCGAACACGATTGTCATGTAATATTAATTTTTATAAATTGTAATTGTAATAAATAAATTAGTTGTAATAATTTCGGTTTTTTTTGCAACTTGTCTGTCGGACTGACATAATTGGCGCAGTCGGTAGGATCCTCGAGTTATCCTAGTGGTTATTAAGCCCGTTCGAGGACCCGAATCTACACGTCGTGACCTTCAGCAAGCGTATCCAGCCATCGATACAGCGAGGAAGCCGAAATGAAATTCATGTGAGTACATTAAATTCTTTTTAGTGGATTGCTCACTCCTAATTTTAAGTCCTGTGTTACATAATATCCTTCCAAGATTTTCCATCCACGAGAATCACGGAGCGTTAGGTTAGAGAATAGGGTTAGTAATAGGAATAGCGTTCAAGATTTTAATAGGAAAATTAGTTTAAATAATTCAAAAAGGGAAATGGCTGACTTAGATCGCATTTTTAACGCTCTTAGATTAGTACCCGAGTTTGATGGGAATGTCAATGTGCTAACTAGGTTCATACATTTATGTGATCAACTAGTAGCAGAATTCGTTACAAACCAAGATCCACCCAATAGAACCGCGTTATATAATGATTTAGCTTTACTATCACAGGGGTCTGACGGCTCTCAGGAATTCTACGAAAAATGCCAAAATTTATATAGTACGATAATGACCTACGTTTCACTACACGAAAATGTAGAAACTACCGTACAGGCAAAAAGGGAACTTTATAAAAAATTAACCTTACAAGCTTTTGTACGTGGTCTTAGAGACCCACTAGGTTCACGAATTAGATGTATGCGACCGGAGAGTATCGAGAAAGCCTTAGAGTTCGTCCACGAGGAACAAAACGTCGTATATTTACAGCAACGTAATAGTCAATTACCTGATAAGAAAACAGCACCGATACCTCAAATGACGCCTCAAAAACCCGTACAAAGTTATAGCATACCGCAGTTTAAGCCATTCAGTTTTAATATGCCCGGGCCATCTAAGAACTCGTTCGTACAACCAATGGTTCCGCAAGGACCCCCACAATGGCGACCTAATTTTAATAATCAAAATCCGACGGGTCCAACACGTACTCAACAAATATTTCGCGCTCCTCCTCCTAATTATAATCCGAATAATGCGTTCAGATTTACACCGCGTAGCGCTGCACCCCAATTTGGTTATCAACATCCAAAGCCTATGAGTGGTGTTAGTCATTTTGTACCGAAACAATTACCACCTAGTAGTGCGCTAAGAGATGACTGGAATAAGTCGGGTAACCCTTCTCATAGCAATTATATCAAAAATAATCAAGTTAATTTTAATGATTGCACTAACTATTATGATTATAGCGATTATTACTCTGATTATTACTCTTACTACGAACCTAGCGAATATTATATTGATAATTATAATGATATTGAATATGATCAAAGCTATCACCCGCAACTCGAAATGGATAGTATTCCCTCTAATAACGACGGACCAGCCACTATAAAAGAGGATTTTCGGGATGTTCAAAAGTTAGAAAAACCAAAATAGAAGTTAATCTTCAAACACAGCGCCAACTACCATACTTGCAAATTAAAAATCCTCCTTTAAAGTTGCTGATAGACACAGGCGCTAATCAATCTTTTATCAGTCCTAAAGCAGTCGAAACTTATTTTAGTAACGTAAAATTAAACTACGATCCGTTTGAAGTATGTAACGTACACGCAGTATCACGTAGTAATTATTCGATAACCTTACCTTGTTTCTCGGAATTAAACGATAGCGACTACATTACACTCTTTGTCTATAATTTTCATGATTATTTTGATGGGTTGATAGGATCCGATTTGTTAGATAAGTGGGAAGCTACCATTGATTTTAAGACTAAATCGTTAATAACGAAAAACGCGTCGAATAACATACGAATTTATGACTCGCGAAACGCTAACTTGTATGAAGATATCATACCCGCTAGTTCCTCTAAATTAGTCAGGTTACCGATTAATACCCAAGACGGCGAAGTCATTATTCCGGAACAGGTTATATCTAATTGCCACATAAGTGAATGTTTAACTACTGTAAAAAATCAGAGAGGTATATTAGAAATTCATAATCCTAGTCGTAGCGATGTTATTTTCTCCATGAACCGCCCCGTTTGCGCGCAGCTTTATAATGTTGAGCGCATGCGTACCGAACATGCGTCTCAGCGCGTTAAAGAAGTGTTATCGCGATTACGCACTAATCATTTGAATGAAGAAGAGCGCGTTAACCTAGAATTGCTATGCGAGCGTTATGCAGATGTATTTTATTTAGAAGGGGAAAACTTAACCTTTACTAATAAAATAAAACATTCGATTAAGACCACTGACGAAACCCCTATATATACAAAAAGTTACCGGTATCCCTTTGTACATAGACAAGAAGTTCGAGATCAAATTAGCAAAATGTTAGAACAAGGAATCATTAGACCCTCAGAATCGGCATGGAGCTCTCCTATTTGGGTTGTCCCTAAAAAGGTGGATGCCTCAGGCAAGACTAAATGGCGACTAGTAGTAGATTTTCGGAAGTTAAATGAGAAAACCTTGGACGATAAGTATCCCATACCAAACATTGCAGATATTTTAGATAAATTAGGTAATTGTCATTATTTTTCGACTCTAGATCTAGCGAGTGGTTTTTACCAGGTCGAGATGAACCCCTCAGATATACCAAAAACAGCTTTTACAGTAGAACATGGCCATTTCGAATTCTTAAGAATGCCCATGGGTTTGAAAAATAGTCCATCTACTTTCCAACGTGTTATGGACAACGTCCTCAGAGATTTACAGAACACGATATGTTTAGTGTATCTCGATGACGTCATCGTATTTTCTACGTCATTACAAGAACACATGGTAAATTTAGAAAAGGTATTTAAGCGATTACGCGAATCAAACTTCAAAATTCAAATGGATAAATCAGAATTTCTTAAACTCGAAACAGCTTATTTAGGACATGTTATTAGTAAAGACGGTATCAAGCCAAATCCAGACAAAATATTTGCTATTAAAAATTACCCACTTCCGAAAACCCCTACTGAAATTAAAAGATTTTTAGGCCTCCTTGGTTACTATAGGAAGTTCATCCCAGATTTTGCTAAGGTAACAAAACCCATGACACAATGTCTAAAGAAAGGATCCAAAATTACAATGGATCAAGATTATATTCAATGTTTCGAAAAATGTAAGATGCTCTTAACTAATGACCCTATATTAAAATATCCCGACTTCACCAAAGAATTCATATTAACTACGGACGCGTCTAACCTAGCTATAGGAGCCGTATTGTCACAGGGAACTATAGGTGCGGATAAGCCTATCGCTTATGCCTCTAGGACTTTGAATAGTAGCGAAATCAACTATAGCACCATCGAGAAGGAACTCCTTGCGATCGTATGGGCTACAAAATATTTTAGACCTTATCTCTTTGGTAGAAAATTCAAAATTGTGACTGACCATAGACCCTTGCAATGGGTAATGAACATTAAAGAGCCCAATTCACGTCTTACTCGATGGCGACTTAAGTTAAGTGAATTTGATTTTTCAGTAGTCTATAAGCAAGGGAAGTGTAACACTAACGCTGATGCACTATCCCGCATCGAACTACATAACGAAGAGATTAGTTCCGTAATAGCTAACCCCACTGAAAAATCACCTTCGCTAATGGTTAACTCAGATACTGATACAGTTCATACAGACTCTGAAAATCCTATATTAGAAATACCTATATCTGACTTTCCACTTAATAAATATCACAAACAAATAGTTCTAACGGTAGTTGACGATATAAAAAGTCGTCCTTCATTTTCCAAGCCTTTTGAGTCACATATAAGGACACATATTCAAATTTCTAAAAGTAACCTTGAAGAAGATGTCGTAAACGCAATAAAAGAATATGTCAACCCGAAAGTAAAGACAGGTATCCTCATAAACCCCCCTTTAGCCATGTATGATATTGTCCCCGTAATTCAAAATAAATTTAAAAGTGCCTCTATGGATTTAGTTTTAACAAAAGTAGAATTAGAAAATATTAAAGATTACCTTAAGCAACAGGAAATAATTCGTAATTACCACGAGGGAAAAACAAACCACCGTGGAATTAACGAGTGTTACTTATCCTTATCCAACAAATACTATTGGCCTAAAATGAAAGAGCACATAGGAAAATACATAAATGAATGTAATATTTGTGGCCAGGCTAAATATGATAGAAATCCCATAAAACAAAGATTTCATATCGTGCCACCACCAACTAGGCCTTTTGAAATCGTACATCTTGATTCACTAAGTGTTGAGTCACAAAAATATCTTACAATTATAGACGCTTTTTCAAAATATGCTCAAGCATACTTTTTAAAAGATTCGACAGCCATCAGTGTCATACAGGCTCTTTTAAATTTTAGCACGCATCACGGGCTCCCCATGACTATTGTGACGGACAGAGGTCCTGAATTTACGAATCAACTTTTCTTGGAGTTTATTAAAATACACAAAATTCAACATCATAAAATATTAGCATCTACACCCAATGAGAACGGTATGGTGGAAAGATTACATTCAACATTATTGGAACACCTACGCATTTTAAAATTAGAAAATCACGGTGAATCTGTTATAAACTTAATGCCTTATGCAATTTTAGGATATAATAGCTCTATCCATAGTTTCACGAAGTGCCGACCCTTAGATATAATTACTGGTCATCTAGATCCTCGCAATCCTTTAGATATAAACTTATCGGAAAATATATTACAGTTATATACACAAGAACACCGCAATAAAATGCAAAAAGTCTTCGAAATGATCAATGAATTTTCTCTTCATGACCGTACTCGTATAACAGAAAATATAAATAAAGACAGGGAACCCGAAGAAGAGTACTCCCCAGATCAACGTATATTTGTACGGAACCCAATGGCCAACCGTCAAAAATTAGCCCCGAGATATACAAGTGACACAGTCTTAGCTGACCTGCCAATACATATTTATACTAAAAAGAGACGGGGGCCAGTTGCTAAGTCTCGGTTGAAGCGAGTCCCTAATAGTAGTCGGTTGTTACAGGACTGTCCTTCTGATCCTGAGCCCAGTACGAGCGGAAGACATAACCCTGAATAATTTGGATAGTGGACCCGGAATCTTACCCTTCTTGTTAGGAAAAACAAAAATCATTTCTCATTATCATTCTTTCATTCAACCCGTTAACCTAGATATTATTCGTAGTAATGTTAATTTAGTAAAGAACCAGTTAGATAATATTTCGCCTCAGTTTCATAATAAAACTCTTTCTTTATATCAGCCTCACATCGAATATCTGTATAGTAAGGTTAAAGAGTTATCCGATCAAGTAGAACTGTTTCAATCTCATCGCACTAAACGAGCCCTAATCGATGGGTTAGGTTCGGTAATAAAAAGCATATCTGGAAATTTAGATTATACCGACGCGATTCGCTATGATAATGCTATTAGGTCTTTACAAGAAAACGAGAATAAAATTGTTACGGAATTAAATAATCGTGTTAGTTTAAATAAACATTGGATGTCAGAAAATTCAGAAATTTTAAATAAATTGACTCAAAATCAAAATAAAATTAGAGAAGTTGTCGATGAAATTATGTTAAATAATGTAAAAAGCGAGAAAGATTTAGTTAAATATGCCCACTTAGCTCAATATATTATAATGCTAGCAGATAACATTGACTCCCTATCAAATGAATTACTAAGATTAGAAAATTTATTAGCATTTATACGTGCCAAAAGCACACATTTTCTTATGTTTAAGTTAGAAGTATTTCATAGAATGATAGAACAATTAAATGCACTCTATAGCAGAGAACAAACGCTGAATATTAGTTTTAGAGAATATTTCGATATCGTTAAGTTAGGTTACTATTATAACAATCAAAATTTGGTGTTAGTATTTAAGCTCCCAGTCGTGTTTCCTACTACTTATAACCTCTACAAACTATCCATAGTCCCGAATAAAAATAATAAAACATTAATCCCATCCTATCCCTTCCTAGCAATTCACGATAAAGATTTTATGTACATAGAGGCAGAATGCCCGAAGTCCAGCCAGTACTATCTCTGCGAGGATAGCATCAATCGACACTACAAGAGCCAAGGCGACTGTATCCATCGTCTAATAACTACTCAACAAATCGACGAATCATGCCAATACACTACTACCGAGCTGAAGACTGAAGCTGTAGAAGTACTCGACGACCGCCACTACGTAGCAAGCTTCCCTGTACCCACGAAGATCCGCATGTCCTGTACTGAAACACAATATAATACTATAAAAGGCAGTTACCTCATTATAATTCCAAAAGGATGTATCGTACAAACGCCGGATCTAACACTAACGAACAAGGACGACCGACTGAAAGGGCAAGTTTTGAAAATAATGAACATCCCCTTTGCAAACAGAACCACCGAAAACTTCGAAACTCGAAGACTGACACTCAACTCCGCAGATCTTCACAGCCTCCACGTTGCTGCTAAAGAAATATCTATGGAAGCACCGCTGACTCTAAACAATGTTGATCTGCATAGCGTATACTATACTATAACGCCGCTATACTTAGTACTATTAGGTGCAAGTGTACTGGGTATCGCCTTCACATTACGAAAGTACGCGAAGCAGCGCTCATCAGAAGTTACAATTGAACGTGCGAATGGCGAGATAGAACGAGGCAACGTCTATGCAGAGATTGCTACCAATACGAATTCGACTCTACCTGGATTATCAGCGCTATTCTCAAATCAATCTTCGAATAGTCGCTGATCTTTGGGAGGGAGATGTTAAGTATCCCGACTCCATGGATTACGCAAGATAAGGGAAATGATTACATTATTCATAAATATTGCATCAGCCTGGCGACGAGTATGGGAACGCTGAATCGGCTCAACGTGACCTGCAGTTGCGACAAACAACGGAATCAAGTTCACGGCATTTTTACCTCACTTTCTGTTCTCACATCGAACACGATTGTCATGTAATATTAATTTTTATAAATTGTAATTGTAATAAATAAATTAGTTGTAATAATTTCGGTTTTTTTTGCAACTTGTCTGTCGGACTGACATAATTTACCCACTTATAAAGTTGCCCCTAGCACTTAAAATGCAAGTTAACAGAAGGAAACGATATTGCATTTTAGATACCTATGTTGTTGTGGGTTGCTGTTAATTGTTCGTCTGAGTGTATTTACTGTTTTATAAAAACTCGTAATTACTCATCTTAGTGTCATATACCGAACATTAATGTAATTCGATAATACAATGGGTATAAAGACAAGTTTATATTAATCAACAACCTTTTACAAATAAGAGAAAATTTTAATTTTTAAAATTTAATTTATAAAGTCAAATCAATAAATAAATGTATTTTAAATTTTTATTACTAACACTTACTTAATTATATGAAACTGATCTTACTATTAATGTAATAACAATAATAGTGTGTAATAAAATTTCACCACTCCGACAGTGCAGTGCTACCCTAGCTGTCGTCACCCCAATTCAAGGATAGCGAACTGCTTGGCAAACACTGATATTAGTTTTCCGCAAAAGTACTCTTCTTGAGTGTTTCTGGCTATATTTCATCTGTTTATTGTTTCTTACATACAAAATCTATTTTACTTTACTCAAGAAAATTAAATTCTTATGTCATTATATAAAGTATTACTTTATGGCCCGTCATAATATCCTACGAATTACTCCATAACTATTTACATGAAAGCAAAACTTTTAAGAACACCAAAAATATTTTTCGTATTTATCATTTTTTTTTACAAAAGTATACTCGTAGTATGCCGTCACCGAATTTTTATCTATTACAGGTAATTAACATGCCTTGATTAACTAAGCTATCGAGTTCTAAAACACATCTCTTCACAAATATTTATTAAAACAATGGTTTAAACTGTTTTACAGTACTGTAGTTGCAGTGATGAGCATTAAAACAAACACCCCTCCAGGTTAATATTATATGTATAGTTATAATAATATACATAATATAAAAAGCACTTTTCTAAGACATCCAGTAAATATTCTATTACCGAGCTAAGACCTCTTTTTATGAAAAAGGGGTAGAGCTTACTGTTTATAATGATATTAAAATAATCGGAAATGAATAGTGGCAAAAATTTTGCTTCAATTAGTTGAGTTAATTGTAAAAGTAGCTAAGAGCACAAATTATAGTTTGTTCCTGTTTTGATAAAAGTCAATTTCAACTCCGTTAGATACTTATATAACTTAAACTTAAAAGTTTTAATAAAAATTGTAAGTTTAACTCAAAATAATATTGCTCAAACTCACAGATCAATTGTTTCTAAACATTTAAACATAATTTTTTTATAAATAGGAAACAAAACTAAAAGCTAAATACATATTAATATGTAAACATAGAAATCATACGATACTACAAATTTATACTCGGTATAAACTAGATATTATCAAAATAATGCATACAGCCTTGTTTTAGCCAAATCAGCTTATTTTAAAACTAGTCTTTAGATATCTCATTTTTTTTTTTAATTTTTAGAATACAATAATTAGTTTAGACAAATAATGATAATAGGCAAACAAAATACATAGATAAAACTACTCACAAACATTTCTTCACGAACTCCGAATATGTACCTAATACAGTGATTATGCAAAAAAGTCAGGCGTAGAACCTCCCTAAAAATCAGAACGTGGTTCAGTGAAATGGAAAATGGCCATCTTTGAAATTAATGGATATTTTATTGCGTTCGAAGCTAAATTGATCGTGATGTAATCTGGAATCCCTTTATCGTGATCAAATATTTCACTGTCGTATTTAACGTTTAAGCCCATATGTTATTAAAGGTACATATGCATTCAGATGATTGTAAATAAAAGTCAATAAACACAAAAAAAGAAAAAACAACAAACCTTTTATATAATTTTAATTTAATGAGAAGCTTTCTTACTTCTTTATCTTAGAAACTGTTAACATGATAAAGGACAACATCGGGTTGTACTATTTTCATGTACATATCACGTTGACCAAAACATATTCATTCAGCATTATCTTGATATTCAACGTAAATAAAATTATATATATATATATATATATATATATATATATATATATATATATGTGTGTGTGTGTATGTTTGTATTTACGTATGTATGTATGTATGTATGCATGTGTGTATGTATGTATGTACCTATATCTATATATGTTTAAGTAAAAAAAAAACGAAGAACTGGCAGCTACTTCGGACATAGAATTAGTCTAGCTATTCAAAGGGGGAACGCTGCCAGTATCTTCAGAACCTTGCCTAAAGGGACTCCTTTTAATAATATTTTTTAGTTATTATATTATATATATACTTAAGGTTTTTAGTTTTAGGTTCATTGTTATAACTCTGATATCACCTATTTATTTATTTATCAACAGTTCATTAAGTAAATATATTTAAACGTTTATATCTCAATTTGCGCACCTACACCGACACAATACCATCTCCTCTAGCCTTAGATTGTCTGTAAGAGATCACTTTTCAGCGATAAGGCCACCCTTTGTACCTTATATATTAAAATTAAAATCAATCTGATATGTATTATTTCTGTTTACGTGTACAATAAAATGTTATGTTATGTTATATTTATTTCCATCAAAACAAACCGGAGCAAGGAAATCACATCATAAATAAACATACACAATCAAATTACTATACGGGATTGCCTAATTTCCGTGCGTACTTTCAACAATGAATATAAAAATTTTAAATATCCGGGACTTAAATTGCCCCATTTTGCCGCAGTCTACGAAATGTAATGAAAGAAAAGTTCGCTTTTCATGACACATAGATTATTCTTAGTGGCCTCTTTTACCCACAATGTATGTGAATTCCTATATAAAATTTTATAGCTACCTCCGTGATTCCAGTTTCAATTCTGAAAATTTATTCTCTACGTAAGCTGTATTAAGCTAAGTGTCTTGGAAAACGGAGTTAAAAATTTTTTATTTTGCAATTATAATTTTATTCTGTGAAATGACTTCTTAACCATATTTCGTAAAAATTAAGGGATTACAGTCTTAATTATTAGTAAACACAACATACTCATGACAAATCAAAATTTACGCGTCGATGAATACAATTGATTGAATGTGAAGTTTTGCCTGTATATAACTTCCAAAAATATTGCATTTTATTTAACTTTTATAGTTAAGTACTTTGCTTCTGAGACGTAATATGATGTTTTGTACCACTAGTATGTAGTGAGTTCACACCATTTTTGGCGTGAACTTGTGGAGGCCTATGTCCAGCAGTGTGTAGCACTGTGGTAGGCTGAAATGATGATGATGATGATGAGTATATAAATTTCATAAATTAGCAAGTCATCAAAAGGAAGAAGAGTACTTCAAATATAACTTCTAAGATTATTGCATTCAAAAATATTTTAACTCTTTAATTTAGCTAGTTAATTAATTAAGGCGTAATTAAAATATCAAATAAAGCGGTTTAATTTAGAGAACGAAATTTTCAAGAAAATATAATAGCAGTTTCGAATACTAATTCCAGTTTCTAGACAATGAATAGAATATTTTGTAATATTTAGTAACTTGGCAGCAAGTCCTGAGGTTAGGTGGGAGTCTAAATTTCATGTACCTTACTATGTTAACATTGTAGCTGTATTCGGTTACTTGATTGAGTCCATAAATTTAGCAAGTAGTTTAATATATGGAGTTATTTATTCAAAATGCTAGTTTCAATTTATTACGAATTAACTAGTTAAAATAGTTTTATAAAAAAGTTTGTATTTTTACAATTTATTTCATGAAACATATTTAAATAAATTAAACATGAAAATAATAAATTCTGATGATATTAACATTAAATTATTGGTAATGTTTAAATAATACTACTACGAGTATGTAATGCAAAAGAACGTAAATTGTAGCGAATTTGTATATATTTACACTGTGTAACTTGTGCTTATATTATGCTCGTAAGGACTTGGGTTATTGTGAAAAGAGATTCACTTTGACTTAAAACGCGTTATTCATAAAACCGTTAATGTAAGACGACACAATTACTTAACTACTAATTGATGGATATACTCTTAGTATAAGCATAAATATTTTTGAAATAAAGAAGAGGCTAAGAATAAATAATACGGAATATTGTAAAAAGCTTTATCATTCCATCCAACTATAGTTTTTTTTTTTTTTAATTACATGAAAAGATACGTAAAGCCAATCCATGATATGCTTATGTATATGACCAAAGTTACAATTTATTATGTGGAATGTGTACATTTACAGCATCATTCAGATTCGAGAAGCTTTGGATAGATATGGTATTTATTTATTTATTTATTTTTGATAGAACGGTTATTCAACAAAACTAAATTATAGGTCATTATGTTATTTTTCAATTATTAAACTGTTTCAGTACCTACTATTATTGTATTTATATTATTTAAATTATTTTTTACTAATTAAATTATCGTTAGGTACATTTTTAAGCTTTTTAATATTTTTTGTTTTATATTCTGCTTTCGTGTGTCAGAGTTATTATCCTGCCGTTAATTTAATATGGACATAACCACTCACACAAACCTTAATAAACAATTAGTAAACTGTTTAAAGTTTACAATGTTTACTTAAATGTATGGAAGAGTAAAGTTGTTCAAAAGCTTCCCTCACCTGAATTATAAGACGAAGTGTCCGGCTTCAAGTTTAAGACTTTTCTAGCTAAAAGTTCGTCTGGCTCTTCCTTTTGATGTCAAAAAGCGGTTTAATTGTTCGGAACTTGTGAATTTGTTTCAAAATATCACTTGTTTTCCTTTTTCAACTGTTAAGTAAAAAGTCAAAGGAAAAACTCTCAAGAAACGATATTTAAGGAAAACATCCGAGCTAATAATACTTTCTGGTATTGTTATTAATTGTATTTATATATTGCTGTAAATAATTTTGTCATTATGATATTAAAACATTAGTTATTTTAACTTTACCTATATACAAGTAAAATGGCAGTTTTCTTAGCCATGTTCCTTACTGTAATAAAACTGTGTTACAAAGATGCTGTTCATATGTTCACTATAATAAACTGAGGTAGAGGATAGCGAGAAATATCCTGATCAAAGTTTGAAGCAAGTACCTCGACTTTCGAGCTAAATAATACTGCTTTCAAGTAGCTGTATCCCTGTGGTGAGTAATGTGACCAAAACTCCTGGAGGTGTTGGCCACGTACTTGCGATGGTTCCAGTGTTGCAGGTGTCTATTAACTATAGTCATTGTTTACCCATCAGGTGAGCCGTACTATTTTTTTCCGACCTAGCTGTATAAAAATAGTTACACGCAAACATTGGGTTATCTTGTTTAAAGTACGAAGAAATAGGTGAGAAATATTTAACTTATATTGGTTAATTTATTTCCGTTGTTTTAGTTTCAATTTAAATCGTAATATTATTTACAATTTATTTTATAAAAAAAATGATGTATACTTTTATTTATTGATTCTTAATAAATAAATATGGATGTTAAACAAAATGTATAACGTTTACGGTCTCATAAAAACCTAAAAGATTTCTTTTAAATGCAGTCACTATACATTACGGTACGTTAAACGCAGGGCTTACGGGTTCGTCCATTTTTACGTCGAGACCCTAATTTTAAATGCGGATGAAAAAAACAAAAGTCACGTTAATTAGGACGTCAGCTACGCAAATAATAATCCGGCGCCTCATTTCGTATGCGGAATAAGGCTTGTCCAAAAAAATTATCTCGTTTTGTGACAACACAATTACAGGAATATTTACTTAATGTGACCTTTACTTTCATAAGTAATACTTGAAAGCATTTCGTTGTAAATAATGTGTGAACCTTCTCTTATTTCTTTAGAGCTAAAAAAAAAATCTAAGATAGTAAGTAAGGTATAAGAAAAAACATATTACCTACTATATACAATAATAGGCATCTTTTATAGATGCGTACCATTTAATGTATAATAACATTCTCTGCCTATCCTGCATATTATTATTATAGTATAATTATCTCATTCGTATTCGAAGGTTTTCTATAAAAAGCACGCTTGGCTCAGAAAGCTCATTTTGTTTTATAGCACTCGATGTAAACGCCCTACCCTTTTAAGGACGACATTTATTTATATTTCGCTATTGGAGTTGCGACTGTATTACTTAAGATAAACAATGCGATTGTAAAGACTATCGACTCTGTACTAGATTTCTTTACCAACATATAATAAAACTGTAGAGGTGGAATTTCTGTACATTGAAAAAAATTCTCAAAACCGAGTCAAGGGGATGTAAGACGATATTTCACAAATGAAGTAATTTAGATTTTTTTCAATTTTTTTTTCTCTGTTTGTCTGTTTCTCTGTCTGTTTGCACAGGCTAATCTCCAAAACGACTGGACCGATTTAAATGAAATTTTGTATTGTGATATCCCTGGTCAATATATAGGATACTTTTGATCTCAACAAATTAAAGAGTTCCCGGAGAATAATTGGAGTGTCTGCTTATAATATTAAAATAGCCGCTTTTTACTAAATGCTTATGGGTGTATACACGGTACCTATACCAAAATAACATTTTTTTAAAATTCTTGTCTGTCTGTCTGTCTTTTTGTTCCGGATTGCTACGTGTTAAAAAATTGTTCGTTGGGTTAGAGAGACACCCACAACTCCTAACACGAGACACAAGAACAAGACCCTTTACATACCCAGAGAAAACCACTTGCCAGGAATAAGAAAAAAAAAATTGATTTCCAATGCGATACCCTACAAAATAAAATAATTAAAATAATTCACTGACAAACAAATAATTTTAAATATTATAGAATTTACGTTGGGCGCCAGTGCTACGTGTTAAAAAATTGTTTGCTGGGTTAGAGAGTCACCCACAACTCCTAACACGAGACACAAGAGAGAGAGTAAAAAAAAAATCCTACAGAATCTTAATCTTCTTTTTCAAAACACACAAAATCACCTTACACTAAAGCAGAGCTTAAACCTATAAGAACTACAATGACTCACCCACAACAAATCGCACTCAGCTCTTAAGACGGCGAGAGAAACCAACCCAAAAAAGAAAAGAGCAAAGAGGCCCGCAACACACGTCCTGAGCCTTATATACAGCAAACCCCGTGTGTCGCGACACAACTACCCCCTAAGGTGCACCGCAACGTAATACGATACGAGGGTATTCCAAAAAATTAAATCAGTCGCCTAGAAAAAGTAAATAGCAACGCTAGTGCATAACTGTGCTATTATACATCAGCAGGAACGAAACTACGTGCTAATAAAAATATATGCTACAATGCCCCACGTTGGGCGCCAGTGCTACGTGTTAAAAAATTGTTTGCTGGGTTAGAGAGTCACCCACAACTCCTAACACGAGACACAAGAGAGAGAGTAAAAAAAAAATCCTACAGAATCTTAATCTTCTTTTTCAAAACACACAAAATCACCTTACACTAAAGCAGAGCTTAAACCTATAAGAACTACAATGACTCACCCACAACAAATCGCACTCAGCTCTTAAGACGGCGAGAGAAACCAACCCAAAAAAGAAAAGAGCAAAGAGGCCCGCAACACACGTCCTGAGCCTTATATACAGCAAACCCCGTGTGTCGCGACACAACTACCCCCTAAGGTGCACCGCAACGTAATACGATACGAGGGTATTCCAAAAAATTAAATCAGTCGCCTAGAAAAAGTAAATAGCAACGCTAGTGCATAACTGTGCTATTATACATCAGCAGGAACGAAACTACGTGCTAATAAAAATATATGCTACAGGATAATCTCTGAAACGGCTGGACCGATTTGACGGGACTTTCACTGGCAGGATAGCTAATGTAATAAGGGGTAACGCTACTTTTATTTTAATTTTTTTTATTTTATTTAATAACTCACGAACTGAACAATAACTATTTTGTGAAATTCAACGCGGACGAAGTCGCGGGCACAGCTAGTTTCAAAATATAGTTAAAGCTTGTTAGGGCACAAATCATACCGTTGAACTAGCGACAGTCAACACAAAATTTGTATCTTTAATAAATTCTCACTCGAAATAGTCACACATGAACGAACCATAGTCGGAAAATTTGGAACGCTGTAACATTTCAGCGCGAGTAACAAGTACTTTGAAGGCTGTGTCGAGTGCCGTGTGGATTTCGCGATAATAAAGTTCCTTTAGGTTTTTCGGCGTTTATGGCGGGTGACAAAAACGTGTAAACAGGGACGGCAGTAAATTCTTTTGACATGGTAATCTGGTTTTGCTTCTTCAAACGTCCTGATGTTTTTCTTTGTCGTCTAAGCTATGTAGGTAGGTACGTATTATACAAAATATGTATGGTTCATGTGTGTACTTATACTTTCACCCTCAATTACACACAGGGATGGGGATGATAGAGGGATTGGGAAGGGATTGGTGTATCCATGTAAATTAAATATTTCTTGTTTGTTTTAGGAGACGCAGCATTCCTATTACAATTCAATAAATATTATGCTAGTAAAACAGACTTTACTAAAAATAAATTATTTAAAGTTTTATGTAAGTTCCATAGAATCACGTGGAAAAAATTTAAGCAAAAATATTCATCCGTTTGTATTTTATTTGAATGCTAGCTGTCTCTCGCAGTTTCACCGCGAATTTCTATAGGTTTTGAGTAAGTTAGTCAAAAATTCCAACAAAAATTCCACCACAACTCATCCATCCATCCTTACAAACTTTCGCATTTGTAATGCACACTCGTATATGAGTGGGATGTGTTGTAAATAATGTCACTATAATTATACCGCAGGTGTAAGTTAGTATAATTTATTCAATAATTTGCTTATTTTAAAACTTCTCCAAGCAAATTTGAGGCCTTATGCTCTAAAGAAATTTTAATAGTTATCCCCTATACGAATCTATATTACGGCACCCTAGGCGATAGGTTGTATTAGTAGACAATAATAATTCTAATCCGAATTAATCGCAATTATAACTTATTAGAACTGATGGCACAAAAGATAAATGGAACTACATACGATAATAATATTCAAGTATAAAATTAAGAATGGATTAATAATCTTTACTAATAATATAAATGCGAAAGTAGCCCTGTCTGTCTGTCTGTCGCGCTTTCACGCCAAAACTACTCAACAAATTTATATGAAATTTGGTACACAGATCTGAAAAGGAGCCTGAGAAAGGACATAGGCTACCTTTTAATGCGGAAAAAGGGTGTAAGGGGTTTAAAGAGGGGGTTAAAAAGTTGTATGGAAGTATCGTCATTTTTAGAGCTAGAAGCTTGAATATTTTTAGGCTGTTGATTCGATATAAATAAATATGAAATTCAAAGTTTGTAAAAGTTTTACCCTCAAGGGTGTGAAATAACAATAGGGAATAGAGGATGAAAGTTTGTATGGAAATTTGTAAGGTTTATGTGAATATTTTATAAGTTTGCGACAAGATCAAAATATTAGAGCTATTCTGATGTCCAAAATAAACCAAAAGATGTATCCAAAAATGCTGTCCAAAGTCACTACTCTGCATATATATATATATATAGCACATAACTGCATAATGTTTTTTTTAATAGAAATTACGATCACAATATGTTTATCATATAAGAAGCATAGTATAAACAGTTTATGATGATATGATACTACACTGAGCTACAAAGAAATAGGGTTGGTTAGAAAATCTCCAACATTTATAAAAAAAATAAAAAAGCTTGAATTTTATACTTATTTTATTTTTTAATTTAAGCAATTAAAATAGTATTTAATTTAGTCTTTATTTCATAAAGCTAGGTGGCAGGTGGTAGGCACTTTTGGAGATATTGAAGATTTTCTAACTGACCCTATTAATTGTGGTTCAGTTATTTTATGATTTTTGGTATCATAAAACTTACACTTTACGAAATAAATGAATAAATAAACATGTGCCATAAATAATTGAATATATATTTAAATAAATAATAGAATTAATAACATAAAATAAATAAGTAGGTAGAACAATAGAATGTGTCCAAAACAATATGAGTATCGATAGTTAAAATTGTATCAGTTCTTCTTCAGTTATGATCAAACATTTATTGCATTTCTTACTTTCATAAAATGTTAAATTCATTTTCTACTCGACCGCCGACGAATAAAAAGCAGAAAATACTGAACAAATCAGTGCGTGTAATCTTTTACTGGAATAATGAAAGCAGTTTTGCATATAATATTGGACTTTTATATCTACTTTGTTGACGTTCTTTATTTAATTTAATATATAAGGTCAATTTTGTCACTGCCGCAAACAAAAACTTTAACAACAAAAACCTACCTACTTTAACAAAACTATTTTTATAAAAATAATTTCTCAGCTCAATTTATCCCATTAAAGATTAATGTGTAAAACTGATAAATCCATGTTATTAGAATCATCAAATTGTCTTTAAGAAATTAAATTTAACAATTTACATACATAAATACATACGTATAATCACGTCTCTTTCCCGTAGGGGTAGGCAGAGTCCACTTTTTTCTACTTGCTACGATCCTTACAGACTTTTTTCGCTTCGACCACTTTCATTATTCCCTGTATTCTTGACCTGGCCTTTTTTCAAGACGTCCCTTATTTGGTCTCGAAACGTCCGCCTAGGTCTACCCCTTCCAAACCTTCCATTCACACTCGCCTTATAAACTTTTTTCGTCAATCGTTCTTCACTTATTCTCTCGACATGGCCAAACCATCTGAGCCTACCTTCCTCAATTTTTGTACTACATCTTCTTTCAGACCACAACGTTTCCTTATCTCTTAGGTATAAAATCACTGCTGCTGTGCAAATGCTGTGTGGTTACAGCATCAAAGAATATAGCCAACCCCTCTTTTCCCGTGGGTGTCGTAAGAGGCGACTGAGGGATAACACAGTTCCACTACCTTGGAACTTTGGCTATATGTACAATACAGGTAGATTTTTAACGGAGGTTAAATTTTTGTTATTTCTGACTCTACCTTAATTCCGGTGCTGCGGTAAGTGTACTCATGCTCCGTACTGCGACTATCACGTGTTTTTCGAACAAATTTACGTAAAAACGATCTTTACTGCAAGATCAAAATACGATACGAACTGACCTTTAACGACTGACAAATAGACACTTTTAAACAAAATAACGCGTCCGGTATAATATTCTAATAAAATTAGTAACATTGCGCGCTAGAATATAGGTATAGAAATTCGAAAAATACCCAAAACCGAATCGGAGCACCCCACTGTCCACGTGGTCTTGGTCTGCCCTACCCCTAGAGTGTTTTTTTAAGCCGAAGGCGCGGAGGGAGTGCAGCCCTCCGCGCGGAGCTCCTCAGCGGAACGGAGCATGAGTGAGCGTGCTTTCGCACGCAAGAGCGGAAGGGCTTGCACATCCCGCAGCGCCGGAGCCAAGCGTTTATACCCAAGCCAAGCGGTTTTTACTCTAACCTTAAGTACCTACCGCTTAAGTTCCAATTTATTATTTTATTCCAATATAGGTATTGTATATATATTATAAAATTACAAAGATACACTTACTTTTAAAAATCCCTTTAAATCGTTACTTAATATTATATACGGCAATTTTAAAAAAGCTTGTGATAATATATAAAAGGCCTACCACAGTTTGTTATTATCTTCACGCTGAAATAAGAAAGTTGAATAAATAGACTTATTTTTAATTTGTAATAAAATGTGTGTTAAAATAATATGAACTGTATGTATACATAGTATTAGCTCGCAAACGAAAAAAACTCCGACTTTAATTACATCGACAATAATACAACGTAGGTAGACAAAAAAATAAACAAGTAAATACGCGTTTGGCATCAGATTTCCATCAAATTTAAATTGGACACACAGAAAAGAATCATCAAAATCGGTACACCAGTAAATAATTATTCAGTATAATACAACGTAAGACGACGAAAGAATAGTCAAGTAAATACGCATTACTAGCTATAACTGGAAAAGCACTTATCAGATCTCAAATAAATTTAAATGGAACCACATGACACACCACCTTTCGATTAAAAAAAATATTAAAATCGGTCCACCCAGTCAAAAGTTCTGAGGTAACTAAGATACATGAAAAAATACAGTCGAATTGAGAACCTCCTCCTTTTTTTGAAGTCGATTAAACATGTAGCGAATCAAGTCATGTAAAAGAAAAATATAAAAAGCATTCTTTGTTAGCGTACATTGGAACTATTTCGTTGGCTCACTTAACAATTAACCCAAATAATCATTATTTTAAATACTTATTTTAGGAGAAATTCATTTGAGAAATATATTTTATCTAATTATATTTTACCTAATACGTATTTACAATCACTTCATATTAAGTTTATTATGAAAGTTATTTTTACTCATATTTTTTGCAAATCATCTTCTGTAATCTGTATACAGTATAAAATGGTAGATATAATCTGTGGCAAACATGAGTTGCTTGACTGCTTGTCATTGTCGGCAATAGTCGCTATACAAAATTATAAATTAAAATTGTATCCAACAATAGAAGCGAAAATTTTTACTTTGTAACATTGAAGTAGCTTATGTTCTAAAAAAAATCTTAAGCTAAAGTTTTATTTAATATCAAATATGAGTTCAATCGGTACCGGTGTAAGTATCGCTTTTAGATTTGATCTTTACTATTCTTTTCTATTAGAATTCGTATTTGAATTTAATGTCGACTAGTAAAATAAACATAACGTAATCTACGATTGAGTATCATATAACAACGATTTGTATAACTTTTGTTCTAAAACAAAAGTTCCTAAACACTTCTGCTATTACTTTTTACAGTATGATCTTTCTGCATCTCAATTCTCACCTGACGGTCGAGTTTTTCAAGTTGAATATGCAGCAAAAGCTGTAGAAAACTCAGGTACAGTTATTGGCCTTAGAGGAAAAGATGGAGTTGTATTTGCTGTAGAAAAATTAGTGACATCAAAACTTTATGAACCTGGTGCCAACAAGAGAATATTTCATGTAGATGAGCATGTGGGCATGGTATGGAAATGTTTATTATTACTTGATTCAAGTTTAAATACAATTACAATTTATCTTAAATTTGTTAACCGACAGTGTATTGTTTGTCGTTATTTTGGTCAGTTTTCTTATCCAAAATTACTCATACACATCAAATCAATCCTTAACTTGACATTGGCGCTCAATAAAATATATTTAATTTTTTTTTAAATGTCTAAAAGTACATATGTATACTAATATTATACAGCCGAATAATTTATTTGTTTGTTTGCTTTAATGCACTAATCTCAGAAACTACACGTCCGATTTGCTCCTGGGCTACAGAGGCCCCCTAGCGTGTGTAAGCAAAAATTAGTAAACTGTTATCCACAATGTCACTTAATCTCGTGCTTCCCAAAAAAAAACATATAAAAAGAAACTGTCATAAGGCATATATAGGCATATATAGAGATTTCACTTCAGAAATGACAAAAGTTAATAAAAGCAATCCCCTTTTTCCTTAGTGAAAAATCTTTACTTTTCAAGTAGGGAGCCCAAACTAATATTGATACAGGGCCCCTCCAAGGCACGCTACGCCACTGGCTATAGGCTATATGACCAATAGAAGCAGAGTCCACGCGGACGAAGCCGTGGGCAGAAGCTAGTTTGTTATATTCAGACATAGTATAAAACTCTATTATTAAGATATGCTAAAATACTTACTAAACAACTTTTATTATAACTTACAGGCAGTCGCTGGCCTCATCTCAGATGCTAGGCAAATAGTAGAAACAGCAAGATCAGAAGCATCAAGCTACAGATCACAGTTTGGTGCTCCAGTGCCACTTAAGTACTTGAATGAGCGTGTGTCTATGTACATGCATGCATACACTCTATACAGTGCTGTCCGCCCATATGGATGCTCTGTGATCATGGGCACATGGTCAGATTATGAGGGACCACAAATGTTCATGCTCGAGCCCAGTGGAGTCTCATTTGTAAGTTATTAAGGCTAATTTTAGAATATCTTAATAGTTTGATAATTTATATATCTATAAGAATCATAATTAAAAAAATATGTATAACTTATGAAAATAGCTGTAATTTTAATGTGTAAAACGACAATTCAAAAGTGCCTTTGAAGTCTACTTAAATAAGTAAATTTTTTATTTACCATCACCCATCATGATTATTAACACACCAATACTATCTTGAAGTAATCAAGCAAAAGCAATGGCATATATACTATATATGAATATCTATATACAGGTACTAGTTCCTTATGAAGAACTATGTTCCTTAAAAAGGGTGGTACTGTAGGTGTGGTCATGTTCCATGTGAAAAAAAATCCTATATATTTTATATGAATTTATCATTAAATTACAGTCATATTTTGGATGTGCGGTCGGAAAAGCAAAACAAGCTGCTAAAACTGAGATCGAAAAGTTGAAACTAGCAGACATGACCATAAAGGAATTGGTGAAAGAAGCTGCCAGAATGTAAGTAGAAAGTTGCAATACTTATATAAATACACTTTGTAAAATGCCACACTGCTTATAATTTAAAATCAAAAAATTTGCTTATTAGAAAAAATATTGTGTCAAGTGTAATGAATATGTAAAGAAGGGTATTGGAAAATTGGCCACTTATGAACTACATTAATTAGTACATACAAGAGGTACAGGAGAGCCTGCCTCAGTGTGACAAAATAAGAGGAAAGTAAGATGTGAA
The DNA here is from genome assembly GCF_905220565.1 of Melitaea cinxia. Lineage (NCBI taxonomy): Eukaryota > Metazoa > Arthropoda > Insecta > Lepidoptera > Nymphalidae > Melitaea > Melitaea cinxia. Next base: position 9,627,303 of record NC_059409.1, read on the forward strand.
CATCCCAAAAATGTTGTTTAAAAAATGCAATAAAGCAACTTAAAATTAATGCTACAATATGTTTTCTTCCTTTTTTACTTAAAAATACAAGTAATTTACAAAATTCTTAAAAAAATAATCATTTATTTCGTTCACTCTAACAACATAGAAAAATTAAACTAAATAAAGTACAAAAAGTGGAGGCAAACAATGAATAGCATCACATGCGTTAGAGTATCCGAGAATAGATCTCATTCAGCATGTTACTCCGACTTATTAGTTGCAGCACTGATTTTCAGTGAGCCCTCTTATGATTCACTTATGACATTAAGTTGGTTCTTTAATTGTTCAAGTAATAGAAAAGTAATATTCAACATAAAAATATAGTAGTCTCTACTATGTAATTAATAGGTTTAGTTTATGACGACGATAAGAAAAAGATACAAGTCAAACAGCAGATTTATATAGAGCTCTCTATTGTCCATAAGATTAACCTAATAATTTGTTTGTAAATGCATCACGTCGTGTATTTTCAATTTTGTTTTAGACCTCAATATTGACTTATTTATCTTAGTTCCAAGTAAATTCCTTCCTCTCAACTTTTCTTATTGGTATAGATTTAACATAAACAATATTTTTGCAAATAACATCACACAACAACAAACTGGGATCACTTGTAATTCTTACCAAAACATCTTCAGATTTCAGTTTATGATCATATTTAAATAGGATTATTTTTAAATGTATATACTTGAAAAAAATCATGCAAACTAGTTAACTAATCATAATTACAAAAAAATAGTCGTGTTAGTTACACCATTTCTAACTCAAGAATGACTGGGCCAATTTTTATGACATTTGAATTTTTGACTAGGATATGACGAAAATATTAAATAAGAAAAAAACAATTTTTCCAATACAAATGTTCATGAGTTACTTAACTGTCAAACATTTAATGTTCACCCCGTCGATATGGTAAATTCTCTCCTAACAATAAAGAATGTAGTTGAATAAAGATTTCGAATCAACAATATATATCCCAAATTATTCGGATAGTGGCATATTTTATATTTTTAAAATGAAAATGATATCAGTAATGAAAAAGGATTGACAAATATCACTTCAGCCTATCACAGTCCACAACAACCTGAAAAGTTGGTTTGTTTGTTTGTTTAAACGCGCTAATCTCAAGAACTACATACTGGTTTGAATTGAAAAATGTCTTTAAGTTGTAGCCCATTTAAAGAGAAAGGTTACGCTTTAAGAAGAAGGAAGACTATTGTTTTCCTCAAATATCCCCAGGTAAAACCGCACACCACAGATAGTTTGGTATATTTGCAGTTTCCTCAATTTCCTTTTTTTTCCTTCAATGAATGTAGAAATATCTAGTGTGTGCCTAAACGAAAAATTTATTAAAAAAAAATTATAAATACATAGGTTGTTTTTATCACGGAGTCAGGCTATCAGTCAATACAATATAAGGAAAGTTTAGCTAGCTGCTAGATACGCAAATGGATTAAATTAAATAGAAGTAAACAACGAAATAAAAGTTTGAGAAACATTGTATTCTTTGTTTACATTTTGTCTCAAACCCAAATATATAGATTATTTTTGTACATATGTATTATTACATTAAAATTAACAATTTTGTAACAATGTTTTTTTTTTCAGCATATACCTGGTTCACGATGAGCTTAAGGATAAACAATTTGAACTAGAATTATCGTGGGTATCGAAGGATACGAAAGGACGTCACGAGCTGGTACCGAAAGAGATGGCGATAGAGGCAGAGAATCAAGCCAAGCAAGCTTTAGCTGATATCGAGGATTCTGATGAGGGAGAGATGTAAAAACATATTTAGATAATAAAATTTATTACAAAATTTCTCTAATGTATTTTCTTTTCTTTGTTAACACCTTCGCATGTCAAAATTCAACAAAATAATGTCGCAACAAATAGTTATTTAAAAAAAGGTTGAAGTTTATTTCAATTGCAATAAATTTCAAGCTATCTTAAATATAAAATAAAAAGTCTTATTTCGTAACTGTTGACTTGGGGAGTAAGCTGGTGAATGCGCGACGAGAGCGTTATAAAAAGTGTGATCGTGTGAGGCGAACGAAAGTTGAGAGGCAGATATAAGTTAGATGGTGCTAAGGTAGATTTACTTCAGTCATGTGGTCTAAAGCACACACTTTTTTTGTGAATAATTAGTTTTTATTTTAAATTTTCTATGATACAAACTTTGTTCTTAATAATCTATACATATAATAAAATGGTAGGAAAGTCAAAACTGTACATTGAATATTTTTTTTAAAAGAATACTTAAGGGTGATCTACAATCGAGATAAACTCAAAAAGTACTGCATGGATTTACTTCAAATTTGGCACGAATATTATTAAGAAGTCGGGTCAACATATAGGCTACATAATATCACGCTATCACCTACGGAGAACGAGAAGTGAACCTTAATTTCTTCATCGCATTCTGTAACAACATGTAATCTAACGACGCATATTTTAATGTTGTTGTTATTTATGTTAATAACCATGTCATAAGCTAGCTTCACACTATAAATAAAGACATTCTGTAGTATATTTAGTATCAGCATTGCACTCGTGCGAAGCCGGGGCGGGTCGCTAGTAACGAATACAAAAACAAAAAGTATTTTAATTTTTATATAATAAAAATTAATTTATACATGAAGCCTTCAATCAAGATAATATAAGATAAGTATTTTATTATTAAGTAATGTAACGATCAGTACTGACGTTGGTAGATGAAATAAGTTAATGAACCTATGACTAATTAAATTATATTAAAACGAACAAAAAATCAGACCTTTCCACCTTACAATAATAGTAGGTGTCTGATATCATCTATCATATATCTCAGATATATTTCTACATTGTAAGTTAACTTATCATTAATCTAAACTAGAACTGAACTAGAGGTTTTGAATCAAAAAATTTCCTTGGGATAGTCAGCGATAAAAAAGTAACTGATATATCCAAAACGATACTACAATTTTTCCTTGAAGATTTCAAAATAACGGTGCGAAACCGCTGGTGGCAGAAATTAAAACAAAAACCATTAATTACTATATAATATGAGTCACATAAGTCTATATTTATGACATTTAAAGTTTAATGAAGTTGTAATAGGCCCCTATTAGAGGTCTAGAAAATTTAAAAAAGTAAATGACTAAATTGCCTATAATAGAAGCATAATGCTCGCGGCGATATTTGATTATTGATGCCTAGACTTAATGTACATGCGTTAAATATTTGATAGGCAATTTTAGCGTGTAGGTACAGTCAGCATTTCAAAAAAAAGGTAAGTATTTATCTATGTCCATATTACGATCAAGAAATTTACTCTGGAGTGGTCGCGTGAATTACATATTATCTAATCCTGGGTGGTTTAGACAGGATAAAGACAGGCTTATATTTTTAATAAATGTACATACATAATACTCTAATGTAATTAAAATGAATATCTTAGGAATTATCGTCGAATGAAAAAATGGGCTCGAAAATAAATCCAAGTGCAGGCCTAAGACTCACAACCGCGCTACGCCCTCTTTTTAACTAAAAATATCTAGCTTTTCGCTAGTATTATATTTAATATTTGTTTTTATCATAATATTCACCTATTTGTACACACATTTTTCTGTCGGTACAATTTTTTCAGCTCTTACTTAACAGAAGTCTTTAAAATATTCTACTCAAAGCCGAATGTTTCATTCGCAAAGCGATAATTCAATACTAAGATGGAAGAATTAAATCGATTGCCACCAAAATATGTTGCTACCTTTATTCGTCAAATCAATATGATACAAATAATTGGCATTAATATATTTGAAGATTCGAAGGCTTCCTTCTTCAAAAGACATAGACGACTGATTTTCTACGGTAGCCTACTAACGATAATGTTAGCTAGTCAATACCTATATGTATTCAAGAAAAATGAAATGAGAGCGGAATTTTTGGATATTGTCAGTGCTATGGCAAATATTTTTATTGTTACACAAGGTACATATCTACTCAAGTCATGAGCTCGCAATATCTTTGGACATAAAATATTTTTAAGATACTTGTCCACCGATGCCGATATTCCCGACTGATGGCGGGATAACCAGCCAACTGCTGGCTTTCAAATACACAGGCTGAAGACGGGCAATAGCGTCTTCCCAGCGTGGTGGCTATAGCCAAAACACATAAGTTCGCACTGTAATGTCTGGTGCGAACTAAGGGAGGCCTTTGTCTAGCAGCGGACTGCGGAAGGCTGAAGTGACCACAGCGCTTGTTCGTAACGAAACCAGTAAATCAACGCATTTCACTATGTCATAGTGAACATTGTTTTTTTTTTCTAGTCTGTTTTGTTAACCGACGTATTTTAAACTGCTAGTAAACTTGGTTAAATCATAAAAAAATCGTAAAAAAGAAAAAGTTAGTTTTTTATAATTTTCTCATTTGGTACGTGGCTGCCACTTGCTTTTACTCTTGTCTCCCTTCCGTTTCGCCCGCTCAGCTCGTGTGAAAGTTTAATAAAACCTAAACTATATCATTGAATAACTAACTATAGGTATCTTTTGGTACTCAATGTGCATTCGTTTTACATTTTCAAACAATGTAATTTGTAGAAACATTCTAAAAATATATAAATGATCTTAGATTATATCAAGATGACAATAGTGGCCTATAAACGTGGTCAAATAAAAGCATTGATAATGGAAATTGGTAAAATATGGCCGACAGAAATAGACAATGAGGAGAAAGAACGCACATTGAATTCTTGGACGAGACGTCTTAAGCTCTTCGATGATGGTAGGTTTATAGGCTCGTGTGGTATTTTAGTTATAAAACTTTTCTATACTAATATTATAGAGCTGAAGAGTTTTTTGAACCTTTTATACTTCTTTGGCGCGTTAGGGAAAATGATGAGAGTAAATTCTGTCACAAAAAACCGACACCCTGAAGTTAGCTAGTTAACGAAGAAGTTAGCGACGTGAAGTTAGCTAGGCAATGAAGTATAACTTCTTACGTGTGAACATATGTACAGACACGCTTTATTTTTTATTTTTAAGAGACGGACTTTATCGCGAACAGGCCCTTTTTAGGTGGAATCACTTTACTAAAATAAAAAATTCAGACAATTTCTTAAAATATCTTTATCTTATTCATCATTTTCTCTTCCTATAAAGCTAAAAAAGTTTTATATCTTTAAATAACTTTATTTATGGTATGAAATACTGTGCCTTGTATTTGTTCTTAAATATAAGAATAATATTGAAATCGTTTCCTTAAGTTTTAAATTATTTTCAGTATTATTTAGAGGTTCGATTGTTTCCTTAATATTCTTCGAACTCTTGCCGGTAATACATTTGATTTACACTTTCTTTACGGATGGAGATCTGCAGTTTCAGTTGCCAGTGCAAATGCATTTTGTATGCCCTTCGTCATTACAATGTCCGTACACGTATGCTATGGCTTACATATTTCAACTTTTTGTAGGTAAGTTCGTTCTTTTTCTAAAAAAGAATATTTAAATCATCAGTATCATCATCACCATCACTACAGCCTATTGCAGTCCACTGCTGGACATAGGCCTCCACAAGTTCGCGCCAAAAATGGCGTGAACTCATGCGTATTGCCCATAGTCACCACGCTGGGCAGGCGAGCTGGTGACCGCAGGGCTGGCTTTGTCGCACCGAAGACGCTGCTGCCTTAATGCCGTAGCCACACAGCATATTATTATATATATTATATATAATACTCATATTTAATTACTGTAGTGTATATATTTAAAATGTTCCCAAGGACAACTACGTTAATCATGATAGTCATATTTTTATAATTTTTTAAAAGGTATATATTTTATATCCAAACAGCATTCAAGTCAGTATGAATTTATTTCTTGTTTTGTCTTTAAATATGTAAATCTTTCATTTTTTTTATAGGGATAGCAGTCCATATGTGCGTATACGTGTCCTGTGACTTTTTGTTAGTAGACCTCACATTCGATTTAAGCGCTTTGTTCAGTTTACTTCGTTTAGACCTAGAAAATGTCGTAAAATCTGATTCGGAAAATTACAATATTCTCAATGATGACTGCGAAGACATCAAATTTATAGTTAAAAAACACCAAAAACTATTAAGGTATTTGACAATTAACATATGTAATAAAAATGTAATTTGCTAAATCTATATTCTTTTTTATTCAAAAGGAATAAATTTGCAGAAGTTAATTTTTTTTTAAACTATTTTTTTTTATTTAAGCAAAAGAACTTTTACATAAAGAAATGCCCTATACTTATTTATTACGAAACACATTCTAATTCGACGCGTTGGCGCAACGGTCACAGCGCTGGTATAGCTGTTGCGCAGGCGGCTGCGAGTTCGATCCACGCATGTGACAAACATTTGTATTCGACATGCAGATGTTTGCCGTGGTCTCGGTGTTTGTGCTCTCCCCACCGTGCCTCGAAGAGCTCATTAAGCCGTCGGTCCCGGCTGTTATCATGTACACCTGATAGCGATTGTCACTCATAGTAGGGAATATATCCGCGAATCCGCATTGGAGCAGCGTAGTGGATTGAGCTCTGATTCTAATCGGCGGTTACGGAGAATCGATAATCAATTTTATGTTAATAGCTAATCGTTTTTAGTATATAATATTACAAAGTGATTTAGCTTTATTATAAGAACTTGTACATAATTGAGCCACATCGGAGGATATATTGACAACTTTTAATATTTTTCATTAATCAGTCTTTCAGAAACGTTGAACCAGATCTTCGAAGTGTCTCTCTTCAGTCACGTAACGACATCGTCTGTTATTATTTGTTGTAATGTGTTCATGGCTGTGGTAAATATATTTTATAGTTTATGCCAATTTTAATGAAAATTGTAGGAGTATCAGTAACTTTTTTGATTTTACACCTAGTTACTAAAAAAATTATAAATTTCAGTCGCTATTTTTCAATATCACGAAAAACTTGTTGAAAATAATTGGTAAACCTACATAGGTCTTAATAAAAGACAAGGTTCTGCAATCATATCAATTAATTGAAGAACCTCTGCTTTACTATATTATATAGGTATTTATTTTGTTTCAGAAAAGCGAGGGGTTTTTCCTAAGATATTTTACCGGTGCATTGAGCTTAATGTTTGCAATATTTGTAATAACTTGGCCTGGACAAATGCTATGTGATACGGTAAAATATATATACATACTAATACGTAAAGCAAAAACTTTGTAGCTTTATACGATAATTGTCCGAAGGGTAATGGAGTATGAAATTTCGCACACTTATTTATATAGAGAAGTGCAGAATGATATTTTTTTTTACATTATGCATACATTTAATCAATGAAAAAAAAACATGACACACGCTACCATGTATTTGACACACACAGGAAAAATCCCGAAACTATTTAACGCTCCGCGTGCTTAAGCTGATAGAATGGGAAAGGCTAAGCAGTAAAGAATTTGCCGCTAGCAGGCTATTAAATTTTTGCTAGTGACCTCTGAAACTCGATATTTCCTAGTAAGAGTAGATACAATCAGACGCAGATCCAGATCCATTTTTTTAGGCTGCTCATTCGATAATACATTCAAATCAAGCAACATTATATTTCGGCTGACATTTCTTTTTATTATCCATTGCTGTAAAAAAGTTGTGGGTCATAGCCATTCATTTTCTGGGTATAGATTTTTTTTTTTTTAATTTCAACAAGAAAATAAATTTAAGCAAAAATGCCGCCCTAGGCTCTAGCTTACCCAGCCTATGGGTAAATCCACCACTGAGGCCATATATTAATATCAGTGGCGAACACACCTTTGATTTATCCATAGAAGACCTCAGCACTTTGCTAAGTAATCTCCATAACGCCTTACGACAGTGTGGCGGGTCTTTAAATGAAAAAGGAAAAGACAAAGATTATGTTTAATGTCAATGTGTTATGCTGTGTGGTTACGGCATCAAAGAATATATCCACCCCCTCTCTTCCCGTGGGTGTCGTAAGAGGCGACTAAGGGATAACAAAGTTCCACTACTACCATGGAACTTAAAAAGCCGACCGATGGCGGGATAACCATCCAACTGCTGGCTTTGAAATACACAGGTCGAAGACGGGCAGCAGCGTCTTCTGTGCGACAAAGCCAGCCCTGCGGTCACCAACCCGCCTGCCCAGCGCCATTTTTTGCGTGAACTTGTGGAGGCCTATGTCCAGTAGTGGACTGTGAAAGGCTGCTGTGATGGTGTGGTGATGTTTAATATCCATGTCACACCTATTAACGGCGCTACTTTCGAAGTTGTCGACGAGTACATTTACCTGTGACAACTGGTCCGTATGAATATGTCCAACTTCGTGAGAAAGGTTACTCGTAGAATCTAACTCGGTAAGACAGCTGTTCGAGTTCTTCTTGTCCAGTATACCTTAGTGCCTAGAGTCAGAAGTGTTTCAGCAGTGTGTATTACCAGTGATTACCTACAGCGCTAAGACGTGGTCATTAACCGCTAGCCATTAGCATAGGCTCAAGGTCGCTCAGCGAGTGATGGGAGCTTTGCTTGGTATTCCTTTACGCGAAAGAATAAGAAATGATGAAATCTGTAGATGAATGAAGGTCACTGACATAGTTCTCAAAATTTGCTAGTTAAAGTGGCAATGGCCTGACAATATTGTTAGTAGAACCGACAAACGACATGAAAGAACGATTCTCGAATGGCGACCACGTTTCGTCAAAAGGAGCACAGGCCTCCCTTCAACAGGTCGAGTAACGACCTAAATATGTCTTCGGAAAGCCTCTGGAGTCAGAGAGCGCATGACCGGACGGATTGGCCAACATTGGAGGCCTATGATGGATGGATGAATGGATAATTAATAAAACTGAACTGGATTTAAATTCCCTAAGATTTAGAACAAAGCTCACTTTTATGAAGTTATTGTAATTTCTTCGTACTGTTAGGATGCCGACCCTGTTTGTCTTTTTAAAAAAAACTATACTACACCGCTAACTGCTTTATTTAAAAAGATTGGACACAATGTTGGATATTGACTTCCGAACTTTAATTGATGTCCGATCTACTCGGGGCTCTGAGTCTAACTGACTGTTTTTAAATAAAAATAATATTAACGAAGAAACAATATAATTCAATTGCTGAGTAATGATAAAACTATAGGAAAAATACAGTGTATTATATAAATGCTTATGAAGCTTTTACTACGTTGTAAAATGGGATATAACAGCCCCCCCCTTTTGACTGAGCTTTTTCTAAATTAAGATGAAGCGAAGTTTCGAAATAGAAAAATCATTAGAGTTCAGAAGTCATTACAAAATATAGAAATAGAAAATAAAAATTATAGTAAGATATTGCAAAATAATTTTGTAACAGTATAAAAATTCGAACAATTTTACAATTAAATTGTATAAAAGAAACAGAGTAAAATTTAACAAACAATTAGTGTACAATTGAATAATAAAATTGTATAAAAATTAAACAAAATCGTACAAAAGAGAAATAGTAAATGTTAAAGTTAGTTTCTTACTTATTTATGAAATAGTAAAATTAGAAATTAAACTAAAATATAAAACATGTATTGAACAAAAATAATGAATTTTCCAAATAACATAGTGTGCTTAGCGAAATAGTAAAAATGTAGCAATTACATTTATTAACTTATTAGCTTTATTAGCTTATTATAATATAACATTTGTTAAATAAGTAAAACAAGTCGTTTTACAAAAGATTTAGGATTTAGTAAATCACATTGATAAAATAATATAGTAGAAATAGTAAAATAGCATGACATAGAAATTAAAATTTTATAGTACTTAATTAATTCATTTTTAGTACTAACAAAATACAACTTGAAAAATAAAATAGAACTTGAATTAGTTATTAAGATTTCGTACAGAGGAATAGTGAACCTTGCTTACAGTTTTATAAGGTTCATAATTGTTACAATTTGGTAATGATTTTACCGATTTATTATCTTCTTCAGAAGTTGATATATCAGTCATCTCAATTGAATTTGTAATTTTAGAACTATGTTTCAATGACTTTTTATTATGACACTGGTTAAATATTTGTATACAATATCTATCTTTACCTTGATGATTTCTTAAACATTTAAATAGTTTATATGTTAAGAATAAAAATAGGAATACAATTAAAATATACGTGAATGCGGAATAGTATGAGCCATATTTAATAACATGTGATTCATTTTGAAGATTATTTAATTCTAATTCTAAATTATCCAGCTGATGATTCGCGTATTTCAAAGAATCTAAATTAATTTTACTTAAAGAAATTGGCGTTAAATATGGTAAACTTTTATTAAATATGCTCTTTTTACAACAATCGTCTTTTGTTATATTAAAACTTATATCTATAGCTGATTTAACAGAAAATTGATAAGTAATTGTTGGCACTAGTTGAATAGTTTTAGAATAACCAATACAATTTTCAGTTAATTTGACAATGCCTGTGCCAATAATAGAATGATCAGTGATATCGTCATTACATTTTATTATTAATTTATTAATATCGGATTGTACATAAATCCATCTGTTATTTTTTAATTTATGCCATATATCGATTTGGCCGAATAATAACTTGGCGTTACATTCAGAAGGTAAAGAAAGAGTTACTTCTGTTAATAATTTCGATTCACAATTAGGATTAGTTATGCTAGACAACATAGTAATTTGTTCACAAATAGAATAGTTATTGTTCATAGATTTACAATCATTTAAATCATTAAGCATAGCATAATGTATTCTATCGTCACTTAAAGCGGTATAAGAACTAGAAGGTTGGATAAGCGCAAAAGTTTGTATATGTGAGTCATCGTGAGGAGTCGGTAATGGGATATTTTTATAAATAGTGAACTTATCTGGTGTTATTAACGGAATTTGCAAACTGAAAACAATCTTATTGTTATAATAATATGAACTAAGTTTCGAAACATCAATCAATGAATGAATATTATGTATATTTAATTGAACTGGAAAGTCTAAGTGTTTGTTTATTTGATTAATATGATTTGTTAATTCATTGTAAAGACTTAAGGGGCTTATTACACTAGGGTGCAAAATATTTAACTTTGAGAATAATATAGCGTTTAAAGTTGTATCTAGCAAGTTAGAAATAGAAAGTAAGGAACTTTCAATTATATTTAGCAAATTATTTATTCTAGAAATATGAAGAAGTAAATTATTAGTTTTTGTAACTTGCGAAAATATTTCATTCATGTTATTAATTTGGTTATTTAATCTTAACTCATTCTGGTTTAATTTATAAATCGTGGCGTTAAAATTATTTATTGTTGATTTAATTATGTGAATATTATCTCGAAACAAATTGAATAATTCTGATTCACTTTTCCGACAAGATTCTATCGCGGCGTCATATTTTCTCGCGTCATCTGCGTCTAGAGTACCAAAGAAAAATTTAAGGATTTCCCCTCCAAATTCTAGAGATCTTTTGACTTTATTTGACGATTGATTATTAATTATTATATGCTCTAAAGATTGCAGTTTAATGTAATTGTACTTTATTAAAATTTCAACGGGATTTGAAAAATCTTTACATTGAGAAAATTCGTCAGTATTTATTTTTGAACAAAGGTTTAAGGTATCGTATAGTAAATTTTCAATTTTATTAAGATAAGGATTTAAAGATATAAGGTCTATATATGTTATGACTTTCCAATAATCGTTATAACAATTGATATTTGTAATAGGTTCAAAATAAATTCCAGGACTATGAGATATAAGAATGATACTCGATTCAGCGTGGCTTCGGCTTCCATAGCATAAAGCTCTGAAAAATATAATAATGAATAAATTTAAGGTGTAGAAAGAGCAGGCTTAATCTCGTTTGTGTGATATTTAATATGTTTACGACCTATTTGTATAGTTACATTATGTTTATTGTGTACTTTTATGATTTTGTATGGACCTTTCCATATCGGTGATAGAGCCTTACGGAGTCGGTGATGGTATTTTACATATACTGAGTCACCAGTTTTATATGAAATTTCGCGTGAACTATAATCATAATATTGTTTAGATTTTTCTTTGCTAATTATTATGTTTTGAATAGCCTTTTCCCTACTAAGACGCATTCGATATTGCAAAGATCGAATATATTCATTGTAAGTTGTATTATTATTGGTTTCATATAGAGAATTAGGAATGTTAGGTTTATGACCATATAATAATTCATAAGGGGTGAAATTAGTAGTGCAATGAGGGGTAGTATTAATAGCTAGTATTGCGGTAAATAAATAGTAATGCCAATCGTTCTGGTTTTCGTTTACGAATGATTTTAAATATTCTTTTAATGTAGCATGTGAGCGTTCTAGAGCTCCGTTTGTTTGTGGATGATAAGGTGTAGTAAATAGGGCTTTAACTTTTAGGATTTGAGTTAATTCTTTGAATAATTCAGACGTAAAACAAGTGCGTAAATCCGTTAAAATTGTTTTAGGGAAACCGAAAAGGGACATAAAATGTACAAGATTTCTGGCTATTTCTTCACTGGTAGCCGTGACCATGGGATAGGCACTAGAAAATTTCGTTAAATCATCTTGTAGTGTAAGGATAAATTTAAATTTTTGATAACCTGCTTCAGGTAAGGGACCAACGATGTCGAGAGCTAAACGTTCAAATGGTCTAGTAGAAGTAGAAGTTATCTCCATTGGAGCCTTATTGGACATTCTCAATGGTTTATTAATTTGACATAATTGACATTTCTTTACGTAATCTACGATATCAGAGCGCATACCTTTCCAGTAATAGGCAGCCTTAATTCGATTATACATACGATTTGACCCTGGGTGACCTGCAATAGGTGAGTCATGATTTTCTTTTAAAATTTTAGGGATTTCCACGGGAGTAGGATAAATTAGTTGGTTCTTATATATATGAATTTTAATATTAGTGTTATGGAAAATATAAGCAATCATGTTATATATTTTAATATAAGCTAGTTTAGAAAATGGATCTGAAAAGTCCGATAAAGCGAGATCTGTAATATCAGGATTCTCAATTACAATTTTATTTCTAAGTTTTATTAGTAAATTGTAAATATCTTTAAATTTAGTTTCTTCATAATGATGAACTTTAGTAAACAGAAAATAGTAAGAGTTATTCTTATCGTTTACGCATTGAATTGTAAAAGGTTCGCGTTCAGAATTTAATAAGTCCTCGGGCTTTTCTAACCGCGCTAATATTTCTTCACAGTGAGGTATCGATGAATCGAAATCTAAAGAGACAGGACAGACAATGGTTTTCTGTTTAGATAAATGTAATCCTTCTGTGCATTCCCAAATTATAGTATTCGAAGTAGAAAGTTTATTAGTAAATTGATCCTTAAAATATTTTTCATAACTAGAATTATTTAAATTGTTAATATTTATAACATTGACGGGACAGCGAGATAACGCATCGGCGTTAGAGTTAAGGCGACCTTGTTTATAAACGATTTCGTAATCATACTCTTCGAGTTTTAGGCGCCAGCGAATGAGTCTACTACCGGGATCTTTAACGTTAAATAACCATACTAATGGTCTATGATCGGTGACAATTTTAAATTTGTTACCATAAAGATAGGGACGGAACGTCTTGACTGCGAATAAAATTGCTAAAAGTTCTTTTTCAGTAGTCGAATAATTACCTTCAGGACGATTTAAAGTACGTGACGCGTAAGCTATCGGCTTATCTTTACCTACAGGACCTTGGGATAAAACTGCACCTACGGCATAATTACTTGCGTCCGTGGTAACTATAAACGGTTGAGAAAAATCTGGATATTGAAGCAGCGGGGCATTAATTAATTTTCCTTTTAAAACATCGAAAGCAATCTGTTGTTCCTGAGACCAGTGAAATGTGGCGTCTTTTTTTAATAAAGAAGTAAGTGGTTTAGTTAATTTGGAGAAATTTTCGATAAATCGGCGATAATAGCCTACTAGACCTAAGAAAGACTTAATTTCTTTAGGATTTTTAGGAACTGGGAATTGTGAAACGGCCTTTACTTTATCAGGATTTGGGGAAACACCTTTGTCGGTGATAATATGGCCAAGGTAAGTGACTTCGTGTCTTAGGAACTCGCATTTGTCTGGCTGAAGCTTTAAGTTAAATTGGCGAAATTTGTCGAATACAAGTTTTAATTTCATCACGTGATCTTGTAAATTTTGACTGTATATTATACAATCATCTAAATATATATAACAATGTAAGCCTTGTAACCCTGATAATACGGTGTTCATTAGCCTTTGAAACGTGGCTGGGGCATTTTTTAACCCAAAAGGCATTCTAGTAAACTCGTAGTGTCCAGACATGCTTGAATTTGTGCTTATTGTGAATCCTGTTTTTGGAGCATCTTTGGGACATGTCTTTAACTGATGGAAACCACTTGTAAGATCCAGAGTAGTAAAATACTTGCAATGACCTAGTTGGTCAAGAATGTCGGTGATAAGAGGTAGTGGATAAGTTTCGGAAACAGTGACGTCATTAAGGCGACGGTAATCAATTACTATTCTCCACTTTTGTTTGCCAGAAGCATCCATCTTTTTCGGAACTACCCAAACCGGGGCGCTCCATGGCGAAATAGAAGGTCGGATAATATCTTGGTCCAACATCTTTCGAATTTGGGAATCGACTTCCTCTTTATGGCACTCGGGAAACCGATAAGATTTGACATGAATAGGAGGTGCATCACCTGTATTAATAGTGTGTTCAATAGCATTCGTGAAGGTTAAGGGTTCACCGTCTATATGAAAAATATCTGTATATAAAGAACAACACTCTAAGAGAGCTTTTCGCTCTTCATCATTTAGATGTGAACAGCGTATAAGGCTTAAAACTTTATTTGCACGATCAAATTTATTAATCGAAATAGAATTAATATTAAAACAAGATTCCGAATCGAAACAATAACGTTCAATTGGCGTTAACTTTACATGATAATTCTTTACTTCAATATCATTTTCAGTTGTATTTAAAATAGAAAGATTTATTTTCTTATTTGGTTTTACCTTTACTATACAATTAGCGACATAAACACCTTCGCTTAAGGTGTGATTTAATACGAGAGCTTCATTATTATGATATAAGTCGGGCGAGTAATTTGATACAGTGCACTCGATAACGGCTTCAGCACGAGCCGGAATAATATAAGTTGGCTGTGTATAGATAATCGGAATAGAATGATTCATTATTGTCATAAATTTAGAATGATAATTAATATTTGACTTAAAATAATTGCAAAAATCGCTACCGATAATTCCATCATAATGATTTAAATTAATATTATCTCCTGTTACGTGAAATTTATATTTAAATGTTTCGTTAGAGATATTAAATTCCATTTGAAAAGTACCTAAGGTTTCCACAGGATTTTCAGAACTGTTAATTCCTTTTAATTTGACAATTTCATTTGATAAATTTGGTATTTGTAAAAGACAGGAACCTTTTATAATACTGATAGATGATCCTGTATCGACAAGGAAACACAATTTATTCGAGGCAAGTTTCGAATTTAAGTAAATATGAGGTAAAGACACCTTTTTGCTATAATTGTTAATTTCATAAATAAGTTTGGATTTGCAATTAGTATTTAAGTCACATGTATGTAACATAGTTTTAATATTAGAGTTAGTCATTACAGCCTATACAGTCCACTGCTGGACATAGGCCTCCACAAGTTTACGCCAAAATAAAACGTGAACTCATGTGTTTTGCCCATAGTCACCACGCTGGGCAGGCGGGTTGGTGACCGCAGTACTGGCTTTGTCGCACCGAAGACGCTGCTGCCCGTCTTCGGCCTGAGTATTTCAAAGCCAGCAGTTGGATGGTTATCCCGCCATCGGTCGGCTTCTTGAGTTCCAAGGTGGTTGTGGAACCTTGTTATCCCTTAGTCGCCTCTTACGACACCCACGGGAAGAGAGGGGGTGGCTAAATTCTTTAGTGCCGTAGCCACACAGCACATTTTTTAGAGTTACATTAGAGTTAGTATTTTGGCCATTATTTTGGCAATTAATTTTACCACTAGAAATAGTAGAATTAAGTTCATTTGATCGAGAGATAGATTTAGAGTTATTTAAGTTAGATTTGAATGATATATTCTTAGAGTTAGTAACATTTTGAGACTTATGATGAGTAGTTTTGCCCTTAAAAATAGTAGGACTCGGCTCTTTTGGTTGAGATATAGATTTAGTAAAGTTAGTAGGATTCAACATTTTTAGTTGAAATTTAGATTTAGTAGAACAAGTAGGACTCAACATTTTTGGTTGAGATTTAGATTTAGTAGAGTTAGTATGACTCAACACTTTTGGTTGAGATTTGGATTTAGTAGAATTAGTAGGATTCAACATTTTTTGTTGAAATTTAGATTTAGTAGATTTAGTATGACTCAACACTTTTGGTTGAGATTTGGATTTAGTAGAATTAGTATGACTCAACACTTTTGGTTGAGATTTGGATTTAGTAGGATTCAACATTATTTGTTGAAATTTAGATTTAGTAGATTTAGTATGACTCAACACTTTTGGTTGAGATTTGGATTTAGTAGAATTACTCGTAGTAGGATTCAACATTTTGTGTTGAAATTTAGATTTAGTAAAATTAGTAGAAAAGTTAGAATATGGCGTGTCCTTATGACCTTGAATGGATTTTGGCAGACACGGAACCAAAATCCTTTTTAATTTAAATCTTCATGACGATTAATCAATTGAGAATCATTTATATAATTATTCGGTTCGTTTTCACATGTATGTGCACCGGCAATATTAGAATTAGCATTTGACGTGTCACGTTGCACGTTGCTTGTATTCACACGGCGTTTCATATTAAATTGACGCTTGCGACATTCCATGATCGTATGACCGACGTGTTTACCATAATTACACGTTTTATTATAAAATATATTAGAGTTTGTATTTAAATTATTATTTGAATTTATGTGAAATAGTTTTCGCGAATATTTAGGCTCTTTATTTTTATAACAATCAGAGGAACTATGACCTATCTTAATACATAATGAACACTGTTTCTGAGGTTTTGAATTAATTTTGTATAAATTAAATAATTTTTCCTCGACAGTTGCATATTGTATCGCATCACTGAGAGTTAGAGGGTTTTTACACCTAACGATATTAGAAATTGAAGGGTTAAGCCCTAATAAAAATGAATTTAAAGCAAGGTCTTCCATGGCAGCTATACGGCCTGGCAGCTCGCTCTCGTCCTTACAGCTATAATGGATATCTGAATGTATTCGCGTTAAAATTTGCTCTATCCTTAATGAATATTCTGTTACGTCTTCATTTGGCAATTGTTTAGAATGTTGTAAATCGGACAATAAATGAGTCGCATGTTTTTTTTCTCCGAATGTAGACCTTAGAAATGTTTTTAAGTCTGTCCAATTTGAAAAATGTTTTAAACTGCATGCAACCTGAGCTTTACCTTCTAACTGCGATAATATGAATTTACATAAAATTTGTTGTTGGTCTGAATTAGCCAGTGACATCGCATTCTCACAATTGGTGAGAAATGCAGGGAGTGATTCTCTATCCCCACTATATGATTTGATAAATTTTGTTAAAAAGGATAAAGTTATTTTTTCGGACATTTCGGTTCTTTTTAATGATTCCGCTTTAAGAGACATTAGCTTAAAATACTATTATGTATGCTGAGCTTATAATAGGACAAAAAATACGATAAGTACAATATGACAATGGTAGAATAAAATGCTTAAATCTTAAATTAAGTAGATTCAGAGTTTTTACGATTTAGAACACTGATTTAGAACACTAATTTTGAAAACTTTACTAATTTCGGCACTTTTAGCTCTTAAATTTTTTGATTTACTTAATATTTTATAAATATCACAAAACACTTACAAGAAAACGGCAATACACACTCGCATGTCGTCGCGTGGGAACCGGTGTCGCGTTGCGGTGACGTCTTTCGTAACTGGAGCGGATGGAACTTTTCTTGGTGTGGTGAGCTAGACCTGGAGACCCGGAGACTTGGAGCGGGCTCAGATGATATGCTGAGGCTGACCGTCGTCCTGGATGCAGTAGCTGGAGCGGGCTCACGCTTAAGAGCGGAGGCTGATCGTCGTCATTTGAGCGGCTGGAGCGGGCTCACGCTTAAGAGCGGAGGCTTATCGTCGTCCTTTGTAGTTGACGCAGGCTTAACCTTTGGTCAAGGCTTACTGTCGGTCAAAAATCGAGGGTGGCTCTGTTCGGATACCAGCGTCTGTTGTTTGACTCTATGTCGTCAGACTTCTCTGGTATCCCACTTCTGACACCAATTTGTTAGGATGCCGACCCTGTTTGTCTTTTTAAAAAAAACTATACTACACCGCTAACTGCTTTATTTAAAAAGATTGGACACAATGTTGGATATTGACTTCCGAACTTTAATTGATGTCCGATCTACTCGGGGCTCTGAGTCTAACTGACTGTTTTTAAATAAAAATAATATTAACGAAGAAACAATATAATTCAATTGCTGAGTAATGATAA
Source organism: Melitaea cinxia (assembly GCF_905220565.1). NCBI lineage: Eukaryota > Metazoa > Arthropoda > Insecta > Lepidoptera > Nymphalidae > Melitaea > Melitaea cinxia. The sequence continues at coordinate 9,645,822 of NC_059409.1, forward strand.
AACTATAGGAAAAATACAGTGTATTATATAAATGCTTATGAAGCTTTTACTACGTTGTAAAATGGGATATAACAGTACAAAACAGAACTTAGAAGCTTTGTTTACGATACTAATAACGTGTCGTAAACGTGTATATAAATTGTAATTAGGTTGTCAGTAGTATTAAGGCAAAAATTAAAATCTGCTATTATTTTTTTTTACGTTTAATGTCCTACTTTCGTAAGCTTTTATGTTTCAGAGTTATAACGTAGGAGTTGCAGCATATCAATGCGCTTGGTATCAAAAAGGCAAGAAATTTAGGAAATGCATAGCCATAATTATTGCGAGGTAACTATTTTCCAAACTTCATTGCTTTATAATTATAATTATTTGTTAATATAAACTATATTTTGTTATTCTATATTTCTGATTTTTAGGTCTCAAAAAGAATGCTATTTGTCAGCTTTGGGATTTTCATATTTAACCCTTGCTATGTTTTCTAAAGTAAGATTATTTTGATAAATTGTCTAGTGCGTTATTATAAGAGAAATTAATAACATTATTAAATTAGTGATATTTTCAGATCATTACAACAGCCTGGTCGTATGTCTCACTATTGAATCGTATGTATGAAGATACTGGACTGTAATTTTTATATTTACGTTAGCATTATTAAGCTTTATTTTTAATCAGATGAAGTTTCTGCTGAACAAGTCGAGACGTTGGTTTATTATATAATAATATATATACTTTAATACATTTTTAGCACATTTTAAAATATTTTTTTTCATATTAATCTAATGTACTAAATAGTTAACTTAATCTATGCTTACCTTTTTCTTTAATTATACTAGGATCACAAAATTATATTATAATTTAGATAATAAGTTTCCTTTATATGTCTGGGTTGTCTGGAAGAAATGGCTAATTAGCCATAAGTCCGCCCATTGTACTTCACGATCTGTAACTATCTATATGCTTTGTTTGTAATATATTTGTGGTGTATAATGAAGTATAAAATAAAAATACAGTCGAATTGAGAACCTCCTCCTTTTTTGGAAGTCGGCTAAAAATAAATAAATAATAAAATTAGATTAAGCAAATACATTATCAAAATTATAATTCTTTAATAATAATTTAAATCTAATATATCACTATAAATACCGAATCAGTATTGAAATCTTTGTTTAGCTACCTAGAATCTTAGAATCATTTGTATATAGGATTACAGAAATATGCTAATGAACTCTGTCGTTTTCCTTTTTCTTTTCAATAAAAATGCACTCTCTTGTTCCGTTTTTCATTTATATCTTCAAGGTCATGCCATTAATACATTTCATGTGCGGTTTCACTAAGTATTACGTATGGATCCTTTTTATTTTACGTGGCTATTACTATTTTCTTAGCTGTTTTCATATTGTATTACACTTATTGAATATAACCGTGCTGCTTTGATTTTAGACCCAAAAAATATGTATGTTTAAGTTACATGACAAAAAAGTTAGTAACTTCATTCTACAAATACCTACATATTTCTTAAACAGCGGGTTTTGATAAATATTCCAATGTATTTACGTTATATCATTTTAATTTAAAGTTTAATAATTTTGTTATAGACTTATTTTCCCTTCTTTGTTCTTCTGACCATTTTAGAACACTTTAAATCATTATTCATTACTTAATATAATATGATATTGAAGTAATTGTGTACTTTTAATTATAATGAATAAATTATGGAAGTATATAAATATTATTAACATAAAGACGCGGTCCATTGTTTTAGGTAACAGTTGAAGCAAGTTGAAAGTTGGGACATTATAAACTGGGATAAATTTACTATTATATTGTAAAAAAAATCTTAAACTTAACACGATTCAGCGTATAACAACCCACTGCTGGGCATAGCCATCATTATCCATGTAGGAGGATGAAAATCTCTATGAATGATCGCAACTTAATCCTCCTTAATATATCATTACTATGATAGTTACGATCGCTATCGGGTGTGTATGATAACAACCGGAACCGACAGCTTAAGCCTTTATCCACCTTGAGCGGGAATCGAACCTACAAACCGACGGTATTTAGTAGCTAAACAGGTATTTAAAAAAATCGTTTTCCTCTCAGTATCTGAATTGCAATATATTACAAGCTGGCTTATAGGATTTGCCTAATCTGAGCTTCATAGAGAATTCGAGAATCCACTCTTAATATGTTTATGTAGGTATATACATGCAGCATGAGGAAACCTTCACAGTGTTATCCCTCTCTTGGGGCTAAGATTCATTCGGCCATATCGGTCCGGCTTCAAATCGTTGTGAACGAACAACTCTGGTGTCATTATAATGGAATCAGAATGTCATCAACAACACATTGTTCGTTTCTTTGGAAAACACAGATTTCAGCAACCTTGAACTCGAAACTAATAATACGGCAATCAATTTATAATTCTATTTACGTTTTATTTAATAATACTGTCGAAAACTTAGTTAGATAATTCTAAGCTGAATGACGTCGTGTTGGCGCAACGGTCACAGCCATGGATTGTACCTGTTGCGCTGGCGGTTGCGAGCTCGATCCCCGCACATGACAAACATTTGTATTGGCCATACAGGTGTTTGCCGTGGTCTGGGTGTTTATGCAGTCCTTGTGGGTCTCCCCACCGTGCCTCGGAGAACACGTTAAGCTGTCGGTCCCGGTTGTTATCATGTATACCTGATAGCGATCTTTAGTCATAGTAGGGAATATAGCAGCCAATCCGCATTGGATCAGCGCGGTGGATTAAGCTCTGATCCTTTTCCTACATGAATAAGAGGCTATGCCCAGTAGTGGGATATTACAGGCTGAAGCGAGCTAAACCTGAAATGATTTATGCAAGAATAAAATGCGGCGCTTTTATTTGTCCGTTGTTCTATTAATATTAAAATTTTGTAAGTTATTATCTATATTTAATACAATTGATCTAAAAAAAAGTAGATATTAAAGTAGATACTAAAGTAAATATTAAATCATCTTTATCCATTAAACAGATCAGTCGTTTTTACTTCAGATCTTAGACCACACAAAATTACTTTGTTCTAAATTTAAAAGGGAAGAAAAATGAAAAAGGAAAAGAAAGGCCAGTATCGTTTGTAACATTATCTTGTATTGTCAATTTATAATATTTCACAATATTTTCAGAAACCCTAAGAATAATACAAATTTCATTACCAATTAAAATGATGACTCGCGTATTTATAAAATGTACAATATAATCTCATTCGTTTGAACTTTAATTGCTTATTTAAATATTTACAAAATATTTAATCTGTTAAAATTGTATACAATATTCATTATTAGATTACAGTGCTATAAATACATAAAAAATAAAAGTTACCCAATGTATTTACAATTGATAAGTTCATAATTTAAGCCGTAAAACTACTTCCTTATTCCTGCTGGGGGGTTACTCTTGGATATAACTGAAAAAAATAAATAAAAATTAAACTCACTAATAACGCTTAACCACCAAATAATACGTATGAATTGTATATGTAAAAGGCACTAATATATACCTCAAGTGATAGGTAAACAAAAGTAAAAAAGATTCGCTATTTCACGAAAGAAATCACATCACCACTCTCAACTAATTAATATATTTTTTTTTAGATTTCGATTTTTATATTTTACTGCCTTTTATCTAAGCACGGGACGGAAAATAACAGAAGATGAAATTATGAGGAAATATTTTTCACCAAATTGTTCCACCAACTAGGTAAGTACCTCGACCTTACAGAAGATCACGGCTAAATAATACAACCCTCAAGTAGTGTTGTGTGGCTATAGTGAGTAAGGTAGCCAGAGCTCCGGGGGGTTGGAGGTAGGGTCGGCAACGAGCTTACAATGCTCCTAGTGTTGCATTTGTATATAGACTCCGGTAATTGCTTACCATCAGATGAGTCATATTGTATAAAAAAAAATGAATACACGTGGCATTTCATTATACGTCCCTCCAACTCTTAGCCGTATTTGTGACTATTCCGAACCTCTTTTTCCCCTGTCGAGCCTAACATGATTAGTGGACGACTACTTTATGTAAAAATATACAAACACAAATATAGTTTATCAAAGAGGGATCATTAAGTTTATTCTTACATTTGTGAGTTCATTACAAAACCACCAGTTGCCATTCACCTCAATAATTTACTATAGACCCGTATGCATTTTTTATTTATTGGGAAACTAAGAGCGCACAAGAATACAGTTACTTCACAAAACAATATTGCGCCAGCAAAGAGTTCCTAAGGCGCGACCCACCCCAAGCAGGTTCCTGGGCACGTAGCCCTCGGCGCCGCGCTCGTCCCGGCACCACCACCACTCGCGCTCGCTGTCGTCGCCCTTGCGCAGCACGGCGAGGCGCGCGCCGCACTCGAACGACAGCTCGTCGCCGCGCGCCGCGCCGTACGAGAACACCGCGAACACCTGCCCGCCGTTCATGATGCCGAGCTTCTCTTGGACACCTGGTGATAAATCAAAACCTCTCGTGACAGTTCAGGAAGCTTTCCACCCCAAACAAATAAATAACGTGTGTCACTCGGCGACTGCCGCGGTAAAGCTATTGCATAGCATTTTGTATCAACTTATGCAATTATAATTATTTATTTATTTTATTTATGCAGTATTTCTTTTTCTTTGATATTAATTCAAGTTACACTTTTTGAGCGTGGTGACCGATAAGAAAACAATTTGTTTTTCTTTGATTAAATAAATAAAAAGTTAATATTGTTTAAAATATTTTTATTATTTTACAATACATGTGGGTTTTATTATCTTACAGTAGCTGTTGGTTATTCAGGAATATTTATCATTGAAACTATAGGTTTATGATAACTGCAATAAGAAACATAAGTTTGCGACTTAACGCACGCACACAACGCCGTGTCGAAGACTGCCGAACTGAAACGACGTTAGACGATGCACGGCCTTCAAGCCACACCTCCGTGCCCGTCGGAGTGGGGAGCGTGAGGTTTTTTTCGTTACGGAATTTCTGGATTCGGTCCCCGCGCTCAAGGCCCGCGATAGAAGCTATGCAATAGCTTAATAAATGATTCGTAAAATAGTCAATTATTTTTGAATTTTTCGGCTGATCTTTTCTAGGCCGCCTATTTCGTATAATTTTCGTACAATATTGTACGAAACTAACAATATCCATTATACGACTGACCTTTTTATCGTTTTTTGTACAAATCGGCTATTTTTCACGTTCCTAATACGTATGCTTAAACATACGCCCATGAGAAACGCCCATGCCATCCCATGATTCGACAACACAAGAGCGTCGAATGTTTCGTATTAACCCACGTATTTAATTCGCTACAACTTTCATCAATGAACATACTATTTTGAATACGATATAATGACTACATACATGATTTAACTGTAGTTATAGTAGTAGTAGTATCGTTAGTAACGATTGTAGGGAATATTTCTACCAACCCGCAGTGTAGTAGCGTCGTGGACTACACTTTGACCTTGCTCTGAATCTTACCCCTGAATCAAAGTCGTAAGGGCCTGTGTCTAGGCGACTTCATGCATCACTACACCACCCGAGCGGTAGTCAGTTGATATTCAAAGAAGAAAATTATTTTTGATTTGCATTTTAATCTAAATGTGTGAGGTATCATTAAAACCTGTTGTATATTTCTACTGTTAGCTTGGATTAATTTAGTTGGTGTTAATTTAGTTGGTACTAACTGTAAAGATATTCCGAACAACCATCGAAGCCTTCTTCATCTTCTTCACATTTCTCAGCTGCCGTTTCATGATCTGACAGGGTTGTTGCAAATATGCAAGCGCCTGGAATAATCACATAAAAATAATATCATTATTTACATTTATATATATATGTGTGTGTGTGTGTGTGTGTGTGTGTGTGTGTGTGTGTGTGTGTATTATATTTTATATGTGTAGACGTCATCTCTTTTTAATGTGTGCTCTAACCTTATATGACACTACAAATTCATAACGAATAACCACGGTCTTTTCTCGTGGTATACTCGTAGTAGGTAGTGGGGGTATGTCGGTTTAATGATTTATAGCTCCCAGAGGCATGACAATCGCTGGGTGTACTGCGTTTTTCTATCACACGTCACGCATTTATGTTTTAAAATATAACCATTTACAATGAAGCATCACTCAACCGGCGTGCGCAATGCGCACCACACCACCTGGCCGCACACACCGATAGCAGTGACGTACAGCGGCGTTGACACGAACGAAAAGTTATGACATTCTTGTATTAATCTCTCACCATTGAAATTGGACTTAGTTACCTGACATGTATATAAGACCGTGATAGTAACAGACATTGACAGAGATAGTAAGATGTTTGAAAACAGAGCGCACGTAACCACATATTCGGTAGACGTTACATTTTAAATCAACTTATTGATTATGATGGTTGTTTTGTGAACTTTATTTATTGTTCTATCTACAAATACAGTAAAGTGACTACTGTAATAGCGATTTTATTAGAACATCGTTCTCCTACTTGAAAATATACGCTGACTAAAAAATGTCAAGCAATACCGATAAAGTCGAAAGATTATGTATATAATTATAGAATTTTGTTGTTTCTTACCATTATCGACAAGAAATCTGACCATCGGTAAGTTGTTACAAGAAGCAGCACAGTGTAGAGGAGTCCATCCGTCTGAATCCTGTGCATTGACGTCGCAACCTAACTCTACTAGGAACCTAAAAAGAAATAGTAGATATGTGTTAATTTAAGTATTTTGATCCCATATAAAATAATATAAAAGTTTTGTTTTAATTTTTAGTAATGGCACCGAGATTATTATTTGTACATACTTGACTATTTCGAAATGACCAGCACAAATGGCATTGTGAAGTGCAGTTATTCCTTCATCGTTGGCAGCGCTTGCATTTTGCACCTGAAAATTATATCGTTAGTCAGCTGGGGGGTTCCAAATGAAGGGTAAAAATTTCTACCAAAAGAAAAAGGGGATTGCTTTTTTTGGCTTTTGTCATTTCTGGAGCGAAAAATCTATAGGCACGTATGACAGTGTTTTATATGTTTTTCCCATGAAGCACGAGATTAAGTGACATCTTGGATAACATTTTACTAATTGTTACTTACTCTCGTTAGGGGCCTCTGTAGCCCGGGGGCCCCGTATCATTGATACGACTGATACGGCGGTAGCTACGCCCCTGTCCTTAGAATATCGTTATTATCGTCTTTATGGTCACTAGACCAAAGGGAGGGTTAAGAGTCTAATTCGCCATCAGACTATCTGATACAGCCGATTAAAAAATTATTAGCCTTATTACGTAACAAGGATAACAAACGCATTCGGCGAAGATCGAGACAAATAAAAATATTGTAAAATTTATTATTAAAAATTCCGAATGGGGATCGAACCAACGATCAATGGTTGTAATGAAACTATTTTAATGTTTCAACTTAACCATAATATCTTACTGAAGTTATAATACAAAAGTTGTTTACCTGAGTTGCCGTCTTCTTCACAAGTTCCAATTCACCCTCTAGGCTTGCGTCTAACAACAATGCTAGAGGATCAAAGCTTACTCTTCTTGTCAGTGGAGCCTTTCCTCCCTGTTTTAAATTACCTTTTTTTGACCGTCTCAGAACATTCTCAGATCTCTGAGAATCCTGACCGTTCAAATCTACTGAACTTATTTGGTCGGTAATATCCGAAACAACAACATCTTTACTATCGTCCTGTTTCTCATTAGAAGCTAAAGATATGTTATTATTTAACGATCTGTCTACTTCATCTTTCATCTTCGTTTTATCTTTCTGACCGTTCTGCATTTCGTTTGCAGTATCAAGGTTTATATGATCCATTTCAGGGAATAAAAACGCTGGTGGCATTTCTATTCTTCGATTCATATTTATACTGATACCATTTTTAGAATTGTTGACATTTCGAAGTTTCGGTTGTTCACTAAGTGGCGGCTTTCTAATCGTTAAAGGACGTGCTTTGATTATCATTTCGTTGTTACTACCATTATTATTTTCTTTATAATTTTGTTGTTGTTCGCTTTCATTAGATGAATCAGGAATAGATATTGTAGGCATATTAATTGTCTCAGAAGACTGATTGCAGCCTGCATCGTGATTAACTGATTGTCTCGGTGGAGTCTGAAAGTGACAATTTTAAGGATTTTAATTTATACAAAATACAAGCCCAAGATATTACCGACCTAGCTTTAATATGTAATGTCCCACTGCTGGGGACATGCCCTTTTCCCATGTAGGAGAAGGATCCGAGCTTAATCCACCACGCTGCTCCAATGCGGGTTGGCGGATATATAACTATGAGTAACGACCGCTATCAGGTGTATACTATAACAACCGGGACCGACGGCTTAACGTGCTCTCCAAAGAGCGGCAGGGGGACCCATAAGGACTGTACAAACACCAATCTGTATGGCAAATACAAATGTTTGTCATGTGCGGGGATCAAACCCACAACTGCCAGCGCAACAGTCACAAACCAGTGCTGTAACCGGTGCGCCGACGCGTCGTACTGACCTAATTAAAATATATTATGCCAAAAATATACTGAAAATACTTTTTGAAATTTTGTTATAAAATTAATTATAAATGTTACCTTAATTGTAGGTTTTGGTGGTAGAGCTGGTTTAGGCGATTTGTCACTTCCACTAACATCGGGTGTGGCTAACGGAGTACTGGCACTCTGAGGTGGAGATAGCAATATACTTTGTGATGATGTATTCTGGCCACTGAAGTTCGAGCTCGGGGTGCTAGTTGATAATCCTGACGCGGTGTTTCTAACAATCTGGGTTTGGGAATTTACCATGTTACTAGTTACATGATTTGATGAAGGTACAGATATGCTTTGGGTCTGGACGGTTTGTGGTTGAACTGGTTGGATCTTTGTTGAGGATGTCTGATAAATGGGTGATGGTTTTCCACTGGATACCTGAACCGATGTAGGTGCTACACTCGATACGGGTTTCTGTAATGAATGATTGATGGCGATATTTACAAATGTGGATGCAATAGCAACGATTTGATGAAAGCGAACATGATTTATTATACACAGAAATTCGTGAAATGAAAAATGATTCTGAAATGTAAGTTAAAAAAAATGCTAAGATTCTCTTACCCCAAACCCTATTGAACTGCTGGCAGAGGTTGTATTCGATAACAGGCTCGGAGAACTGCCTTTTGTGGTATTACCCTGTTGACTCTTTACCCCGTTTATTTTAGAACCATCATTATTTTGACTTAACCTAGGATTTTGTTGATATGCGTGGTTTTCTTTGCCTTCTTGATTACATCTATTAGAAGAGTCTGATTTTTGTAGTTGATATGCATGATCTTGTTGATATGTTGCTTCGTTTTGACTTAGGGGAGTTGCCAGACTTTTATTTACAACAGAAAGCGGCGTTGAGTGTACCGTCATGTGATTTATATTTGAAGCATTTTGATTTTTCAAGTCTTGCTCGTTTAATTTTCCATTCAAATCAGGTTGTTTTAATTTTCCGTTTGCATTTTGTGGAAATTTAGTATTATATGGTAATGTTTGATACTTAGGGTCCGATTTGCTTGCTGCGAATTCTGGGGGAAATTCTTGTTCATTTATTTTTGGCTCTTTATTTGTTTGGTTGCTATTTGAACTGCTAGTACTATTCGGACTGTATTGTGATTGCTTAGGATATTCGGGATATTTGTTTACATGATCAAACATCGTTTTTTGATCAAATGCATTTGTGATGCCTTGCTGAACATGGCTGAAAGCATTTGCATCATGTTTATTCGTGTATTGTCCTTGATACTGATTATCTTGAACGTTCGGCATATGCGGATAGTTGCCGTTGTATAAAGGATTCATCATTTGTTTCTGCTGCAAGAAATGAGCTTCTTGTTGCGTTAAATGACTTTGAATGTTATCACTTTGAGTTAGCTGTTTTAATGGCACGTTGTTTTGTATAACATTTTGTTTCATGGCCTAAAAATTAGAAAAAAAAGATGATGAAAAATCAAATGATTTTTTTCTATACCGTTATTATATCATGTAAAGTTATAAGTTTTACAACGTATTATTAATATGGCGTCCTTTCGTTTAGGGCTATATAGATATATGGAGGTATACAATTGCCGAAATTATACGTGAAAAAAAGCAGTAGTAAGTACAGCTCATTTATACGTAACTTTAAAATCAACCAATTTGAAATAAAAAAATGTCGAGAAAATATGGGAGAATTGGCTATAAATAACTTATAACTTAAATAATCGACCTTAACAGTAAAACTAACGTAAACGTGACGTTAATTTTATAAATAATAATTTAATAATTAATTTTATTATCTATATTTTAAGTCATGAAGCAAAACTTTGTACCCCTTTTTATGAAAATTATGCGGATGGAGGAGTCTGAAATTTCGCACACTTATAGTTTATGTAGAGAGCGAGAAAGAGAGTGCAGAATGCTAATCTTTTTTTAAATCTGCATAAAAGACGTTTTTGACACACGCACACACTCCTTTGTTTATTATTATAGAAGCATATATAGTCTTTAACAACAGAACCTTAATAATGTTCAAACTTATAATTTAAATTAATTGTGGTCGAATTTCGACTACTGGGCGACCAGTAGTTTTTATTAAAACGTTGGGGCAAGTAAGTGGCATATTTAGGTTATAATATCGAATATGATATCGCAGTTAAATGGAAGGACGCCAGTGTAATTACACGTTGTGTATATTATATTTTAAAGACACTTACTTGGAAATTATTGTTATGAAGGCTTTGTGCATGTGGCACGTGATTGTATGGCTCCACAGCGGCTACGTTGCCGCGCGCCTGTTGATTCTTTGGTTGGTTCACCGCGTTGTTGCCGACTGGATAGTTAGGAAGCTGTTGCATTGGCGTGGGGTTGTTCGTTCTGGAACATGACAAAATTAAACATATTTCCTTGTTTCCCAAATTGTTAATTAATTAATACACGACAAGATAGATGGCTCTGTGCTTATATTCAAATTTAGTATATAAAACAATATTATATTCTTTGATATACTACGCTACGCTTCAACCTGTATCCCACTGATGGGCATAGGCCTTTTTCCCCATGTAGGAGAAGAATCAGAGCTTAATCCAATGCGGGTTGACGGATATATTCCATACTATGAGTAACGTTCGCTATTAGGTGTACATGATAACAACCGAGACCGATAGCTTAACGTGCTCTTCGAGGCACGGTGGGGAGACCCACAAGCACTGCATAAACACCTAGTCTACGGCAAACATCTGTATAACCAACACAAATGTTTGTCGTTCGTGGGGACCGAACCCGCAACCAGCCAGCGCAACAGTCACAATCCAGTGCTGTGACCGTTGCGCCAACGCGTCGTCGTTCTTTGAATAATCTAATGCCTATAGTTGAATTCTCCACTTTTGAGATCCAATCTTACTACTCTGTAGATTTATAGAACATTGAGTCATGAATGCTTCAACTTTTCTTTAGCTTTTGACTTGATTTTTCTTTTATATTGACGTATGAAAATAGGTCGGCTTTAATTATTAATATTATGATAATTTAGATTCTTACAGATGTCCTATTTTGTTACATTGGTTTTTAATCGGAAGTACGTCATTATATTACAAGTTGTACAACAAACAACAAATGTACAAATGTGTACAACAAAGTTATATATGAACAAACGCTCGAAAAACAATATACCTACGTAAGTTGATTGTGTGTGTTAGGGATAATTACGCGTTCAATCTCTGTTTATGATAAATAGATTGTGAATTGTTCAATATTCAAAGCTTTAATGGTCTATTATCTTTGTAATTAACACTATATTGAAGTTATTATTTCTGGGAATGACAGCTTATAATAATAATTGCAAATTTATATGAAAAGGTGCTTCTAGAAAATAAAATAAAATATCACATACATTTCTACTAAATCTAGTAATGATTTTAAATAGTGCAAATAGTACAAAAATAATGGAGTTTTTCTTGTTTTGAGTCTCGAAATAATATTCGAGAAAAAATTTTATACTTCGAAGCAAATTATTTATACTTTGCAAATCAGCGTTAATGAATTTCTATAGAATGAGAACAAAGTAAACAGCTGTAGTACAGTATTGTGATGCCCTACAAATTATAAATCTAGTTACTACATTGTGCTGTATCTCAGTCCGCGAGTCTTACTTAACTTCGGGCAAAATGACAACATTGTCAAAGTTTCTTTTGTTGACACAAAAGTATAAGTCCAACGAGACGATGAACTTTTAAATGATGGTTTTCACTTTGAAACATTAAGTTAAAACTGACTTATTAAATTAAGTTTTCTTTCAGATGTCTATCATCATTATTAAACAATTAATTCAAAACGTACTTTTGATTCCTTTTATGTACGAAAATAATCCAATGATATTTTTCTTTGTGTTTTGTAATTTTATTACTTTATCACGTTTAATATTTATTTTGTAGTTTTTATTAAAATTGTGTACGTCGAGGAAAAGTATATTGATTAATATGAATAGTTAACATAAGTAAGATAAAGATTTACCTCTGTTGCTAAAATCGACATTTTCGATTATGTACCTCAGCAAATATTAAAAAACTGCTATATATATTACAAATTAAAATCATTCGAATATCTAAGTAATTAGGTAATTACATTTTTAATGTCTATGCGTCTGTCTTATTTTTATCTGTCTTGTTCTTCGTAATAGTGTATCTAAGCGCAGGCTTAGCATGAACTGCTTCATTTCTATTCTATCTAACAGCAACAGTACTGTGCATAACTATAATCGATATGGTCAACTAGACTGAGAAGTTTTGTTCATTGTCATTTCCAGCATTATTATTAAGGATTCATAAGTCCGTACAGTATCATAAACTACTATAGTAAAAACGTAAATACACACGAAAGACTAACAAAATTAAATAGATATTAAACATAGCCAAACCACATAGTTTGAACTAGTTTCTATTAATAATACGACCAGTGTCCGACTAAAGCAACTCTCAACAATATATTAATGTTTAATTAATAGCTACATATGCTTCGCAGGACATATTTGTTGTATATTGTTGCTGTACATTTCCGCAATCTACATTAATTATATATTAATTATTACCAAGAGCGAAATTAATATTCGAGCGATATTATGTACCTACTCTACCTCTATATTTCAGCGTTAGCTTACGTAATATATTATTACTATATGTGCCTCCCTGTTGTGGCCGTTTGGAGTTTAAATACATTTTCAATGACATTTATGGATACTATTCTCTGATGTAACGTGATGGCAAATAGCTAACTTTTTTTAGGTTTTCTACTGCTAAATATACTTTCAAATTGTTAGTAATAATTTTAATTCGTATATCGCGGATATATCAATGCATCGCGATTAGGCGCTTACAAACACTCAAACTCTTCAATTTCCCATGATGAACAAAATATTCCTAAAACCTTTTCTCAAAGTACATCACGATTTTATAAAAAAGTCGTGTACATAATTAAGTTACAAACACCGGTTTTAATATCATTAATATGATAACGAAATGAAACAGCGTTCATATTTCCATATTAAAATGACTAGTACTTACTAGATCTAAGCTAGGTTTTACGAAACCTATTAATATAGAAATATTATACCTCTGTTGCGGCTGTCGATGTGCGGCTGCAAGCTGTCTATTGAGCGCTCGTTTCCGTAGTAGCCTGGCCTGTAGTTCAGAAACCCTTCGATCTATGCTGCGCATTTCTTCTTGTCGCGCGCCCAGAGCTGCCCGTTGCGCAGACAGTCTACCATTTTGCTGCTCATTTAATTTATTCCGGTACTAAAATTAAAGAGAAAAGCGTTTTAACTACGAAAAGTTTTACATAGTTTAAAGTTTTACATTAGTTTTAAAATAATATACAATTATAATATAAACTGGTCCTAAATTGAAAAGAGAATTACAAAATACTTAAATAATTAATTTTATAGCAAACATAAATTTATATAGATTTTGATTAATTTTTGTTAGTTTATTATTACATACTAACTTGAAATAAAAAACTAAGCTATTTCATATTTGTACCGCGATTTTAACATAAAAATGTTTCAAAAAGTTATCCAATATAATCCCCCACAAGAGGATTACGAAACAGCGAGAAGTATAAAAAAAATTCTTACAAAAGTTCGAAGTACGAAGTAAAGCTCATAGATAAAACATTATAAAGAATTACCTGCGCCTTTATTTTTTTATGCTATACCTATATCTTTATCAACACAATTTAAAACATTTTTTAGCAATAAAACACTAACATAAAACAACATAAGTAGTAAAGAGTCAGTACATCTAGTAATGTCTAAGATAGAGCATAAATAAATATTAAAAAGATCGACAATGTAATTTTAAACTACAGAACAATAACTACAATACGAATAGCAATTTCGCACTACGAGTTGAAGAACGGAAACACGGCTTGCCTTCTCATTTAAATCTATTTATATTTGTATGATATTTAAAAATCGAATATGATAATATTTATTTATTTTATGAACGTATTTTAACATAAATTAATTTAAATTTTTAGTACAATTGTATCAATAAGTGCGTGTTTGTTCGAATCCGATATAATTAGTTAAAACAATGTTCGGAGTATTTGCTTTATCGCTGTTGGTTAAGTATTAAATATTTTATTTGAGAATTATTTTTGTGTTATTACATTTATAATCATAATTGTTCGTACATATGCATATAAGTATTTTTGTATCATTCACGTGAAATAAGTTTTACCGCAATCGTAAATACTTTTACATATTTACTGTCTATCCGTACCGTATTAACATAAAAATTATTTATATGGTGGTATAGACCATCATCGAAATATATAATAAAATTAATATACAGAAAAGTGATAAATAATTTTTGTAAGAATATATTTCAATTTCAATAAATAAATATTTTTTCAATAATGGATATCGATGGTGGAAAGGCATATTGTATTAACCGCCATTTTTGGCGATATCGAGTTATATATACCGTTGGAATCGGGAGAATGAACTCTTTCGAATGGTCCTGGTTTCAGCTCGATCTGACGACTTTTATGGTCGTTAATATACCAGTGATTTTGAAGTTTTTCATATTTTCTTGTGTTTTAGCTCTATAGTAAATAGTGGATTTTGTCATTAAAACACCTCATAACTAAAAATTTTATCTTATGCTACTTTGCCTTGCTTGACTTTAACCAAATTTAAATGTTAAAACAATTTACCAAATTCTAATATTATCATTTTTATTATTGATACATTATACCCAACTTGACTTTTCTTGATCAGTAGAATTAAAATATTTTACTCCGATTTTAAATGTTAGTCATTGTAAATTAATACATTTTACTCTACTATAAAATGCCATTGTTTCCAAGATAATACATTTTACCTATCCAAAATAAGGTAACATTATGCGTTGAGTCGTTTTTCTGTTTTTTCTAGAATCTATTTTAATACAATAAAACAAAATTTACTTGTTTTTTTTTTACAAATAAAATCTGCATTTAAACTGACCATTTGTCATTCCTCAAAGATATCATAGTGAGTATTTGAATCTTCGTACCTCCGCCAATAAGGCAGATGTTCTACCAGACTCAGATTTTGAAGACATTTCTAATGTTGAGATAGATGATAACTGAGTATTACCTAAGAAGTTTTAATTAACCTCTCGTTATGGTGGACTGAAAAGTTTTTAATAATTAGGTGTTAAGATTTTGAGTTATTTTTTGTAAATCTTTTAAAAAATACTGAAAATCGTTAAATACAAATTAAAACTGTCCAAGGAACATATTGTAGCTTAATTTTTTTATCAAGTATTAATTTAAGTTTAATAATATAATTATATGTTATATAGTAAGTTTGTAAACGTCAGTATGAAAGTTTAATTCAGTTTTTTAATTGTAACTTTATGATAAATATAATTTCAGTTAAACATTAATTTTTCATTTTTTTTGTTTTGTTTTAAAGTTTAGTTTGTGGCTTAAATGGTAGTTAAGTGTATGGTTAAGCTACTTGACCCTCTTTGTTCGAATACACTGATGTCTGTACAACTGTTTTACCAGGTTCGCATAGATATGAAAAGGTTACATAAAAGTGTTTACCTCTCTCTGGTCATGATTGGATTTCTTTTTAAGTCATTTTACGCGATAGCAATATCACATTTATTTAGATATAATACAATTTACTTGAAAATATTAAATTATATTCTGGATATAAAACACTTTGCTTGACATTTTTTGGATGTAATATTTGGATATAAACTAATTTTACCTATCTGAGATTTTATGTTATTTTGTATTAACTCCATAAAATAATACAAATATTAGACATACGTTATTTTTTATTAAATGTATACATTTGTAATAAATTTTATTACTATTTCACATAATTTCATAGAGATATCTCCAATACTTTAAAAGTTATGAAGTTTTTAAAACTTTAATCGTCTCTCCTGATCATTTTACTAGATGGCGGATAATACATTATGCCTTTCCATCGTCGATATATAGTTTCATCAAAATCCAACCACTTGATTCTTCTAAAAAAATCAGGAAAAATCAGGAATAATGCACATACGGTACTTGTATCTAGTTTTAAATAATTACACGTGTGCAATGAAAGAAATAGTATAAAACAATAGAAATAAGGTTTAATCTTCACTACCTTCTTTACTTATTACATTTTTATTAACTTTTTTTATGATATGAATATACTCGATTTTACTCTAGCACTGACGCTAAATAAACAGATTATGTTACGAACAAAACAAAATCATACACATATATTTGCATCCCTTTTTTGAAAAAGTCTCACAATTAATCCACATAAATTATATATCATTTTATAGATAACTAGCTGACCCGGCAATCGTTGTCTTGCCGCTAAACGCTATTAAAAATAGGGGTTGATGGTAGAAGGTTGAAAATTTAGGGTTGTATGTATTTTTTAATGTTGTATCATAAAAAAATAGAAATTAAAAATTTTGTCTAAAAAATAAAAAAAAATTAGGGGTGGACTACCCCTAACATTTAGGGGGATGAAAAATAGATGTTGGCCGATTCTCATAGATACCGGATAAGCACAAAAAATTTCATCAAAATCGGTCAAGCCGTTTCGGAGGAGTATGGCAACGAAAATTGTGACACGAGAATTTTATATATTAGATTGCTCGCTCTACCGGAATCCACTAAAAATATTATTGCTTCTGTTTTTGTAAATTAATTAATTATTAAAATGATATATATGACGACTTTAATATTGAAACAACGTCAACCTGATAGACGGTCGGTAAATTTTTACATATTTAGTGCGAATTATTCGCACGGGTATTGCTAGTTTATTTTTAATTTAATATTACTCCAATAGAAAGCTGAATAATAAATAAAGCTATTACGTATAGTGTTAAAATTATCTCTACAGGTATTTTAGATAGAACCTTGCAAACATATACGAGTATATCGTTTGACTTCCATTCACAAATTGATCTCACTCAAAGCGATGCACTATTCATTGTTGGTGACACGTTATCGACAATGCGGTACGATTTCTATTTAACTGATGAGTCTTAAAAATAACTATTAATGTGTAACTACTCTATTTAATTGTGATTTACACGGTGGATTCAGTCATTTAGATTTTATGCAGGAAATTCGAGAAATACACCCCTTTTCGCAACAAGACACGGAAATGGGTACACTAAATTATTTTAAAACAAGAATTTAAGAAAAAAGCAGGTATTTATTTTAATAGCTTTACGTACGTAACGTAGCGTACGTAAGTATGTATAACGTCGGTACACAATTTATTTTCGAGATTTAACTTGGTAGATAAAGAAGTCAATTAAATGACTTGATCTGATTCATTATAATTTTCGAACTAAGTAAATACAAGTACTTAAGTCTTGCGACAAGCTGCTTTGATATAAACTCTGTAATGACGTCAAATGTCGATAGCAAAATTTGTGAAGGAAAAGTTTAAGTTATTCTTTTTAACGAATTTAAAATGAAAGCTTGTCTTTAAAAAGTTTTTTACTTTTAGTTTATTTCTCCTATTATCGGTTTCTTATCCGGCATGAGTAAAACACTTAACAAATAATAAAATAAACATACCGGTAAATACAATAAAATAAAACTATCCAAATTTAATCGGAATCCCATTATTATACTCGATTTATGTGACCACCAATACATTCTAGGATTGAATCAATTCCGCCTGAATGATTTTTTCCATGTCAACGAATTTTCTGCTCAGCGTTGAGACCAATTTCACATTTTTTTTCATTCGCGTAAGAAATATTTGTCATACAAATTGGAAAACTTCTTCGGTAGAAAAAAAAAACAATACTTTGGTAATAGAAATATATTCATAAAACACTTGACTTTTTATTAAGCAAATAAAATAAACGTAAAAAATGTTTCGATAAACGTACAATTTCGTATGTTTTTATGCTTTACCAAAACAGTTCACATAAAAGACCTTCGTTTGCGTGGGTCAGTCGTAAAATTGTATAGGTACTAACCCTTTACTAAGCAAGTTTTACAAAAAAGTCGTCGAAAAATTGATTTAGTTTCAAGTGATTCTGCAGAATGCCGCACTGAAAATCGGTAATACGGAAAGAGTTCGAAAATTCAATAATTCTCTAGATTACATACCATAAAATTAATTTTTCACGGCAAAATGATCTGTTTAATTTAAATAATATGTCAGTAATACGCTTAATTGAATATTTTATAATAATAATTCAACTGAAACTATGTGAAATCGTGTTCTCGTAATACTTGCTAAGGTACTTTTCAATTCAATTAACTTTTAATTAATTTTTGCAAAGCTTGAAGTGATTGCAAAATAACACCCGGAATTTATATCATCATCATCATCATCACACACATCAGCCTATCGGAATCCACTGTTCGGCGAAGGCCTCCCCAAGTTCGTCACCAACCCGCTTGCCCAGCGTGTGACTATGGGCAAAACTCATGTACGCGCCAAAAATTTCGGCCCTCAGTTCCCGGCCCAACTTTTCCCGGCTATTGCCGATGGAGGCTGGATGAGCATTGTAGAAAATGTGGAATGTGGGCCTGAACTTGAGGAGGCCGGAACTTATAGATATGTACTAATTCATATGCTAGCATTGAAATAAAACTTTGAAAACAATCGAAACGCAGTCTTCAATAAAGTTTGATCAATAGTGCATATTAATTTGCCCGAATAGCGTTATATTAATATAATCCAATCACTAGCGATCATGATACAGTAACCTGCATAAAGCTGTTTCATTCTCTTACATATCGTATTGACACTAAAGCTGACTTAAATAATGAGTATTTATCTGAATGATAAATTTTTAAAAAATCGAAACATTTAGAAATCGTATTTTATCATTCATTTTCATTTATTTTAAATTCTATAGAGAAACCAAATGTCAATCACTAAATAAATTTCTCATTTTAGTAAAACGTAGACAGTTTCGCGTAAATCCGGTAAAGCTATTTTATGTACTTATGTACTACTAAAAATGTCTCTTTTTAGCCATGAAGATATTATAAACGACGTCTGAAAATTAAAAAAAAACGGATAAGGTTAAAAAAAAACTGTTCTTCACAACCTTCGTCAACGCCAAAAACATAGTTTTGTGGTGTTTGACCTAATGCGGTCTTATTACAACCACGAAGCCAACCCACAAACAAGCTAACCGAATCATCCTTTAGGACTTTTAAGACGAATTTACTACAACTAACTTTACTTTTTTGGCTACTATTTCCGTTAATTCAGATTTGTTTTAAAACAAATTAGTTTTTAGGACAGGATTCGCGCGGTCTCATTATTGTCCGATTTATTTACTGTTCCATTTCTATGCGTCGTAGCGTGATGTTTTAAATAATATGTATGTATAAGTCTGTAACTTTACCTTACAAACAAGAAAACAAACAAAAAAGAGCGCCAAAAATGCATTTAATTAATAATTATAGAATATGTAAAGGTACCTTTATATCAATATGAAGATTCTGCTGAGAATAACAGTCAAGAAACAATAAAACAGCATCGACCACACATAAATTCAGTCGTATATCCAGCATAAAAAAACTAGTGTTACTAAACTAAACCAACAAAACTTTTTCGCGTTGTAATATAAGTAGAAATAGTACAATATGTATTAATTCGTTCTTTTAAGGTTTCATATACCTATCAATTATGATATTTTAATTAATTTTACATAATAAATTTTATTTATTTTTCTATTAGCTAATATACATTCAGCACATTAATTGATATTTTATTGAAATATAGCAAATTATTTTACAGCGATACGATCGACACATCGAATAATCCAGAATCGATTCGCCAGTAACTTGGGATTCTGGTAGTATTTAGCGAGTGTGAATGAAGTGAATTTTCGTGTGTTAAAGAAGGAAGTAAGCTTTACGTATTTGCTTCAATTCAAACGATATACCCGCATATTTCGCGAATAACAATACGACTTTCAAGTACCGTTACATTTCGTGTATTGTCATTATTTATTTTTTATCACTTGTAATACTTTCACATTACCGATTTTGTCTTTTTATTTATGTCTTCCATTTTTTAGTATGTTTTAAGGTGATTACGATTTGATATTATTATTCGTAGTGAATTTTGAAACCTTCTGTTGTTTCGTCATAAATATACCTATTTTAAACATAGTTAATATGTTCACTGCGCTTTCAAATGTATTTAATTAGAATTCAATTTTTACTAGCTAAATTATACAATACAAAAAGCAAGTCTAACAATTAGTCTGTCTATATAACAATAATTATTGTATCCATATTACATTCTCATTACATTACACGCAAAAGCACATGTATTAATGAGGCTTTCGAAACTACGTAATAGCAATTATATGGTGCGATCGGCTGAACAAATGTTAAATTAATAGAATTAATTTAAAGCTGAATGGGTCCGATAGGAATTAGATTATGCTTGCTTCTGTAATTACTTCATGCTTAAAAAGTTATAGCGAACTCATATAATAATCTTAAACACTTGTAAAGTAATTATTAAGTATGCAATTAACACGTACAAAAATGTAAGTGAAAATTTTAAAAAAATAAGATAAGGAAATGTTAAAATATTACATAAAAATAAAATATAAAAACCAAATTGAAATACCAAATCACTTCTCGTAACACTCACAATGTTTACTTTTAGGTACAATATAAGTCTATAATCTATTTGAAAATCAATAATGACGATGAAACTAACATTTCTCAAAATCTATCGGAAAAAATATATAAAATTATAAAAAATATCACGTTTAAACGTACCTAAGACAATTTTTTGAATAATAAATCTAAAATTGAGTTGACAGTTTTTTTTATTAAAGCCTTGACGGGCTTCATGATGGGAACTCGTTCGACAAATTTCATCTCGTAGATATTACATTAGATTGGTACCGTAAGTTCAGACAACGGCAAAATGAGATGGTAACCGTCGCAATTATATTAAACATACATATGTATACTCGTATACATATATCGCCTTCGCAAGGAATAGAAACTACTTAAGATTCATATCGTATTGCATTAATTTTAAGCCAAATATTTTACTAACATAAACAAATACATTATATTAAATATGTTTATTTATTTATACTTTATGTACACCACAATTTATTATAAAAATATCAATACAACTTATTATCAAAATTAGGTAGGTGGTGTAGTTGTATAATAAACTTAAATACAAATGTGTACATTCTAATACTTATAGAAAATACAAAGAACAATAAAATATAATATATATTCTAATAAATAAAATATAATAAGCTAATAAATCTTAATTGTAATGTTTTATTAGATAACCGACATTCTCGTAGCAACAGAAAATTATGAACAGTTGACAAAAAATTTGTTTTATGCACTTTTAAAATAATAGTTTTATAAATATCAAAAGGTTTTGAGTGTAAAGTCGGTGTAGGAGATTAAAAGAATCAAAAATCATTTGAAATTAATCTAAGCTATTTAAAGATCCAATCAAACACATAAAAGTAACAACTGTAAGAAAGATTAAAAACGTACTAATTGTTATCTAGTAAAATTGCAAAGCGAAGGCTGCGTTTGTTTGTTTGGACGAACATATTTGATGGTTTCACATCTCGTGCGAATCGTATAGTATTTTTAATAAATTACTGTTCTCTACCATTATTATCAATAGTAATTTTTTATTTACTTTGATTGACTTTCACCCATTCTGGGTGACATTGAATTATCACTCGAAAATTGTTTTGTTCTTTGTTTATTGGCATTTTATTTTGCGACCAAACACAAGTCTGAATTCAAATTATAAATAAATATTATTGGTATTAAATTTTAAATAAATATTGCAGAAATAAAATAAAGTACGTACAGTTTATTAAATAGTTCAAATTGAAAAAGAACATTCTGTCAAAGTAGTATTACAGTATTTATGTAAAAGTTTGCACTTACAAGAAAGCAAACGTGAGAATTTACTAAAACTTCCGAACTGTAACTCTCTTGCACTTCACACACTGTAAGTAATAAGTATAAAGATCTACATACATTATATTACTTATGAGTATGCATTATATTACATAAATGATAAAGATGCATGGACTTAGTGACGCTGTATTTCATGCAAGATATTAATTACCAAATGTGTATATAAAAAAAAAAAAAACAATTTATATTTTTTTTAAAGAGTAATTGCGAAGTTTCTTGTCAGTTTTTCTCTGCAGACACTGCATTCCGAACCGGTGGTAGCTTCACTTTTAAAAATAATCAAAATCTTAATTTATAAAATGACGATTCGAAGATGCTATTGAAGCCTATTTGAATAAAGCTATTTTGATTTTGAAAATTTAATAGCACAACACTTCGAACTTGTAATTGTTTATTCGACCATGTCAATAGTCAAGGGTCAGGTACAGTGAGATCAGATGAAGCAACTCGCGCGACGCTGTAGCTACAACTAAATTGTCAAATTAGAATCTGAATCAAGCGCAAACATTGCACCACGTACACAAGCATTATAAACGCTGAGATAAATCTTAAGATCCATCGAGGAAAAGTAATCAAAAATTAGATTTCAAACATGGTTAAGCTTTATCTTATAAAGTTTTATATATAGTCAACGAATAAGGATACGTTTACATGGAGTTTGTAATGAGTTTCATTTCATAACTCATTAGAGTAACAAAAATTTTAAACGAGAATAGGTTTTCATTTTGAATGAAACTTTTGATTTAATAAAAAAGTACTTTAAATTCAAAATAAGCTCACATATTATACGCATACACACTCACTTCACTATTTAATAGGTACTAACTAGGTTTCTATTCGAAGCATAATTTATACGAGAAATATCACTTATATCTATAAAATCTATTACGTTTGAAACAAATTTTCTGAATGTGTACAACGTTAGATTAATATTATATTCTCTGAACATTTCCCTTAGCATGTTCGTACATTGTTTGTTACGCTGGCCTTTTCCAATATACCCAACTAAGCGTATAAATGAATTTCTCTAGAATTTTATAATTTTGTATCATCGGGTTTTATAGAAGATCGATATTATGAACGTTCTTATAACAAATATTATTTTCATAAATACCTTAAGATGTATATAGTATCGTTTAACATTACGGAGATCTATTCTGAAATGATCTGCTAACTAGTGTGATAATCACGAAACATGATTATTTAAAAGTGCCAATTATTCTCTTGCCAACACTTAAACGCATTATTCACATTATAATTTTATTTATGACTATTGAAATAAAAATAGTATTTAGATCATACGAATTTATGATTTTTGCAAATGCGAAATCTACTGAATATTTTAATTTTGTAATTACACACCATATTATTTTTTTTTTTTTTTGTGAATTTAATAATATTACTATGAAAACATTTTTTCAATTAGTATGTCATCTTGTCTTAATCATCATAAACTTTAACATTTGGTGATAATATCGAAATAAATTTGTCACGAAAGAATAACTTTTTGCACTAAATGAGCTCAACAATATCGTGCAATATATAATTTTACTCCAAACTTTATATTTGAAATCTTATAAAATGTCTTGTTTGTTGACAGTGGTTATGAAAGAGATCGTACTATCGAGAGTTTGTAATCACGACCTAATGTCCGCAACCTAGTTGGCGACTAGCTCGATGTGAATTGATAACGAATAGATACTTAGATTCACAGGATGTTACATTTCAATTTATATGAAAATTAGCAGACCTGCCAAGCGTTCATTCAGAGTGCGAACTATCAAACGCATGAAGTTATAGTCGTTAGGTTTTCTTAAATTTTACAATTTATTGGACTTATTTTCTTAATTTTTTCTCCCGTGAGAATCTTCTCAAAAGACAAATGAATTTAATCAAGTCGTTCTCCATTTATGGGTTGACCATAGAATATAGTGACATTTTTATATATCGGTCATTTATTATGTAATTCTGAAATGCAGAATAACATTTCCTTCATGTTGACGCAAGATAGCGGCCGAAACTTTGGCGTATTATTCATACAATTCATTATCTATTTTTTTTATATATCTTAAAAAATATTAAACACATTAATAATAATGGATATTTAGTAAAAGATATTAAGAAAATGACATTTGAAATAGTCTACTATCAAGACTGAGCGAATGCCCGCAACCTACTTGGCGACGATCTCAATGCAATAGTGTGCTGACAGCTATGCGCTCGCTACGGTTATGTTCATTTCTTTTTATAACTATAACATTACATTTGTACCTTTTAAAAAGAAAAGAAAAATACTAGTATATACTAAATAACCACTTTTTATCAAATGTATATGGATGTATACACGGTACATATACCAAAATAACATTTTGTACAATTTTTGTCTATCTGTCTGTCTGTTTGTTTGTCACGGCTAATCTCTGAAGCGGCTGGACCGATTTTTAAGGGACGTTCAGTGGTAGATAGCTGATGATGTAAGGAGTAACTTAAAAAAGTAAAGGCTACTTTTATTTTAGACATTTATTTATTTTGTAATTTTATACGAATGAATACGCCTTCTATCCGATTTATTTTCTTTTCAAATGCATCTATAATAAAAAACAAGTACGGTCGATGCTTTATTAAATTAATGCGAAAAGACAAACCTACGCATCAATCAAACGATGTTAAATTCGCATAACTCATCTCCATAGTATGACCTCTACTGAATGTAAATTATCCTACGAACCCACTACTACATTTTATCACTTATGACCTCACTTTTGGAATAAGGTTAGGTTTTAACTTAAGTGGATAATTTATCAGTTTATTACAAATATAGAAAGCAAAAAAATATATAAAGACTTATTTTAGTACTAGCTTCAACCCGCGACTTCGTCTGCTTGGACTCCGCCCCTATTGTTCTAAGCGTGATGATATTTAGCCTAAAGCCTTTCTCGATAAATGGGCTATCTAACACAGAAAGCATTTTTCAAATCGGACCAGTAGTTCATTCAACAATCAAACAAACTCTTCAGCTTTATAATATAGAGATAGGTACTGTTCTGTTCAGTTAGAAACTGAAACAATCCTACTGCTAGACAAAAACCACTTTTAAATCACCACATTGGACTGCCGGTTGGTAGATATCTTCGAAAACTAAATAAATTTTCAAAATTTATATTTAGCAGTTGAAAATCTAATTATTGGAGCTCATATTTGAAATAAAATCTGATATCAATTCATCTGTTCGACTGATGTTGAGGCATCTCGCACATTCCATGCAGTTATAAAGTTATGTTTAAAAATAAAAATAAATGCTGCAAAGTCTTTCAAAACGTTAATGGTCATTTGTCACCTTTCATATCTCTTGGTCTGAGCGGTATTCGAGTAAGTATGACTAAAATTTACTTCGTTAAATGAGCGAATGATGTCGGCATCTTAATTGCGGTTTAGTTCTAAATTTAACTTTAAACTTTTTAATGACATTTATACGTTTATAAAGCATATCTTACTGTTTCTACAGTTTTTTTTCTGCCTTTTGCGTTGTAGGATGTTTTATAGATTTTTTTTTGCTCAAATTATTTTGCTTATTATTTTTAACGATGGACAACGTAGGCATTTCATAGATAAATATATTTTTTTTCGTGGCTTTTCCTTTTAAAGTATAGTAATTATCATTACAGCCTATACAGTCCACTGCTGGACATAGGCCTCCACAACTTTACGTCAAAAATAACGTGAACTCATGTGTTTTGCCCATAGTCACCACGCTGGGCAGGCGGGTTGGTGACCGCAGTACTGGCTTTGTCGCACCAAAGACGCTGCTGCCCGTCTTCGGCCTGTGTATTTCAACGTTGGATGGTTATCCCGCCATCGGTCGGCTTCTTAAGTTCCAAGATGGTTGTGGAACCTTGTTATCCCTTAGTCGCCTCTTACGACACCCACGGGAAGAGAAGGGGGTGGCTAAATTCTTTAGTGCCGTAGCCACACAGCACAATACACAATAGTAATTATAAATACTTTTATTATGAAACAATTTGCTGGTCTACTCAGGCTAGTCATGGAAAGGCAATGTATTTAAAAGCTATCACATAGAACCTAGAATATTGAGATTACGAAGTTTTTCTCATATTTCTTAGTACCGAATGTAATTCGATTAGATTTTATTCTTATAATAACAAGTTGCACTTGAGATTGATTATAGCTGGAACCTAAAATTAGAGACGTTTTAGTGGAAATGTCAGATTTTTTTTACAATATATATATTTACAGTATATATTTTATATTACACTCATATTATACTTTTATACACACATAAGTTCCCGAAAATAGGTTACATATCGGGTTCGTATTTTGGTCTGTATGATTTCTAGAAAATTTCATTTTCTCTTTATTCTCTCGAACAAACTACGGCTCTGTCGAACACAGGTTATATAATTAATATAATTTTACTAATCAACTCGTAACTCACCATCAACTCTCGCCTCAACTTGTCGAGCTCATGCGCTGAGGGCGGCGCTGGCTGAACTCTCCCTCGTCTTAATTCTTCCAATTGTCTCGTTAGTTCTTCTACCTTCGCAACAGCGACTGAGAGCTCCTTTTCTTTTTCATTAAATAGTGCCCGTATTGACTCGAGGTCACTGGCTAGAATAGAAATGGATTTTTTTTTAATAAAATTTTCTTCTCATAAACTTACATACGTTTAAATTATTATTAACATTTTAAATAACAGACAGCTATTACATGTTAGTAATCAATATTTTCAGAATTCTTGTCATTTAAACATTTGCCAATAACTGAGGAGTATGTAATAATTATTAGGTTCTTAGTTAAATTAAATCAATGCTGTGATTTAAGTATTTGTTTTTTTCTCCTTCTGGTTTGTTCAGCTCCATGTTTTTGTCTAAATTTCCTTGTGATAAACTCAAATTTTGTGAAAAATCAGTTTGCAAAAAAGTAAGGTGTCGCCATTTGTAATTACGTATAATTTTCATCATTGAAAGCAAATTGAAACAAAAAATGCTATTTCACTGTAAAAATAGCCAGCTGCGACCAATTTAAATGCTCCAAGGGAAATGCCTCAGACCTTTCAATTACTGAAGACAATAAAGAGGGCTTCTATCTATATGAAACGTCGTCACAGAACCATAGCCTTATAAGCAGGCCGTTCATTTGCAATTAACACTACAATATTATTCTAAAAAACAAGTGCTAACCTGTAAATATTCGTACTAAATTTATTAATATGTAATGTTTATGATAACTGCTTAAGATTTTATAGATACTGCGATGTAGCTGTTTCGTTTCTTATATGATGTGGAAAACCATGAAACCGAATGGGACATTGTTTCGCAATTGATAAGGATCGTAAAATGTATGCGATTGCATTCACTCTTATCGCTAAGTTTACTTCAAATTGCTAGGCAATGTTCGTAATACGCTTTTCAATTATCTTTTTTATGTTCAAATAGAAACAGAAGTTACAAGTTAAATCTTATTTATTGGAAATATTTACCATCGAATATTACTTATCTTTCAAAAAATAATAACAAAAACTTAAGTTCTTTTGATCAGTCGTGCAAGTTTAACCTCTAAATAACTGGATAAAATTGAAAGTTTATGAAATAAGTACATCAAGTAATAACTGTTCGAAAAATAAGGTAACTTCAAAGTAAATTTTAAACATTTTTGAATATCACATCAAAAATCATCATATCACATCAAAATAAATTTTAAGTTAATTTCTCCTTAGTTAATTTTTTTTTTTTTTTTTAATTAATTTTACACTCAACTTACTAAAGTTTTTACTGCCTTTATTTGATACTTACTTAAGTACAAATTAGTTAATATATTCATGTTTTACGCTTCAGCCTGTAATATCCCACTACTGGGCATAGGCCTCTTTCCCCATGTAGGAGAAGGATCAGAGCTTAATCCACCACGCTGCTCTAATGCGGGTTGGCGGATTCAGGTCTTACAGTTATTACATTAAAAAAATTCTTAATTGACTACATTGGATAATAAAGTGATAAAACAGATTCGTTTACTCCAGGGCTTAAATAATAGAGTAAGTTTGAAAATATAGCTTCTTGTACAATTTTATGACCCAAAAGTCCTTATCTAATATTTAATTATGGACTTCTTGCTGTGATTTAGTATTTATTATTAAAATATATTTTATTCGAAGTAGCTTTAAAAAATAAAAAGTGGGTTTTGTGTAAAGAATTTGTACGCAAAATATAAGATCTAACACACTAAAATAATTCTAAAAAAATATTCTTTAGCAAAATAAAATATTATGTATTAGTTTCTGATCAATTAAATAAATACATTTAGGAAAATAAATATATAGCAAAAAAAACAAACAAAACAAACTTTCCCTTTCGCTATTTCAATACCAAAATTTTTCAAATTTGTTTTGAACAGTGAAAAAAATCACAAGCTCCAATCACCCTTTTACTTATCTATACAAGCTTTAACCTTTTGTAAATAAAATTCAAATATATATATATTTTTAAATCCTTTTATAATTTCTGTTTTTATTTTTAACCCCCGACGCAAAAAGATGGGTGTTATAAGTTTAACGTGTCTGTGTATCTGTGTATCTGTCTGTGGTATTGTAGCTCCCAAACGGATGAACCGATTTTCGTTCAGTTTTTTTATGTCATAGATAATTTTACTCCGCGTGTTCTTAACCATGTCTCATGAAAATCTGTTCAGCCGTTTGAAGATAATCAGTTCTTTTCTACTTGATTAGGGGATCTGACTAACTTCCTTATATACTATAGTTCGAAATTTGGAACCGTGCTAGTTCAGTGATATTGAAAGTATATGGTAAGGTAACCATGACTTGATCAGCCGTTTGAAGATCCCCAGCTCTTTAGTAGTTGATGAGGGGATCTGACTACCTTCCGTATGTCCTATAGATTCGAAATTAGGTAAAAAATTAAAACTGATATCCTAGTACCTAACTAAGTTACTAACTCAACTAACTAGTCACTATAAATACCTTCCTACTATTTATACCTACTTTAAAAAGGACAAAATAAAAGTAAAATTAATAGGAACGAAGTTCCTTCGGATAGTATAGAAGCAACACAATATGAAAAAAAAATGTTGAATTTTATATATATTTTCCAGTTCTTGATTTTTTTATTTTTTTTTATTTTGTTGATTGGTTTTCATTAAGTACGTAAAAGTATTTAGGAAATTTAGTATTTTAGAAAATAACACATACCGTAAAATAAATCAAAAAAAAAATAATAATAATAATAATTCAAACTATTAAGTGAAATAAAAAAACATGTCTTTATTTATTTTTGTCGACAGTATAAAATTACATAAATAATTTAAAAAAAGTTTACTAGTAATATTGTTAAGGATACACAAAGAAACTAGCGCCATCTAGCGGCAACCATTGAAACCACGCAAAGACAGAAACAGCATGAAACTCTCTACTCAATACTAGATGGCGTTAGAGGAACAACTGTGGAACTATATAGAAGTATAGTCTCGAAAACCGGGTACATGCGCGAACTTTCCAGAATGGTCTGGGCCTCGTCTCGGCCGATATAAATAGCCGCAGCGAGGCGAGCGAGTATAGTTCAGTTTGAGCGATCTTCGAGGCGACTTCAAGAGTGAAAACTAGTGATCAAGTGTGGTAACAGCGAAACCTACGACATTGGCTACGACATAGGACATTGTTAGTGCTTAGTGTTTGAACCTAGTACTTTGTGTTGGACCTAGTGCTTGTGAATAAAGTCTTGAAAAGAGTCAGCAGGTCTTTCTCTCCAAATCCTTCGAACCCTAACACGTAACAACTGGTGTCGGAAGTGAGATTTGGAGATGCCATTGACTCCGAGAGAAGACTTTAAGGACGTCAAGGGCGTCAGGACAAGGGCGCAACGAGCTGCGGAGGCCACACCTACTGGGGACCAAGCTCCGCCCACCGTGGACCAAGCCCCGCCCACTGACCCCGCCTATCATGCCACGCCCACTGACCACGCCCACCAGGCCCCACCCACTCGGGCTCAGGCACCGCCCACTCAGACTCAGGCCCCGCCCACTCGGGCTCAGGCCCCGCCCACCCTGAGTCAGGCCCCGCCCACCCTGAGTCAGGCCCCGCCCACTCAGGCTCAGGCCCCACCCACTTTGTCTCAAGCTCCGCCGTAACTTCTACAGACTCTCAAGTGGCTCTTCAATTAGGAAGTTTAATTAAATTAATGGAGCTGCAAAGGGCTGAAATTCGTGCTTTGCAAGAATCACAAGAGCAACAAAAGGCTGAAATTCGTGCTTTGCAAGAATCACAAGAGCAAACAAGTTTCAAATTGCAAGAATCACAAGAGCAACAAAAGGCTGAAATTCGTGGTGCTTTGCAAGAATTACAAGAGCAACAAAAAGAGCTACAAGAAAAAACGCTTTGTGCTGTAAAAGTTGTTAGTGACGCGGTGACTAAGCTTCGAAGAGATGTCGACGTAGTGGAAGAACGAGTTGCCGGGTTAGGATTGGATCTTGAAAATGTGAAAACCGGCCTCACTGAACTACAGAAGAGAGTAGTACGCCTTGAAACCATGGGAATTGTGATGTCTAGCGGAACTACCGGAGTGGCGCAAGGATCAAAAGTGAAAGTGCCTCCATACGACGGCACTACTTCGTGGAACGCTTATCGTCGACAATTCCAGACTGTTGCTACTGCCAACGGATGGACGGAAGAGCAATGCCTGACCGCTCTCACTGTTGCGCTCAGAGGGCAAGTTTTGTCGGTTCTGGAAGCACTGTCACATACAGGAAACGGGTTCCAAGACTTGATGGAGGCACTTGAATCCCGATACGGGGATCGACATCTGGAGCACGTGTTCCGTGCCCAACTGCGTGACAGAGTTCAACGCCCAGGAGAAGGACTACAACAATGGGCGTTAGAAATTGAAAAACTCGTCAGGAAGGCACACCCAGAAGCCGACACCAAAATGGTAAACACGAATATTGTTCAAGCATTTATCGACGGAATCAAAGACCTGGAGGTCAGAGCTGCAGTGAGGCTTCGTCACCATACATCGTTAAAGGAAGCATGGCGCATGCTTTGGAGGTCGAGGCTGTTCGCCATGACATACGGCAGACCTATAAGATCCGCGAGGTCTCTGAGGAAGTCAAGGAGGTCAAGGCTCCTACAAAGAAAAGCTATGGAGTCATGTGCTACAAGTGCGGCGAGAAGGGCCATCTTCAGCTCAACTGTCCGCAGAAGAAGACCCAGATAGCAAGGATGAAAAGGATCGAGGAACAAATAGAGGAGCTGAAGAAGCAAGGGGCTTCGCCCCCTGCCCGGGATCAGGAGTATGACTTCAAGACGAAACACCGCAGCGAAAAGATGCATGGGAATGCCGACGCACTCTCACGAAGGCAGTGTTCGGAAGTCTGCAAACATTGTGTTAAGCAGGATTCTAATGAAGTAGCATTAAAGCTAACGAGAACAAGTCCTTTGGGTATCTGGGAGAATGATGCTATGAGGGAAGCTCAAGAAAGAGATGACGACTTTCGGCACATCATCACATGGAAGAAACGGGGTGATGTAAAACCAATCTGGAGTGAGGTTGCACCCACTGGCGCTGTCACTAAGGCGTACTGGGCTCAATGGGACAGTCTGATACTTCAAAACGGAATACTCTACCGCAAATGGGAGAAGACTAACGGCAGAGAGTTCCAACTTCAGATAATTGTCCCAAGAACGAGGGTACCAGATGTTCTCCGTGAAATACATGATGGCGTATCAGGAGGTCATCTAGGTGTCAAGAGGACGTTAACAAAAGTGCGAGAACGATTCTACTGGTTGCATTGTCGAGATGATGTACAGGATTGGTGCCGCAAATGTACTACTTGCGCTGCTGTAAAAGGACCACAGACCAGGAGCCGTGGGAATCTGCGGTTGTATAACGTCGGTGCACCGTGGGAACGGATTGCAATTGACGTAGCGGGGCCATTTCCTGTAACGGAATCGGGAAACAAGTATTTTATGGTCGTCATGGACTACTTCACCAAATGGCCCGAAGTGTTCGCCATACCAAACCAAGAAGCTACAACAGTCGCTTCTAAGTTAGTCGAAGAAGTGATATGTCGCTTTGGCGTGCCTCTAGAAATCCATTCCGATCAGGGCAGGAACTTTGAATCGCAAGTACTCCAGGAAGTGCGCAGAATTTTGGGCATGCATAAGACGAGGACCACCGCGTACCATCCACAGTCTGATGGAATGGTTGAGAGATTTAACCAGACCCTGGAGAGGCATTTGGCGAAATTGGTAGACGACAAACAAAAAGATTGGGACAAGTATATACCACTCTTCCTTCTGTCGTACCGAACCGCCGAGCATGAGCGCATTAAAGGTACCCCGGCATATGTCAATTACGGTAAAGAATTACGAATACCAGTAGACCTATTGACTGGAGGGGCACCGGAGGGACCAAATACCGTACAAGACTATGTCAGCGATTTAAGGGAAAAAATGCGCTATATACACGCCTTGGTTAGGGAAAATGGGTTACATTCAAGCGAGAACATGAAAACCAGATATGACCGGAAATCGAACACGAGCGGCTTCAAGGAAGGGTCACTGGTGTGGCTGCATAACCCAACCCGCCGGAAAGGGCAATCGCCAAAGTTGCAGACCAAGTGGGACGGTCCATACAAAGTGGTTACCCGACTGAATGATGTGACTTACAGGATTCAAAAGCAACCAAGAGGGACATTCAAAGTGGTACACATAGACCGTCTGGCGCGTTACCATGGCAGTAACAACGATGCTCGGGACGAGCATCTCTAAGAGGGGAGTAGTGTTAAGGATACACAAAGAAACTAGCGCCATCTAGCGGGACCACTTAGTGAGAAAACCAGGTAGGTGTAGTCGCAAATTGCAACGACCCTCGCGCCGCGTACAGCACACCGAGCTCGCCGTGCGTAAGATCGCTCGTACCTAAATGTAATTCGTTAATTAATTAGCTGTTGTTGAAAAAATACTGCATAATCTTGAACGGTCACCCGACGCGACGACGCTTGGAAAATTAAAATATTTGAACTTACATAATATATCTGAGGATAATAATTATAATAGATTTAGAATATTATTTATTAGTTTTTAGAGTTTATTTGTTGTGTCGGGGGTTTTTAAAATTTTAATTTTACTTTTATTATATAATCGTGTACAATCTCTCAGTGGCGGTGTTGTATTTAAAACAGTAATATACTAAATATGTGAAAAAAAAATATAATTATTGAATTAATTTATTTATTTTATTATAATCACATATGGTGTGTTTACTCTGTATATTATTTTACAAAACTTTTTGAATATAAATACATTTGTAAATAAGTTAATTTATTAAATAAATATTTATTTACATTTCTCAAAGGTACACATCACTCGCTATAAAAATACATATCACTCACTGCTAAGGTACATATCACTTACTTTCTTTTTATTCGAAAGATAAAATAACTGTCTTAATATCATAAATTTACCTTACTAGTGTAATATTCTATTACTATCCATGATAACCAAAAACAAACAATAACGTAACAGCATTAGAGTCATATAAATCTAGCACTTACTAACACATGAAAATTAACATAGAAATGATACTGTGTAAATCAAATTCGTTTATCATTCACTGATAGACTGTACTTTATTACTTGACGACTAGCATGAAAATGTCTACCCGGGTCCACGAGGCCACTACAAGTAAATACGAATAACCTGTCATAACCTCTTCCTATAATTAAAATATAATTTATTGGATTTAGTATCCTCTCCATAGCTTTAACAATAAACTGATATAACGTTATAATGTACTGAAATGATATATTAGAATGTACTGAAATGTAAAAAATATCGAAATCTGTAATTTATTATTTACTACTTGTCATGTTTAATCTATGTTCACCTTAAAGATTATTAATTCATTTATATGAGTCATAACATGATGTTTTAAGCCTTATTCTCAATCTCTAACTATCTACTTACCAATTTTCATTACAATCCGTTCAGTAGTTTTTTTCGTGAAACAGTAGAAAGATCCATCCATAGAAACTTTCGCATTGTGTGTACAGTATTGGCTTGTGAGCGATTTTATTACACGTAGGTACGTTAAAATGTTTATTTCAAATAGACCACAAAAAGCTTAACAGGCGCAAATTGATGTACGCTGGCAAAAACAAAACGGGTATTTAACACTTACGAGGGTTAACATGAAAAATGATCTCTGAAACGATTTTTCACCCTCGAGAAAATATTCGCACATAATATCCGAGAGCTATTAAATAATTGTGAAGGTTTTTTTTTCATTGGACAACTTCAAGCGACTAATTCAACATATTTACTAATAAAAAAAAAATAATAAAGTCAAAATAGTGACTACAAAGATGCACGAGTCTCAAACAATACAAAAATACTGTTTTCTTTTTAGAAAGGTGAAATATAAAACCATAAACGGTTGCTGTAATTTTTGGAGCCTACTTCTTAAGAATCGATTTCATACAAGGCCCCCGGTATGAAAAAAATATGAGGAGTAAAATCTACTGACCGAATGAGCGTGTTACGTTTTTTAACGCTATCTATCTATGGCGTTGTTTGATTCGTTTATTTACCAATTGATGTGGTACCTATTAATCTTTTTCTTAGACTAGTAAGCCTTTTTTGTGCCTATTTAGACAGTCAATCTGAAGGAATAAACTCCAGTCGCGCGTCGAAGCGGACACACACACTTTTTTTATTAAAACGATAAAAACCGGTTGTTTCAAACACGGACCTTGCATAATGTTCAAATATTTAACACAAACATAATTAGAAAGATATATTTAAAATAAGTTTATATTTAAAATAGGTCAATGAGTTTTTCAAACAATTGACGAAAATGAACAAGCGAAAAATATAAACACGACTACATAAATTTTACTTTCGAACAATCAAGAAACAGTAACAAGTGACTCAACTATGAAACTTATTGATTTGCCGCGACTTGAGGATGCGTGACCGACTCTGTGTCGTTCGATGCCAGGTACGACGTGATATGTCGATTTGCCACAAGTAAATTATACTTGAGCTGCTTCTTACAATATTTTATTTATTGAATCGAAAGTTCTCATATTTTAAGCTTTGTTCATCGTTCATTCATCATACGATAAATATACAATTTATATTGAATAGGTTAGTTATTATATTAAGAAATAAAAGTATTTTGAGTACAGGTTTTAAAAGTGAGACTACGATAAACCTCATAAAATTTCGTAGGACAATTAAACACATAGGAAATCCAAATCCAAAAAAGTCTCGAAGCTAGGATATTGTTAGTGATAAATCTGTCACTGGCCAAATCTGTCAATGGCCACGAAATACCGCTGACCACATAAGTTTAGAATCGTACACGAAATCATAGGCATTTACAGTTAAACGATTAAAACCTTTACAAAAGTTCATACTGGTCAAGTAACTATGTAAGCAATGGCTAATACAGTGTTCCATCGCTTAAATATTAATTTATATAAAACAAAAGATTTTCTTCTTGGTTGTTAGTTTGCTTAAGAAGTACTTTTACTGCAAAACTCCTGCTACATTTAAATTTACGTCGAGAATTTTTACTTGTACCATCTTTAGAGTCAGTAATATATTTATTAAAGCTTAATCATAATATTGGCATCGCTAAAGAACATCTGCGACGAGAGAGAGAGAGGTTATGGCTAACTCGCGCTGACAAATGAAAAACGCTCTAAAACTTTAAATGATTTTAATAATATGTTTCGCGATTGACAGTTTAATAAAAAAAAAAACATTTAGTAAATTCAAAAAGATACGATCATAATAAATAAATAAAAAAATCTTATCAATTATCTTTAGGTCAATAATGTAAAAATCTTAAATCATGTTATAAGAAACACGCTTTTTCAAGCAATCACCATTTTCTCATACTTCAATAGCGCTGGTCGTTAATCTAAGAGGGATACATTTCCACATAATTATCTAAGCAATTACTGTGTATAATCATTTCCAAGACTGTTTGTGAAACGCAAAATATTCTTCCAAATATAGTTTTCTTTAAGTAATTGAATATTATTTCGAGTACATAAAGTTCTTTTCAATTTAATTTTTATAAAGTAATGTTAATTATCAAATATAGAGTATGCGGTTTCTTAAAACTTTTTTTTTTTTTGTAATAATTGCCGTGGGAAAGGTTAAAACTGTTTAAAAGTAATAATTTTTATCATTTTAGTATCCTCTTTCAAACATAATAAAAACAACACACGGTATAGTTGTTCATAAAAAAAATAATAATCAAACAAAGATATTTAGAGTGGATCAGCATAAAAATATTTTGACTCCTTCTTTTAATTATATTTCAGAAACCACAAAGCTAAACATTTCGTCGAGATAATCCTTAAAGCCCAATAAGCCTAGGTCGCAATTTTTTATCTTAAAAGCGGTTATTTTTTTTCTTTTGGTTAATATTTTATTTGTGTATATTTTACTAACTAGCTATTATGTTCTAGCCTTTCTATATAATAATGCTGTGTGGCTACGGCACTAAAGAATTTAGCCACCCCCTCTCTTCCCGTGGGTGTCGTAAGAGGTGACTAAGGGATAACAAGGTTCCACAACCACCTTGGGACTTAAGAAGCCGACCGATGGCGGGATAACCATCCAACTGCTGGCTTTGAAATACACAGGCCGAAGACGGGCAGCAGCGTTTTCGGTGCGACAAAGCCAGTACTGCGGTCACCAACCCGCCTGCCCAGCGTGGTGACTATGGGCAAAACACATAAGTTCACGTTATTTTTGGCGTAAACTTTTGGAGGCCTATGTCCAGCAGTGTACTGTATAGGCTGTAATGAAGATATAATAATAATAATATACTTTATTGTACACCAAACAATAAATGGAAAGATAGATTATAACAAAGTATCATGAGATAAAAATGACTTATAAATACACACAAAAACACATACATACGTATATGTATATATATATATATATATATATATATATATATATATATATATATATATATATATATACATATCAATATTACAGTTGAATTTTTAGAAAATGCTACTTGACAGTCTTTTTTTTTAAACGGGATTGTACACATCTAATATGCAAGGGTGACGAATTTCAAAGTCGAGAAAGTTGAACAATGAACAGTGAAATATTTAGTATATAAGGAAGAGGAGTGAGAGTAAATTTCAAGAAGTAAGCTATCCTCAGAACGAAGGCTGCTCGTCAGAAAGACGGCTGCGTTCATGGGAATCACAAAAAAATTTGAATCGTTATCCTAGATAAGCTGCTGCAACAGGATAGAATAAAATAGGTTAAGAATATGCGTATTCTTGCGAAAGCGAATTGGCAGTCACTACTTTTTTACATCATTTAGATATGTGATCATGTTTGAATCCAATACGAAGTCCATATACGATATAGTTATAGTGCATAATATATCGTAATGGATTTTATCTAATTTTAATGACTTATGACATAGCACACTGATGCAGATAAATAATGCACAACTAAATAGAAAAAATATTTAATCTAGATAAGTAAAGAAATACAGAGATAAACATAGATCTATAAAAAAGGAGTTCCATTTTAATTTAAAATATATTATAAATATTTTAAGAATGTTTGGATAGGACTCAATCATTCTTTACAAAAAGTTTCATTCATTTTATGAAAGAGCCAGGTGAAATATTTTTAAAAAGCCCTTAAACAAACTGCTATGAGTAAGCAAAAAAATTTCGTTAAAAAGAAGTAAAAATTCATAGTCCTCTAATATTTTTGTACAATGGTCATTGTTTACTATAGAATGAATATTTGATCACCAAACGGTCTTTTGAAGCAATTTCGTCATGCAGTTACTAAAGCTTTATTATTAAACATTATTTTTGTTACATTTTATTTAAAATTGCATTTTCGCAGCCTGGATACATTGAACAGTACATTTACGTGTTAGGTATGTAAAATTAAAATAAATATAGTCCTCTTACAAATCCCTGGCGGCATTTCAATGTGTGTAATTCTGGCACATTCATACAATTTTACTGCACACAAAAATTTCTTAGAATTTATTGTATAACGTCGTCGTATTTCAAATTTGCAGTTAAAAATGCAAGAAATAATTGTGTTTGCTCGCAAACGAAAAAAAACCGACTTCAATTACATCGAAGAGTAATACAACGTAGATCGACGAAAAAATAATCAAGTAACTACGCGTTATCAAAGATTACTCAAAAAGTAGTTATCAGATCTCGATAAAATTTATACGTGACCACATGATAAACATCAGCTTTCGATTAAATTAAAAATTATCAAAATCGATACACCCAGTAAAAAGTTATTGCAGATTTTCCAGAGTTTCCCTCGATTTCTCTGAGATCCCATCATCAGATCCTGGTTTCCTTATCATGGCATCAAACTAACTAACCTCTTTCCAACAAAAAAAGAATTATCAAAATCGGTACATCCAGTAGAAAGTTATGCGGTATAATACAACGTAGGTCGACGAAAAAAGCGTCAAGTAAAAACGCATTATTAGATATGACTCCTCCTTTTTTGGAAGTCGGTTAAAAATATAGTTAGTCAATGTTTCATTACGAAGCTACAATTAGTAAATGGATAAAACACCAACGACTTATTGTCGGAGCTTTCCTATGAAATAGAAAGGTTTGTAAACTTTCTCCTACACTACACTATTATCCGTTGCTAGACATAGACGACTTAAAATTTCTTTCAATGCGGCTTTTTCTTGCTTTTTTTTTTGCAAAGCAGGAGAGGCAATGAAAATTGAATACTATAAATCTAATAAGACTTCAATTTTATCGACAAGTAATATAACGTAGGTAGACAAAAAAATAGTCAAGTACGCATTATCAAAGATTACTCCAAAAGTTGTAATCAGATCTCGATAAAATTTAAATGTGACCACATGATACACATCGGCTTTAAATTAAATTAAAAATCATCAAAATTGATACACCCAATAAAAAGTTATGCGGATTTTCGAGAGCTTCCCTCGATTCCTCTGGGATCCCAGGTAGGCATATCTCCTTTCCAACAAAAAAAGAATTATCAAAATCGGTTCATAAACGACGGAGATATCCCCGAACATACATAAAAAAATATATATACGGTCGAATTGAGTAACCTCCTCCTTTTTTGAAGTCGGTTAAAAATAAATAAAATATCAAAATATTTTTAGTTTCGAATTAATCCAACCAGCAACGTAATATCAAAATGTGACAGCAGACACTTTCATCAATAAAATTTCTTAAAAGTTGGTCCTTGTTCAAAAACATATTTTATTTGATAACAGTTATTACCATCTGTTAGGCAGATGAGTGAAGGTCGACCGTACTTGGAATCCTCTACTAACTAAATGTCATTATAAATTTGTCATAATTAGGTCGCAATGTCAGATCAAGATCGTTCTATTTAGAGATCTAATATTGAGATACTCGGGTTTGCGCATCTGTCTCATAGTAATTTAGGTAATACATTCTAATAGTTACCAAATTTTGATGACTTTTTCACAAAAACCATTGTCACGTTATATGATATCTTTCAATTAGATGACAAATCATTTACAAGTATCTTAAACGATCTCTATCGTGTGTCATTGCGAATCAAACGACGATTCTCTTTAACAATTTCTCTCCTATAGAACGTGTAAGCTCGACTCTAGAAAAGGTGATCGATACGATATGGCTGGCCCTTAGATCTCAAATTGACATTCCATTTGCAATCTGTCCCGTGTATAATAGGTTTTACACCTCGAGCGCTAATTTTGATTTATTCCTACTCTCACCGTTTTATAAGAGTAAGAAATTTATATTTAATGAATATAATTTGTCATTCATTAATGTTCGCAATTCGAAAAAGGAAACAAGATTTTAAATATTTGAAATTTATAAAAAATAATTATTATTTTTTGTTTGTTTATTACTGAGTTAAATATCTAACGAAACGCAGAAATAGCTATACCAGAAAGAAATATATAAACTTGATTAATATATCCATTATAAGTCAGAAACATTTTCTTTAATCTAAAAAGTACAACTTGAAAACGATACTAAAATAGTGATAGGACAATCTAGGCAGTCAATAGTTCAGACATTAATTGAATTTCCTATTGTTGGTCGAATCTGGTATTTCAGGCGGATCATTCCTTATGCAACAGCCAGCATTTGGAAGCGAATTATAGTTATAACAATCGAATTCCTATTTGGAGTCTTGACAATGGATCTTGTACTACTAGAGTTCTGATTATTCCCGCAGGCTAAACGTCAAACACAAACGCAATCGCATTGAAATGGGTCAAAATAATATTTTTATATCATATACGTTTCTTAGGTTATCTTTTCATCTTAAATATTAGCCTTACAAATGTAGTAGTTAGTATTCAATTCAAAGGTGCGTTATAAGAAAAAATATGTTTACACTATATTTCAATTTAACAATTTTTGATCAAACAAGTTCAAATCAAACAAGATCAAACAAACACCTACAAAGTTACTAATTTTAATTAATATATGTTATGATTTATTAAGTAAAGTAAACACTGAGTTCCTGTTATTGAAAATTCTGATTAAGTTTTTATTTGTAGTAAGGGTATGTTAGAATAACGTTGATCCCGACAGGTGACAGTGCCCCAGGTGAGATTTACGAGTCACGCTAAAATTACATTATGAATTTTTAAAACCAATTACGTAGATAGGAAATGTGTAAAATATAAATTATGAATTCAGTTTAGGTTGCTTAAAAATAGAAGGTTTTTCAGGAGTAGTTTTTCCTTACAGAGTTATTGACATGAATTTCACCTTGATACCTCCACGCGTTCCTTAGAAGAAGGGTCTTGACAGAGAAACGGCAACAAAGTGATCCTATAAAAGTTCCGTTTTTTCCTTTTGAAGTAAGGAACCCTAAAAATGAGTGAAATATACTGTGTGTAAAACTGCAGAGCATAGCTATAATCGAATCTATCTAACTTCAATTATATTCTAACTATTTGGTATCTCGACAATCCTGTCAAGATAAACATTTTCAGTAATAATTTACATAACTATTATAGTACAATTTTTCGTTACATATATTATTTTTATTTTGACACTGAATTTATTCAGACGTAGGATTGACAAACACTATATACTGCTTAAAGAACTCTATAGACTGCCTAATACAACTTGTACTCGTATATCGATTGAAGAATTCGTTTACTTATAGAAACGCCGCAAATATAAATGTACGGTATCCGATAGTACGGATACAGATTTGTTTTTACAGATTAGGAAATATAATGTGATATATGAATACTCGATTTTAACTATTCTGCAAAATGAATTCTTGAATTATTACATAAAATTTAATATCATATTCAAGATCTAATATTTTGTTACAATAAGAAAGGAAATCAGGTTTATTAAAGTCGATCGATCTTATACTAATATCTTTTTTACAAAGTTCGATTATATCTAAGCAGTAGGTAATTGACGGAAATTTATATTTTCAAGGTTATTTAAAAGACAATTTGCATCGTCTTCGAAACATATGATCGATCATTTGTTAGCCGCGTCTGCTAAATAATGAATGGATATTTATTGATTTTTACTCGCTGACAAGGCCTTTACGCGTACAAGAGGTCACATTGAATTATATACAGGAGAAAACAGATCCGGTAACTAAAATAAAACTGGATTAGAATTTATTAAATTATCCTACCATAAAGAAATTTGAATATCCATTTTCTCTCAAAATGAATCTAAAAATAAAATGATAAAAAATACTGAACACTGTGTATGTCGCAGCCAATTGGGATGAAACAGTCGTTTATTTAGATGGCTAGCTCATTCATTAATCAACGCCATTATTTTAAAATACAAGCTTAAATATCTATTAATCGAACAGATGATCGCAAAATTGAACAGAATGATTGAACGGCTTTTAGCGAAGTAGTTTAATAACCATTTAAAAGATATTATTACATTATAAAAAATAAATGTCCTACAAATGATTATCTAATAATTATATAAAATAAAAAACATTGGTTACTAATAAAAATGCATAAAATATTTGCAAAAGTGGAGCTTTTAGATTTAAGTCAGATGTTAGATGTTAGTCAGTACTCAGTATGCCACGAAGAAACCGGTTCGCACCTGCACCTTAGTCTAGCTTACAAGTTGATGTTAACATAAACATTATTAAAAACAATAATAAAGCATAAGTAATATTTAGTATTATTAAGATTGCTTACGATGCCATTTAGATGAAAAATATTCTGTGAAATGTGTCTGCGGATTTTAAGTCACGTGATGCTATATGTTTTAAAAGTCATAACGTTTTACAATTAAGAGTGTAAAATGACGTTACATAATTGAGGCGTAACGGTAACTCAATTGAATTTAATACCTTTAAACGAGAAATTCTTGGATACATATATATAATCTGAATCTCGGAAATCTGCTCAGCTCCATCGATTTTCATGAAACTAGCTATTATTAATTTTTAGAAAATATCATTGTGTCAGTTTTCAGGCAATGAAAAATTGTTACAATATAATAATAATAATAATAATAATAATAATAATAATAATAATAATAATAATAATAATAATAATATTCTTTATTAAAGTGACCAGTGACTCATTTTGGTTAGTAAACAATATTTCTTACATACTATGTTAGTTTAGTTATTACAATTTTTTTTTTTTTTTTAATAAATAAATGTTACAGAACACACGAATCACCGCTGCACCGTTCCATTTTTCGAGGTAGCTCCAACAACACCCTGAACGCGTTATTGTATTGAACGCGGAGAGCACTATAAGATTTTTGAGTATATCTCGCCCATAGGCTGCACGTGTAAAAGGATGTACAATATGCTCTAAATAATGTTATCTTAACATTGGGTGAACTACGTGCAAACCTACGAGCAAGCATATTCGCTCTCACCGACAATGCTCTCCGCTCTCGTTCAATGTCAGCATCATCTTTGAGATCGGAAATCAGATAGTGCCCGA
Organism: Melitaea cinxia; assembly: GCF_905220565.1. Classification (NCBI taxonomy): domain Eukaryota; kingdom Metazoa; phylum Arthropoda; class Insecta; order Lepidoptera; family Nymphalidae; genus Melitaea; species Melitaea cinxia. The sequence goes on from NC_059409.1 coordinate 9,689,371, forward strand.
GATATTTAAAATTATCCACCCTATCCAGGATACAATCACTTAGAAATACCGGTGGTAGTTCCTTCGTACACTTGCCTCGGACGTTAAACACCATTATTTTGCTCTTTTTTACATTATAAATTAAGCCGTGTGACTTAGCATACGACTCACATACTGACAATAATTTTCTTATGCCACAGAGGACGCACTCAGCAGCACCATATCGTCAGCGTAGCTAATGTTGTTCACACATACACCATCTATGTAACAGCCAACTCTGGTACTGCTGAGCTCCGCTATCAAATCATTTATATAAATGTTAAAAAGCGTTGGCGAAGTTAATTATTAGAATACGAAGTTACGTTTCGCCATTATTTACAAAGTTGTAGTAGCTTATGTGGGAAATGCCGGTCTCGATACGAGAAGACCCCGGCTCAAACCCGCTTTCTAATTGCTCTCGTGATTTTTTTTATTTAACGTATTAATTTTTTATTATTATGACGGTAAGGTCGAAAAATATTATTTATATTTCATCAATATGTTTTAAATTAAATATCCAAAAACACGATTTACCAAAAAAAAAACCGAGCTATGCTCGGTCACCCAGTTTCTTGAAATTAAATTGTATTGGTTTAATGTCGTAAAATTTGTTCAATTTAAGGTATCAAAAAAGTAGTCCGTAAATAAATACAACACTATTTTTATGTAGGTTTTATAAAAATTATTTGAAGGTTTTTCCTTAGAACAATGAACTAGGTTGCTATTGTGTTTTAGGTTTATTGTTATTTCGCTTGGAAGTCGAATACATTGAAAGCTTTTTCAATATTCTTTTTTCCATTTTCCGGAGTAATACGTAAGTTTTTTACACGAACGACCACTAATATTTTACACACACTATAATATATTATAAGAAAATTTAATTTACGATCCCACAAATATCGTAATAATCTTAGCTTTACTAGTAATTTCATAATAAGACATTCGAGAAAATGGTAAAGTTAAACTTTATCATCAAATCATATTATCATCACATCACAGAAGATCATCACTGCTAAATAATACTGCTTTCAAGCAGTGTTGTGTTCCTGCGGTCGGTAACGTGTTGCAGGCGTCTATAAACTACTGTAATCGCTTACCATCAAGTGAGTCTTACGCTTGTTTGCCGACTTAGTAGTATAATAAAAATCTTTTTAGCTATTTTGTAGGATATCACTACAATTAATAAAAGACTTACATATTAAATGGCTACCGTCGCCCATGAAACTATGTGTTTGAATTTATATTACTTTTAATGTATTAAATAAATTAAATTTTGTGAAACAGTAGCAAAGTATTTTCTTGTGATATAGAGAGACTAATAACAGCCATATATTTATTTACCTTTACCTTTACCTTTATACCTTTGTTTAAATGAAGGTAAATATTTAACAATAGTGATGGATCTTCGCGCTAATTGGACCTGTCAATGTGACGAAGTATGAATATAGGTCAAGAATATTCAGGGCTACAAAATGCAAGGAAACATATGTATACACTTTTACAAATACGGGTCTTCCCGTGATTGCCATTTTGTAACTTCCGATATTTCGTACGTGTACCCACACATGCACAAAAAAAATGTCATTCTGTCTTATTTTAGAGTTAAATATTCCAGAATACTTTCACCTAACCACCTAAAATATTTCAACGCTGCTTTTGCTGCAAAGAACGTGTCGAATTGGACGTTTTGACAAATGTGTCAACCTGTCTGTCCTTAAAACTACGACCACAGTTTGTTAATCACATGTTGGATCTTCTAGTTAAACGTAGCTGTATATAGTTCCCTTTCTTGCATAGTACGATTATGTAAAAATGAATTTAACATCCAATTTTATGAAACATTTCTTCGTGTCGTTCTACATTGTTCAGAGAAAATATTTTTTCAATCAAAAATCATTTCATTTGTTTCACTAGTTCTGGTACCTTATTTTTTTCTTACAGATAGGAAGCCTTTTTCAGTGCGGTAAGAAAAATAATCGACTAATACTAGGTTTCAGGCGCCTATTATTGTTATATTTAATACCAAACGTCAATCAAAGGTCTCAAGGAAATATCAGAATAACTATTTAAAAAATCTTTATAAATATTCAAAATTTAATTGGTTAAAGTAATTAAAAGTTTATGGTATACTCACTAAGAGCAATATTCGCCTGCTTGTTCCGGTCAAGTTGGCCTCTCAGCGCCCTTAACCTCCGTAATTTCTGCTCTTGCGCCTCGACGCGTTCGCGCAACCTTCGCAGACGCTCGCCTTCTATCGCCACCTGTTAACATCGATTATTATAATTATGACACATTAAATTTATAATTAAAGGTATAGAAACGTGCCTGTTTAAACGCGTGAAATTCACTTATAAATAAAATGAAGAGTGAACTTAAACGTCATTAAAATACCATGTACTAAATAAAATTAAAATTTGGCGTTTCACATTACGCTCGAAATACAACAAAAATCAGTTACAACGAACATTAGTTAATTAATTTTACAGCTTAGGCTTAGGCAGCTTTGGGGTACAGCTAGTCTTCAATAAATCAAACACTTGTATATCAAAGCCTATTCAAATTACTAACATGTTAGCATCAGTAACTTAACCATCTTCTGTAATATTGAATTAAATCCATGTTAAATTATTATTACACGTAACTCATGTTGTGGATATATGGTTAAGTCTGCATTGTATCTGCAATTTGAATTTAGCTTTGTGCTGTCGGTACTGTGTTCTCTACAAAAAAATAAAAAAAACTTGACCAAATCACTCATTTATACACTAGTAATCTTCTATTGGAGTATTTCCTGTCTTTGATAGGTTCTACTGTCCTATTTACACGTCAAATAACTATGTATGTACCTATGAGATCAAAATGACAACAGGCCAATAAAGAATATAAGTTACAATGTTTTTCTATTTCTTCTTCTTTGTGAAACGATGAACAAAATAAAACACTTATTTAAATTTCCCAGTTGGTATTATTCATCGGGGTTTTATTCCCTTAAGAGATTCTGCCTTTAATATCAAAAGGGTATCCACATTAATATCGTTCGTATTGAATAAAACAGGAAATTCCTAAAGAGCTTGCGGATTTCTGTAAATTTGATTTGACAATAAAGGGAACGCCGATTGGGAATTAATTCTAAATCTAGTGATTCGAACTACTTCCCAAAAAACATTCAACATATTTCAAACGTTTTGAAACATTATTTAGTATCACTATATATACATACAAAGTCATTTAAATATTACGTCCTACATTAAATACTCAAAAAATAAATATAATTTCCATACGGAATACTTTCACCAGTTCCCTTTATTTAAACGTATTTATAGTTGTAACGTGTTTGGTTGTAAGTCAAATCTATATGAAGTGTAGCGTAGGTAAGGGAATATAAAATAGGTAAGGGCAAATAGCTGAGAGTCATTTAATATAGTAGTTAAACACCTGCGTATTTTCCATGAGAAATTGTGCAACTGATATTAGCATACTATATTAGTATTGATATTACAAGCGACTTTAATTTAAATCTAATAATACTTTATTATTAGATTTATATTCATTTAATATTTATTTATTTTTTAACAGTTGTGAGTATTGATATAATGAGACTAATTTGTGGATTTCAAATAAGGTCATCTCCTTTACTTGTAATTTATATTATTTTATGTATCTTAAAAAATAATTTAATTTAAAATTTAATTAAAAAATGAATATAAAGAGAACATATTTAATATGATGATACAAAACTTTTATGAGGATATTAACGGTCATTTCGTATAAATAATGAATGAATGAAATGAACATCGTTATGCCTGAACGAAATAGATATACAACATTTTTTACACAAACGTATAAAATTTAACGTGACGATACAATATACTCATAATTTAGGTTCATTGTGATTGTGTGACTTCGAAACAAAGTAAATCCGAAGGGTAATTTTATTTATGTTTCATTCTTATTTATTAGGTGGGAAAAGTTTATTTTAAGAGCGATAAATATCGCATTAGGCTTACGGCGTCCGACTTCAGGCTGCGAGATTTATATTTTCCTCGGAAAATAATTTTCAATCTCTTACCTTTCGCAAAATTATTAGGGTTTGTATCTGCGACTAGTATCTTTAGTATCACGAGTCAACCTGTAACATCCCATTGCTGGGCATAGGTCTCTTTCTCCACATAGGAGAAGAGTCGAAGCTTAATTCACCACATTGCTCCACTGCGGGTTGGTGGATATAATCACTAATATGAATTACGGTCGCTATCAGGTGTCTCTGACAACCGAGACCGACTGCTTAATGTGATCTCCGAGGCATGATGCGAAGACCCAGAAGGATAGACAAACAGACCGGAAAGAAATATTTACACAAATACAAATATCCATCCCGAGCGGGACTCGGACCCGCAATCGCCGATGTGTGAGTTCCCACACGGTGCGCTCACCACTAAATCAGAGCGATGATCTTTAGTATAAACTATCATTATCTAGTTGAGAGTTACTTACAAAAATCATTATTAAATTACTTCGTTAAATTAGAATTAGCGTAGCCAAACAGCGTGTTTCTACTTCAAAATGTTATGATCCCAGATAAATATCGAAATTTAAAGTCACCTTGTATGAAATTCCTATTTTAATGTTAAAAGATAAGAAATATAAGTAAGCCCAACAAAGTTAGACAAAACAAATGGGATTAATCATTAAAGCAACCTAATTCTTTATCGTTACACGTTTATATATTCAATTTAAAACTTTTAAATCGCCTAACAAAATATAAAACTTGAAAATGAGGGAGGGTGGGCTTTAAATAACCACCAAGTTCTGAAAAGACTGTATTGTACACTTTTATTCATAGCCGAGTAGAGTAACCTAAGACTGTTAACATATATATTTTACAAGCTTGTTTAGATACCTACATTTTTTATTAAATTTTAGTATTTTTTTAACGCGCTAAGCTTAAGCAGTCTGCTAACGTAATACTGTTGGACAAAAGTCACATTTATATAAGAAAAAATTAATTCGCAGATACAAAGCGGCTCAGCGGATCGTCTCATCAAGATTAACGGTAATTATTTGATTTTGTTTAACACCTGGTTAATCAAAACAACTGGGACCAACAGCTTAACGTTCCCTCCGAGGCGGAATGGAACAAGAACAAATACCAAAAGTAATATTTGAACAACACAATTTATTCAGCGTTAATATAACTTTCATTACCAGTACAATAAAATGGTCGTAATTATGATACTAAAATAAACATTTCTCACAATACGGCCTCCATGTGTATGTGTTTAACAGATGTTGTGAAATTAAATGTAGAAAAGACTTACGTGTTTTAGTATTGATCTCTTTATTGTCTAAGCAATAATCCCTTAGACACATTAAAATTTTTTGAAGATCTCTAAAAGTTTTGATTACATTTAAATTTGTAAATAATAAAAGATTTGAAATATACGATTAAGGTCAATAGTTCTTGCTCATAATGAAATTTACGTTATTGTTATAAAATATTCTTCTGACAATAAGGACAATCCCTAGAACGACGAACCAAGGAAGCCAATTAACGAAGAAAAACAATTCATTTCAAAAATATGAAGAAGCGTCTTCATTGAACGTAAGTTATTTTATACTTTATTAAATACACAATAAAGTAAAATATCACTAACTGTTACTGTTTCTGTTCGGAATTAAAAGCTTCGTTAATAAATTATTTGGCTTTCCTTCAACGTCTGAAAAGACCCCGTTTATAAAGACTTATTCAATTATTGATAATACCAGCGACTTAATTTACATTAACTAGCAACGCTGGCTAAAAATAAAGAAAATTAAACTATATTAGGTTTAGGTATAAAAATCCTAGAATTCTTTCCCAACTGACACGGTTTTACCCGTAATAAATTTCGAAATGTGTCAGATTGATTGTGATTTATAATAGCTGAATTGATCATTTGAATCGTAGCTTAGTAAAGTGATGATTTATAACCTACAAGGTGGGTTGCTAACTGGCAGTCGTCATAGTAACAAGGTCAAGGTCCGGTGTATTGGTATATTTTGTAGTCAAGGTGCGGGTGGCTATAGTCTTTTCACACGTTTCTTCACATGAAATGAGAAAGGGGTTTAAGTTCACGGCATAATTAGGTACACTGATAGATATTGTTGAGTGACCCGCAACTGTGCCTTAAGCTAAGGCGCCCGCGCATTGAGAAGAGAAAAGACATTCCAATCTTGAATGAATGTACGACGCATCTTTTTATTATATAAAGAACAAGCATGTGATGCTAATATATAGTAAAGGTTTCATCTCGCTCGCATATTTCTCCGACTTGATTTACATTTATTTTTCACTGAATTTGTTGTTCAATAAAAATAAAATAAAGGCTATATCACTCCTGAATAGTGTAGCTTTCCGTTAGTAAAAGAATTTTCATGATCGGATCTGTATTTCCGAAGATTACCCCCGGCAAACAACAAAGTTAGAAACTTTACCTCTTTATAATATTAGTCTAGATTAGTATAAAAGTATAGATAATACGTCTAATAAAGCCAGACTAGTAGTCACTTTTGACACTTAGCGTGTTCATTCAATATTGAGATCAATATTCTGAAGCTAAAATATTTTTTAAAGTTTGGAATTAGAAATAACTAAACAGAATTTTCTCTATACAATACAAAATTTTCTGAATATCAAAGTAAAGTATGAAAGGAATTTCATTTTCATTTGAAAACGGCAAAATAAAGAAATCATATATTAAGACCGAAATGTCGCAATGTCCTGTTTTAAATTAAACGCGTAACTTAAAAGCATTTGCATAGTTAAATCTAATAGAAATTTTAATGGACAATTTTCATACCTTCCCTCATTATTTTCATTTTTCGCTTCCTTTCATTCTCGGGACACTATTATAAAGGTTGCGTACGAAAGGTGAAATAATAAAGAAAATTAAACATTTTTTAAATAATTGTAATTTTTTTTTTCTGGTATAGTATATTACTAGAAGTTATTTAAATAAGTTTACGAAAAAATTGTCGTGTGAGTTGATTAATCACAAGAAGTATTTCGAGCCAGTGTATTTTTAATGACACATTTGTTAAAGATGAGTTATAAACCTTGAACAAAACCACTTTTCATATACCTAATTTTTTTAATGTTTATTAACTTTCTTTACAGAAGCCATAGTATTACATATTCTATGAAAATTTAACGTAAAGCTCACCAATGATGATGTAAAAGGTAGATAATAGACTTTGATATACAGAAGACGTACAAACATCCAAACGTTTAGTAACAGGGTTTCAAAGTATTTGTATCCTGGAAATTAAAATTAAAAAGTTACGAGTCTGAGGGCCAATTTAACATATAACATAAACTGATCGTCGATAATGTTAACCTTGCACATAAGTTACTAAATAAATAATTTTTTTCTTTTGGAAACTTACTTTATCAAAGATTACTCAAAAAGTAGTTATCAGATCTCGATCAAATTTAAATGATACTACAAAACAAGCATCAGCTTTCAATTAAAACAATAATTATCAAAATCGATACACCCAGTGATAAGTTATGCAGTGTAATACTACGTAAGTCGACGAAATAGTCAAGTAAATACTCATTATTAGATATAGCTCAAAAATTACGTTACATCGCAATCAAATTTAAATGGGACCACATGAGACACGCCACCTTTCGATAAAAATAAAAATAATCGAAATCGGTCTACCCAGTCAAAATTTCTTAGGTAATATACGTAAAAAATACACGTGAATTGAGAACCTCCTCCTTTTTTGGAAGTCGGTTAACAAAATTAGTTACACTGTTTACGAATAGACACGCATGCCAGGCGGATAAATTGAAGTTCGCTCATGAAAAAAACAATCCAGATAATTTTATAGCATACAAATCGTAATAATGTTTAGGTATATCACATAACATTCTGAACTTTATCAGCAATTAGTTCCGTTCACCTATCTGTTCCTTTTACATATCTCTTTGAATAGATACTATAGTTACAGTACGAACTACATTTGGTACCGCAAAGCCACAATCATTTGTATTGTTGTATTTCCGTACATGAAGCAACCGTTAATATGAGAGACGTAGAAACTAAGATAGACTAACAAACAGTTTACCTCTACTAAAGTTTACATATTGGATGTGCCGTATACTAACAAATTTGTAGATATTTGAAGTACCTGCAATAGTGTTTTACTCGTTACATGATTGCTTTATTGAAACATGAAACTATAAAGATTGAAATTACAACTTATTATATATATATTTTTTTTAATTTTGTAAATATTGTTTTTAAAAAATTCGCTATCTCCTAGAACACTGACTACTGTTTCATGTTTTTATCTATTGATTAAACTTGTGTGATAACGAATTAGCAGTAAATAATATTATAAGTGTTTAAAGACTTTTCTAATTATGGCAACATAAATTACTCAAAGCAGGTCGCTTGCTTTGCTCATCCTACTAAATTAATAACTGAAACGCAAATCCCCAGTTGACCTTACCACCTCTTGCTTGCGGCTAATTTTAAATTACATTTGCTTAGAAAGAAAATATAGAAATAACAAATATTTATGAAAAAAAAATGAAATCTTTGTTCGCGGTTTAATGGTTGAGTTTTTATCCTTTATTTGTATCAATATCTATATATACCTAATTTATAACAGAGCGTCTGACGTAAAAGAATTATGAAAATGAGCAATGCAACTTATAACATTAACGCCTTTACGAAAACTTTAATTATAAATATTATTTGTTTATCCTTACATAAGACAGACAAATTATAGTGCAGTAATATTGCTAATCATGTTAATATGGAATAATTTGAATATTGTTTAGTCATATTGTCATCATTTTATTTTAAGACGTTTTGTCGTACACATTACTGTCGGGAAAGGCATTAAATACGCTGGCGGAGCCGCATGTGGCATGTTGTAAAGTAATTTATTATTAACTAGCAAGCAACCTCCGTTTTTCTTTGCATTATTGAATCCCACGTTCTTTTGGTAATTTAATTTTTATTTCTCGTAACAACAAAATAAAACTCTTAAAACGTAGATGGACTTATGTAAAAATTAGTAATTTAAATTCAATGTAGCTCATTACATACATACAAAATACTATACTATTTATATAAAGTTTAAATCTACGTCATTTAACAGAACAGACGCATATTACAAAAGATTTTCTTTTTAAAGAAATAATAGCGCCTACATATTAGAAAAGTTCAGAAGACGATGGCTTTAGAACACCCAAAGATGACTTATGGCTAAGTTGTAACTTAAAACACGATTAAATACTACGGTTCATTTTATTTTAACTTTAATTTTAACTTAAATACCGGTAACTACAATTTTCATGTCGATTTATCTTTTTAATTTATAATAAAATAAAAAGGGCTTTTGAAGCGATTCATCAGATATACGTGACTACAAAATGAAGCGCCTAAGTAAAAACATATTAATGTCTCACTACAGAAAAGGCTCATTTCAAAAGTTCCCCTACAACACTCCATCAAGCTTTGATATTACGAAGAGAATTTTATACGTGTTTTAAATTTCTGGCGTAGAATTAACTGAAGAATAAAATTTATATAATATTTAAATTGTAATATATTTAGATATATCTCAAGGGATTACGTATAGAGTTAAGAAAAATGTTTTAAATCATTAAATATAATAAAACTAAGTTGATAAAATGTTCGTGCCGATAAAACTTAAAAAGGAGTCCCGGCACGATAAAGGGACCTATATAGTGTGATAGCCCTTTATCCCCCCTCGAACAAGAAAGTTCCCGTTTTAACCTAAAGGGCGTGTTTTTAAAGATATAAGGGCTTTTCCTACCCTTCAACTTTAAGTGTAGTGGCGCCATCTGTTGTCGAGTATTTGAACTTCATTCAGAACAACGATTATTTGGGTTGCATTTTGAAAGGCACTGCGAGCAATTGCAGCATGTGTAGTAATGGCGCGAAATTTAAAATTCCAATTTCAATAAAGTTTTAAATTACATTTGTTACTATAATAAAGTTATTAAATTTAATGTATTTATAGAGCAGTAGCTAACTTATATTTTGGAGTTATTCAAATTAGTTAACGACATAATTTTAGTTATTCAAATTAGTTCTGAAAACATTTTAAAATTTAAGTTTTTAAATTTCGCGTCTTTACTACGTATGCTACAGCTGCAAAACCTATTGTTACGGCGGACGATAATGTCGAGAACATTCTAGAAGGTGTGAGAAAGAAAATATTCTCAAACTTTCTCGAATATCCTAGAGCCTAGCTCTCTGAATATATAAGAGCCCGGTGTCGCCCGCCATAGTTCGATTTGAACAGCGAAACAAGCGATTTCGAAACGAAAAGGAAAGAAGTTATTAAAAAAAATTAGGGATTGGAAATTTTTGTTAAATACCCGTACGAAGCCGGGGCGGGAAGCTAGTATTTAATAATGCGGAATATTGAAGCTAGGCTTAGATTGCGATTGGTAGGGATTAGCATTGGAAATAGCTAATTGGCTAGTCCTTTTCTTTTATAAGCCTCATTTTATTATATACAAATGTATTTATTATTAATTACATAGCGACATAGTCAGAAATAGCAGACAAAGCTCTTAAAATTAAAATTAAAAATATACCAAAGGTAAAGCTAGAAAAGGTTATTTAAAGGAGTGAAAACCGGTGATATATTCCCTCAAAATAAGTGCTACAAAGCCGGAAACCACTGTGGCTAAGCATGTTTAAGCCGTTGTAAGAAACGAAGCAAGTAATCCTATTAAGAATGAATAGATGTTAAGGGCAGGATAACGTCTAATAGTATAATAACTTAAGTTGATCCACCTTTATGAGTAGTTTCGAGTCCTCCGTCGATTAAAGCCTCTTAATGAGTTATAATACAAGATATGAACGCTGGCAACGAAACTATTTTTAAAGAATGTAGTATGAGAGCGAAGTTGTATTTAAAAACCGGCCAAGTGCGAGTCGGACTCGCGCACGTGCAGTGGTCCGTACCTTTATATATAAAAACAGCAAGAAAATCACGTTTATTGTATGGGAGCCGCCTTAAATATTTATTTTATTCAGTTTTGGAGTATTGTTATAGCGGCAACATAAATACGACATCTGTGAAAATATCAACTGTCTAACTATCATCGGTTCATGAGATACAGCCTGGTGACAGACGGACGGACAGCTCAGTCTTAGTACTAGGATCCCGTTTTACCATTTGGGAACGGAACGCTAAAAAGTTAAAACATTATACCTACTTATTTTATGTTATAGTACAAAATGTATCCAATGGGGATTATATTTTAAAGTTTGCCACTTTATTTATTTATTTATTTATTTACAGAAGAAAAAAAGATACAATTTATGTGATAAACAGTGCAGCAAAAACAATGCGCAGTTTAACAGTGCACTGTGTTTCTAAAGTAATAATACTAAAGTACATACGACATTATATACTAACATAAAAATATGATATAAAGCTTTACAAATATAGATTATACATGTGAATATATTGGAAAGAAAAAAAAATAACATTAAGTGGTTAAAAAATAGTAACAATCATAATAAAAATAATAAATGCGGTCATGTCAATCTCTCTCTTTAAGTTGGTCTAAAAAGAATTTTTTAAATATGTTTTTTATAGTTATTTTTTTGATTTTTTTTTTAATTTGATGGCAGATTATTTATTAAGAATGGAATAATATATTCAAGCGTACGTTTTCCATAAAAATTACTATGCCTAGGTATTTTTAATGTATGATTTGTAATATTTCTTGTTAGTGTATAGTGACTCACTTTTATTTGAATGTTTGAATTAAAATATTGTTCTATTAATAACGTATATTTTATTTTAGTATGTATTGACATTACTTTGCAGTAGTTAAATAATTTCAATGAGTTGTTTTTGTATTTATTTCTTATGTATATGGGTATGATTGTTTTTAAGATTCGTAATTGGAGATGATAGATTCTATCGAGATGTGATTTAAATGTAAGACCGTAGGTGCTTAGTCCATAAGATATAATAGATTCACTTAAAGATTTATAAAACATTAATAGTATTGTGAATGGAATTTTGGGTTTAATTATGGTTAGGTAATTTGGCTAAAAGGGCACGTAATTTGTCACAAACATTGTTTATATGTACCTTCCAATTGAGGTTAGTATCTATAGTAATACCAAGGTAACGCTGAGTTTTAACAAAGTCAATGTGGTTACAGTAAAAAAAAAGTGCAAGCAAAACATTATCTTGGAAGTACTGTGATAGTAATTCCATTATAGATGTTTTCGGTACGTACTGCCTTTATTGGTTGGAACATAATGTATAATATATTATGTTTATTCTTACTTTTGTAATATCTTTGTGTAATAAGAGATTCTTTTGATACGCTTTAGAACAAAAAAAAAATACTAACGACAGAAACAGTAAGCCGTGTGACATTGATATTATTCGACAGTTATATGACAGCAAGTCTATACGCACGTGTAGACAATCTGATTTAAATGATACTGAAACTGCGAAAATACGAACACAGAAGTTTGATCCAGTGAATATCAATTAACGTGTAACGCTGACATTTTCTCAAATAAATAGAATTTTCTGACAGAAATTACGTACCTACACTTATTTTAAATCCCGAACCCGGATGTCACGTATTCTTAAGGTGAATATATAATCAGAAGAAAAAAGGCATTTCAGTACTATCATAAAGGTAAAAGAAAAAACGTCTAGAATTTTGTATGAGTTTCTTATCGACATTGCTGTAGTTAGAACATTTGGAAAGATACATAAATATTACTGTTATGTATTAGCTGGTAATATTGAGCGATAAATTAAAGTTAAATATTCACACCACATACACACACGCACGCATACATACACACAAACATGCACGATATTGAAACTTCTATCAATCCCGATAAACTTTCTCAATAGAATGGTACCTGATGTTGCCGCGCCTCCTGCTGTTTCAAGTAACGCAGCCGCTGCTCTTTGGCGCACAGCAACTGGTGCTGGGTATCGATCTGCTGCTGCTGTCGGAGCGCCATCGCCCGAAGTTCACCCAGCGTCAGCTCCACCCCTTCCCCCAACTGCAACAAACACAACAAAAACGCCATTGATTAAACTTTACTAGGTCTCTCCCTCTCTCTCTTTCACTCTTTCTTTAGCCTATTGCAGTCCACTGCTGGACAGAGGCTTCCCCAAGTTTGCGCCAAACTTTCCAGTTTTACCCAATTACTAGGTACAAAAAGTATTTTAATTGGATTTCTTTTTAGGTGTTTAGGGCAAATTAAGCAATGCAAAAAAAAAATCTTTAAAATCATTTTAACTGTGTACTATTCAGATGTGTACTATTCAGATGATAATATCAATCAAAGTACGATTTGGGTTTCGTTGAAGAGACTTAATATTCAATACACAAAATAAAAATAATATTAAAAACTTATCTATAACATCATTTCCATAAAGAAACAACAAAACTGATCAAATCTAATAATAAAACAATTTCTTTCCGAAGATTACGACACATGGTATCAAAAACATTTCTTGAACGTTATCTTTTTGAATACATTGACTAAAAAGTGTTACGTAGCTTAGGAATGTTGTATGCTAAGTTTATTAAGATAAGTTAATAAAAGTTATAATAAAATGTGAAACGACATTTTCGTGTTTTGTTATAAAAATAAACAAAATAAACAAACGCCTTTTATAGGTTTCGGAATAAATTATGAGGTTCTTATTAATTTTTTGTTAAAAATGGGCTCAATTTTATTTTGAAAAAGTTAAGAGATATTATGTTATACATTAACTCAAAAAACTTTACAAAGCAATAAATACACCAGTTTACACTGCTTAAAGCTTCGTTAACAGTACAATCTTATAAAATTAAAAACGTGTTTTTTTACCCCCATGGTATATAATATATGAATGTGCGTACGTTAACTAGTTTTAAAATTAAAACAGGAAGTTTAATTTAATTTACAGTTCTAAAAATTATTTATTCGAAAATTTTAAAGAGTAAACGCTAATTTGATCATCGGCTATAATAATTAGAAGAATCTGTTCATTTATTCGATCCGAATCGAGGTTTACTTCTCATTAACTATCTGCAAATTTGCTTTGCAAAGTTTACTGCAGTGTAATATATTTTTTATTTCACATTTCCTAAAATATGGAATAAAAATTCTAGGATTCATTTATTAGTTTAATTTAGTTGATGAGTAGGTTCGATTTCATATTTAATTGAAAATGTTTTAATACCATATAAGCTGTTATAATGTAATGTAATTCAACAAATAATTACATTTTCGAATTATATCACCAATTCATGAGTTTTAATCCTATGAATGAAACACAATACAATAGAGTTAGTCAATGCCAGTTAATTCCTGCGTTCGGTTTTATTGGCACTGTCAGATCCACGGATTAAGCACCGAAAATACCAAATAAAATACAGCGATAATTCAGTTTGAAAGGAATTTCATTCTGCCGTTTGGAATGTAATTCTATGGTTGAGTTTGTGACGTTTATTTGTTTATTATTTAATGTTGTTAAGCGAAGATTCACATGTCTTTAAGAACTTTCGCTTTCATCAAATTTAACGTTAAATTTGTAGAGAAACTATTTCCAAGTCATTCCCTCCGCCATTACTGATGTATGACATCAAATATTTCACTTTGTCTTTTCACGTAACCCACATTCGTAGCGTATTTGTAGAAGCTGAAGTATGAGTGAAACTCGGCGATAACCGGTAAACTACCAACTGCGACTTTTGTGCTTACTTAAAAATAATTACAATTTTATACATTTGTTGCTACAATATTGGATTAAATTATGTTTTATTTTAAAAATAATATTGTAACATCAACTGATTGACTGAAACAACAAAAGTGATTTATGGCCTTATTCAACTTTTAAGACTATTATTTTTTTAAATCAAAATCTAGAATTTATAATTCAAAAAATAATTACGTTTTATTTTATAAAGTATTAATTTAATATCATTAGAAAAAAAGGGGTTTTTGATTCCGAAATGGATTGAAAATAAAAAAAAATAAACAAACGTACATTTTACAGAAATAAGAAATACACTGTCTTTTAGATACAATGTAAAACATGTTTTATAAACCCAATTCTTCGTACATAATAAATTGCCTTATCGATTGTTACTATTGGGTCAGAAAAAGTTCGGACTTTTCCCTTCAGCGCCATAACGGAAGAATTAAGTGGCCGAATGTAAATCTTGACACTTGTTGATAGCGTCCGTCCGTGGTAACGTATTGGCGAGGATATGTTACACAAATATGTTAAAGCCGAGGATATTTCACAACACGTGTGTGACATGAATAATGATCGTGTAAAATATGCGGAATTCGGAAAATTTATATCTTTTAACGAATATGGTAAATTATAACCTACATCAAATAACAATATACAAAGTTTAATTAAGTATTGCGTCATTTGTATGAACATTTTTTTTCTGATGTTATATATATTAGAGTAAGTTTTATTGTTACGAATAACATAAATCGTGTTTAAATTAATTGTTAGGTAAAAAAGAAAACAGAATTAAAATAAATAATGTGTAACTAGAAATCTCATTAAAATTCTCATGAAAGCATCCCACAACTTAGTGTCTAACTTAATCATTACAGACAGATATTACGAAGAAAAGGTCACACGTGAAAACCTTTTAAACATACGTACACAGACAGAAATAGGTTAACGACGAAATAATGCAGGCGCGGTGCCGCGTTTGAATTACAGTTTCACACGCGACAGTATTTTGCATGTGAATGCAAAAATAGGGTACAAAGCTTATCAATGCGATTTACAACATCTTTGCCTTGGAAGACAAACTTAAGGAGGGTTTATACTAACTTTCGAATTCTAACTTCATCCCTTTTAAAAAGAACAATAGAAAAAATTGTGATTATATTATAAAAAAAAAATGATTATAAAAACTTTTAGCGGGCGTCTAAACCACCAGAGATTCACAGTAATGTATTTTAAATGAAATAAGAGATATTTACCTATTAAATTAAACTTATACGAGTACATTTCTTAAATCAAACCGCGTGTTCACCACAAGCGGATTCACTTACTAAAATGTACAAAAAATACGGACACGGACAATCAGTACGATTTTCGTAATGATTGTTTCATTTGAATTCCTACTTAGAAATAAACAAACACCGGTATATGTTCAAAAAAGGAGTAGGTACAGACTGACATGCTAAACATAGTCATAATAATTATATTTCAACTGTGCAGATTTTCTTTTGAATAACTTTTTTTTTACCTTTAAACCATAATTTTTTATTTAATAAAAACTTATATTATATTATGTTTCCGTGTCTGTAAATTCATCATTCATTAAATTTAAATATTACAATTCTCCGAGTTGAGCAAAATTTTAATTGTACTTCAAGCATCTCATTAACATCGTGGAATCCTGTAATGAGATTTTATTGTAAGAACTTCGCAAGAAAAACGTCCGCACAAAAATTATATTAGTGAATATGCAAATAAAAGGCACAACGCTAATAAGTTTCTTGCGTTATAATCATCATCTATCAAGGTACTCCAATATACATTTACATCATTTAATATAAATAATAATAATAATAATAATAATAATATTTATTGGACACAATCATAAATTATACAATACAGATTACCCTGACTCCTGCACTAGTTTGCACTGTGTTGCAGACGCCAGTATCCTCCCCTTAAATATATGTAATGACAAATTATGGCCTTAAAAACTAATTAAAAAATGTATAATACTAACTAAATAAAAAATATATAAAAGAAATCCCTTCTAATTAATAACAAAAATCTATTACAAAATTTTTCACCTCAAGTATTTTCTCGGCTTATTGCTAGGGTTCGCTTATTGCTCTTATCAAGGTCTGACACGTTATTAGTGTATAGACAGAACATTCTTATCTCTATTGACAAAAAACTTATACATCAAAATAGTATTCTTTAATATATTAATACAGTTTTTAGTACATTTACTTCCATGTATCTTGAAAATCGTATTCACGTTATTTATAAGTAAATTGCTTCTTATTAGTCTCAACTCTTTATCACGAATCTTCATACCCTATGAACCGGATGTTCACGCTGGTAGGTCAGCTCATTTAATTCTTACAATTTAATATACATTATTACAACTTTAGCGCAAATTAAGTTCCGCTATTAAGCTAGCACCGGGTAATTTAAGTTTGACAAGTTTTAAGGTCAATTACCGTCCATTCCATATGTATATGGAATAGTTAGGAATTTCTAACTACTTTCGTGGCAAGTATCACTTCAAAGGTACCTACTGAGAACTAACACAAATTAATTGCTCGCTTAGAGTGAAACTGACGCTTTAGAGTTTAATTCACTTCGTCTTCGTGGTCGATGCCACGCAGCATGGCTTCGTCATACTAATTTGATAAATTAATTGATAATTATATACTTGAGTAATTAAGCACCTGCAATTCGTTATACAACGATTTACAAGATATTAATCCAATTCGAATTTAACTCACGTTTTAATAATAAACATATTATGCATTTCATTATATTTAATAATAGTGTAACTATTGGCTACGTTATGACATATGTACTTGACACTGTAGTAAACAAGTATAACTACCGGGATTAAATGACTACTAATGAAATACCTACATTATCAGTGATGGTTTATATGCTTACTCTAAGCTGTTTCCAAATATATTATCGACTAAAACCTCCGCATGTTTGTAATAGCATTTATTTCTAATCTTATCTCGGATACCCGCATCTCGAATGCACTTTGGGTATTTGTGCTTGTTCTGCAGTTGCGACTCTCTAAATCTTGCGAAGAGTGCAGACTAATCTTTTAAGGATTTAAGGTTCATGTACAGCAATAATATAGATACGAGCATATATATGTGTGGATTATAAGTATCGAAAAAAAATACCAAATATCGTTTACAACTCAGATTAACCACCGATTTAATACTATCGAAACTGATTTTGATATAAACATTAAGCATATACCTTAAATTCGACTTTATGGATAAATTTATAATAAAAGCACGTTTTACAAATTACAAAGTAATGTCAAAATTTATCTAGTTATGATGATTATGACTAAAGTTAAACGAAAAGTTAAACTTGAACTTAAATCACGGCTATAAAAAACTCAGAAGGATAAATTAAAATATCAAGTATATTATATAAATAGTGACTATAGATAAACGTTGTTTTTTTGTATACTCTCTTCAAAACCATAAAATACAGAAAACGTATTTTAACAAAGTACATAGGATAAAGACAAATAAATATTCAATATGAGGTATATTAATATGGGGTTTGGAATATATTTTTATTTCATTATTTATTAATGTTTAATTTTATCTACAATACGTTTTCAAATTGTACAAAAGCGGCCTTTGAAAGAAAGAAATAGAACACATTATTAAATACAGTTTATTTTTGCAAACAAAAATTATATCCTTAAAACGAAAATACAGTTAAATCTCAACAAAATACTCTAATAATAATTTTCTTTCGACGTAGACATTCAATATTATTTTACTGGTTCAGAGAAATTTTGACAAATTATTTGATAAATTTGATAAATTCAGTAGAAATGTAGACGACAGTTCTTCATCTCACCTGTTAATAAATGATCGGAATTGAAATCGGGATTGGCCTTTATTAATTACTTGATTCAATTTATACTTTAAACGTAAGTTTATCAATTCATTAAGGAATCCTCAGAAACACTCAGAACATTTCACTTATCGATACTATAATATAAAGTTGAAAATGTATTTTTTTTTTCTTTGAATACCTTTATCAGTCTTCCATTAGAAATATTTCATCACTCATCATCATCATCATCATCATCACTTCAGCCTATCGTAGTTCACTGCTAGACATAGGCCTCCACAAGTTCGCGCCAAAAAGGGCGTGAACTCGTGTGAAAGATTTATATTGATAAAAATATAATTATCACATCAGTCAGAACAGTCGTTGGTACAATTAGACATAATTATATAATAAAAAGTTTTTTTTTTGTTACATCATTTGTTTTAACTTTATTAACAAAATCTCCTTTGTCCTTGATTTGTTTATTTTTCCATTTGTGACAGACTTGTATTTTGGAACCGTAAGCAAACGTGTTGTGACGACGCGTTGACGCACAGCACTGGTTTGTGGCTGCTGCCCTGGGGGTTGCGGGTTCGATCCCCGCTTATGACAAACAATTGTAATGAATATTGCAGAGTCGTTGAAATTATTATGACTTGCAACTGCTTATGATTGCTTATATTATGAGTTTGAGCTTAAACCGTTTCGCTGCTTAAGTGCAAGTCGGCTGATATACAAGTCTCAGAATTTGTTCTAAAACATGCGGTTACCCCAAAGATATTTTACTTTACAGCAGAGTTCTAGTCTGTATAATTTAAGAGCAACTAAAAATTCAAATCCGATATCAAATTTCTACGCCACTGTACCTGACAACAGCTACTAACTTTGTATAATACAGCAAACTACTACACATTATTAAAACTTAGAACTCAATCATCCATCCATCCATCAGCCTTTAAAAGTCCACCGCTGCTGCTGCTTCCCTAATTTTTGCCACTACGTCCGGTCCTGCACCCTCTGAATCCAGCGACTTCCAGCTGTCATCTTAAGGACTCAATATTAGTATATAATATAATGTAATTATGTATGAGCTCAATCAATTATATACTAGGCTTAATATTGGTATATAACTTATTGAGATCATACATAATTACAAGAAGGACGTTATGTAGATATGAAATTTGCATACTTTATTTACTATAACATACTTACAACTAAAAATAAATACGAAAATGTATTTCTTTCTTAATATTTTTGTAAGAGTACAAATAAATGTCGTTAAAAATAAACTAAAATACAAAACTCATGAATTTATTTTATCAAGGTCTACTTAACTGAAAAAATATAACCAAGTATACTGAATTAATGTCATGGCATATTAAACAAATCTAAGAATGAAATACAAATAACAAAACGACATACACGAAAATAAAATCAAATTTCTTTATTTTGCTTCTATACGAAAAATAACATTTAGAATTGTTTTTCCGAGAGCCGAAATTCATCTACGATCAGAAAATGTTATTTAAGATTACATTTTCATATTTCAAAAGGAATCTGTCCCTGTAATACCTCATTTTGTACATTTGGCGCTGTAGTGAGTAGCGCTGACGCTGAACAAAAAATATTACGTCACATCAATGTCTCGAGATGTCAAAAATGGAATAATCAGCAATAAAGAATTTCTATCTCCTTTCAATTTTTCGAAATACGCCTTGTGAATGTATTCAAAACTCGTAATAAAGAAAATGATTGTGTCTAAATATTTTTTATTTTTATTACTATGCTCCTTCTACTTTTTTTAATACTCTATCAATTAAATTTACACAAAACTATGTAAAAACTCAACTATTTTTATACTGATATGAATTACTGTAAAAAGAGTAACAAATTTTATCTAAGGAAACAACTTACTATTGTATCATCTACCATGCAATTTTTCAATAAAAGTCAATAAATTGTTGACGTTACTATCGCAAGAATCCGAAAGATTTTGTTCTCATATTAATGCGTAAAAAATTTAGTTGTTTAATCAGTGAGGAAATATTTTACTTAATACTTTAAAAGACTATACATACAATTACTCAAATGATAGATTATAAGCTTGTCTGCGAATTGCTTATTAAAATATTAAGTTTCTTAATCTAATTGTGATAAATTGTAATGAATATTTATAGCAGAATATTGCGTGTCTACTGAACAAACTTTGACAATTAATTTTCTTAGCGGCATGCTACACAAAATACCCAAAAATGGCTTTGTAAATATTAAAGAATATAAATATTCATCGCAATATATCCTTTAGCTTTTAGAGGGTAAGTCTCGAAATTATGTGAGCTTGCATCCTTTTACTGTGGATGATTTCTCCTTACCCTCCTTAATATTTGAGTTATGGATATTACATGCATTGTTATATCCTAAGTAGTAACAGATTACATACAGTTTAATTTTATTTATAATTCTAAAGTATATATTTGTAATTTATGTAAGCTAAATAAGCTGAACAAAACTCAGAAAATGAGGCTTATAAGCTTTATTTTTATCTATATGTCAGATATTAATAGGGAAGAAGGTATACTTTTCGGCTTGAAGGTATATTTCTCTTTCTCATCGTCTCAGAGTACTCACTCAGTCTACTGTGGGCATAAGTGGGTAATGTTGACACAAGTAAACACAATTAATGATATCACCAAATTATTATAACACAGGAATCAGTTAACAGAAAGGTAACGCAGTACGGAAGGCGGGTAGTTATTAGTTAAGGGGGCGAAGACTAACTTCTTAGCATTCGATGGATTCACGGTTCACCGTGCGGGTACCGAGTCCATCGTGTGGCAGAGGGAGTAACTCAGAGCAGTGCCTAGGACTTGCGACCCAGGTGTAGGTTTAAGGAGATCTCCTTTGAGATGCGCATCAACGCTCACCTTCACTGCTCGAGTTATCCGCCATAATATGTAACAATTAATTCGTATGCACAAATTAATTATCGAATGAGTCTAGGTTAAGCTACTAGCAGGATACAACAAATGTATCGTGTCAAGCCAGAGCCAAGACTACTTTAGCCGAGGTGACACCGTTCGTTTTATACACGTCAGAACAATTCGAGTAATATAATAACTGAGGGTAGGTGACTATGGAACGATGTGCTAGGTGGCGCGTCGATCACCCCACTACTCTAACAGCTAATAATTGACAACTGACATTATCTGAATACACCCAAGTCAAACACTTGACGTTCCGTATTCA
This sequence comes from Melitaea cinxia, assembly GCF_905220565.1. Lineage (NCBI taxonomy): Eukaryota > Metazoa > Arthropoda > Insecta > Lepidoptera > Nymphalidae > Melitaea > Melitaea cinxia. Next base: position 9,711,271 of record NC_059409.1, read on the forward strand.
TACCCTGCGACACGGCCATCTTGACAAGTCACACGTCCTCGTGTGATGCTGTAAAAAGGAAAAAGGTACTGCGGTATCAAAGTCTCATCTCGGCCTATCCTGATTCACACTTAATCAAGGATAAAGTGATAGTACAACCACTTTTGATAACACACCATACAACCATACGCGAAACTATCATTAAATCAAAATTAACCAATCCCGATTGGTATGAACAGGACTCCATTATTAGTTCTACATAAAGTCGCTACAGACTGATTTCAGTGGGAGGTAGAAAAATATCTAACTTGAGGTATGCCGATGATACTACTCTTCTCACTCAAACAAAAGAGGACACGGAACACCTGCTGACACTTCTACAGACAACAAGCCTCTCCTTTGGACTTACGATCAACAGAGATAAGACCAAAATGATGATAGTGGATCGAGCCGAACTAAAGCATCCTGACATCTCTATGATTGGCAACTGTGAGGTTGTCCAATCTTATGTGTACCTTGGTTTCACTATTGCAAACACCGGAGGATGCGAAGACGAGATTCGAAGGAGATGTGCTATTACAAGATCTGCCGTTGGCAAGTTAAAAAGAGTCTGGTGCAACCGTAATATCACCAGAGCCACGAAAGTCCGCCTAATGAGAGCTTAATCTTTCCGATATTTCTTTATGGCGCAGAAACGTGGACGGTTAGACTCAAAGACCGACGCAAAATCGATGCACTCGAGATGTGGTGCTGGCGACGACTGCTGCGGATCCCTTGGGACAGCGTTTAGAACCCATATTTCGATCCTACAGGAATTAAAAATCAAGCAGAGATTGTCGTCGACTGTGCAAACTCGAATCCTGAAATATTTCAGACACATTGTTCGAAACGAACAATCCATAGAGCGACTCGTTGTCCAAGGGCAGGTAGAAGGCAAGGGGTCACGCGGTCGATCACCTACGCGCTGGACAGACCCTATCAAAGCTGCGACACAGACCTCCATAGTCCAGAAGAAACTAACTAACTAAACTAAGAAGATAGTCGCCACTGTCACCTAAATCGAGCGACAGCAGCTCATGCCACTCAGAGAGTGACGATAACCTTAATTAAAAGAGTCGTTACTGTCACCTAAATCGAGCGACAGTAACTCATGCCACTCAGAGAGTGACGATAACCGTAATTGAAAGAGTCGCTACTGTCACCTAAATCGAGCGACAGTAGCTCATGCCACTCAGAGAGTGACGATAACCGTAATTAAAAGAGTCGTTACTGTCACCTAAATTGAGCAACAGTAACTCATGCCACTCAGAGAGTGACGATAACCGTAATTGAGAGTCGCTACTGTCACCTAAATCGAGCGATAGTAGCTCATGCCACTCAGCGAGTGACGATAACCTTGCCACCTCCATCGAGTGACGATAACCGTAATCAAGAGTCGCCACTGTCACCTAAATCGAGCGACAGCAGCTCATGCCACTCAGCGAGTGACGATAACCTTGCCACCTCCATCGAGTGACGATAACCGTAATCAAGAGTCGCCACTGTCACCTAAATCGAGCGACAGCAGCTCATGCTACTCAGTCAAACTCTACGTAAAAGGGGAAAGTAGACAAACTACGCTCTAAACTTAAGATATTTGAAGAACTTTACAATAATCTCAGTCATAACTAATCACTACCCATAAATCACGCAGCCATGTACCATCGACGTTATCACAACCAAAACTATAGACGTACTCTACTTCCACAACAAGTTACAACCAAGCTTTCAGAAATCTCCGAGTGAATACCTCTAACACCACGGCTCTCTAGCCGAAGAGCAAACACATTACTCTCTCACAACGGTCTCCATAGACCACGACCTCCGCCAGAGTTAAACGCACATCGCACATCCACGGACTACGAAATAACTACTGGTACGGTCAAACACATTACGGTCGATAAAGTCATTCACTCAGGTTTCTTAAGCTTCATTATCAACAAGATCTTAAATTACATCAATTTCGCCTGGTACATGACCTACTGGTATTTTCCCTAACCTATCGTGAGTTTTGTAGGTACGTTCTAATTTTGTCTGATTTACCTCTTCGTTTTGAATTAAGACCAAGTCACCAATGTCAAACTTTAAAATTTTAGCCTTAATTTTATTAAATTTAAATTTGTCGTAACTCGCACTCGTTTCTATGTTCCTAGCCACTTACTCTGCTATAAAAGGCAAAGAGAACCTATCTGGCACCGCGTTAGAGTTCATTTCTTCACAAGTAGGATAGGACTCACAAACAGAAACCGACTGGGGCAAATGATGTTAGCTTCTATTAGCTCTCTAATCTTAGAACGCACTATCTACCTTTCATCTGGACTGAGCCTGTAAGACGTTAAACAATACGGTAAACAGTATGATTCGCATCATGAAATCTAATTATTAGTTCACTAGATGTGACACGCGTGTGGGGTAAACAATCATTAAAATCGTGAACAAATTCCTTAAGCAAGGACAGCAGAGATTCATTACTCAGAATACCTATGTCGATATCGTTAAGACTGTACAAGAATTCCGATTCGTAAGTACAGGTAGCAACAGATTTTTATTTTGCGATATTAAAAAAACGACTCAGTAATGCTAATTGTACACCTTGTTTTGAAATTTCTCGACCAATGATTACGTCATATTTGAAACAATCATCGGGCAATCACATGAAGTAGAATCTATAAACGACTACCACTAATCAACGCGTCACAAAGGACTTGTTCAGTACAATCTTCATTAGCATAACCTACGGCCTGTAAATGAATAATCGCCCTATGAAGTTACGGCCAACAGTTTGTCTAACAAGATAACATTCGGCACTGGAATCAAAATAAAAATAGTACGACTCACAAGATTGTTGTAATTTTCCACAAACGCCTGCCACTGTACAGACATCCACGCGTCGCTCTGCTACAGCGCCGCCGGGATTGCCGCGACGCTGAAACTCATCACGACGCTCATGGCCGTTGTGACAACCACGGCTATTGCGGCGACACTCACGAATGGGGTTGCGACTACCGCGGGGGCTCGATACTACGATCACGCTCACAATCTGACATTGTAACTGAATCGAAACAAAAACAGAATCGCAAAATCAATCGCTACACAATTACCTACGTATCACGTATTAAAACAAAACTAAATTCAACAAATAACCGGTAAATCGAATAACGTAATCGAACACTGAACAAAAACCACTTACACACCGATAAGAATACAACAGAACGACCGAAAAGAACTAAAATATCGATGTACCTACCAATCACCACAAAATATTGCAACTAACTCGCACACTTGCTAAAAACAGATGTATTGTCAGAGGGTAGGCCTATAACTTCACATATTTTCTGAATAATAGCTTCCATACCGGAAGTGAAGAGAGACATTTGTTCGTTCAATGTAACTAACTAAATTAATTAAATTTTGAAAGTGGGGTTGGATCTGATCCCGCTTCTGATGTCAGAAATTAATAAGAAGGAAGAAGGTATACTTTTCGGCTTGAAGGTATATTTCTCTTTCTCATCGTCTCAGAGTACTCACTCAGTCTACTGTGGGCATAAGTGGGTAATGTTGACACAAGTAAACACAATTAATGATATCACCAAATTATTATAACACAGGAATCAGTTAACAGAAAGGTAACGCAGTACGGAAGGCGGGTAGTTATTAGTTAAGGGGGCGAAGACTAACTTCTTAGCATTCGATGGATTCACGGTTCACCGTGCGGGTACCGAGTCCATCGTGTGGCAGAGGGAGTAACTCAGAGCAGTGCCTAGGACTTGCGACCCAGGTGTAGGTTTAAGGAGATCTCCTTTGAGATGCGCATCAACGCTCACCTTCACTGCTCGAGTTATCCGCCATAATATGTAACAATTAATTCGTATGCACAAATTAATTATCGAATGAGTCTAGGTTAAGCTACTAGCAGGATACAACAAATGTATCGTGTCAAGCCAGAGCCAAGACTACTTTAGCCGAGGTGACACCGTTCGTTTTATACACGTCAGAACAATTCGAGTAATATAATAACTGAGGGTAGGTGACTATGGAACGATGTGCTAGGTGGCGCGTCGATCACCCCACTACTCTAACAGCTAATAATTGACAACTGACATTATCTGAATACACCCAAGTCAAACACTTGACGTTCCGTATTCATACCCTGCGACATATATATAAAGAGTTGGGAACTTGATATTCCGCACCGCGCTATAGGTTGGTGGGTATTTTCTACCAAAAGCAATGCTCATTGTTAGCTGTTTATGATAATGAGGGCTTTCCGAGGTACGGTGAAAATATAATCAAGCACAAACACACAGACCAAAAAGTGTATGTTTTTAAAATTAAAATTATCCACTCTCAGCAATTACAGACGCACGATCGCCGACTTCAATAAAAGTTTCATTACTACTTCAGAACAGCTAATACACACTAAACACAAAAATATTAATTTCCATAAATAATTACAAGGTTTCCTAAGCAATGAACGCAAACAAAATGAAAGATTTATACTCTAGCCAAGCCTTACTGACGTAATCCATACCCTTAATAAGTACACGTTAAGGGTGGGGACAAGTTATTAGGAAATCAATACTTATACTGTCTCATTGTACTAATTTCGGCCAAAATGACCACTAAGGGTCGAATGAAAATAACAAACCATATAAGTACTTTTTTTTTTAAATTAATAGTACTTTTTTAAATTGGTTTACATTTAAATAAACAGTTACTGAAAATTGTCGGGATTACCTTGTTGTTCTATACTATATTTTTTAGTTAGAGAAAAACTCAATATCGAGCCAATTTTGAAATTTCACGTTTATATCAAAAGACGTAGAGTTTAAAATAGAATACGATTTAGACCAAATGCTGTACGTACCGGTACCGACTGCCGTATTCTGATTTATTAATCGAGTAAGCCTTTGCAACGGGAATAATGAATACTTTAAATACCACGGAATGCAGTACGAAAATCGACTCTATTTATTTTCATGTATTCTTTTGTACTTTGAACATAACACAGATAAATATCATGAAAGCCTTTATCACATGCAATAACCTTACCTCTATGTAATCGCTTCATGGCAATTGCCTTGACCGAAATACTAATTCACGTTCTTAATAGCGTTTTCTTCGTCACAAATCTACATTTATAACACGGTGTTTTACTTTTACTGTGTGATATAATTTGAATAAATTATTAGAATTGAAAAGGATTATTTAAAATAGACTAATAAAATGCTGAAGGTAGATGTTATGGCCTACCTTTGCTGAATTTAATTACTAAACAATTAAGCTAATTACTTTACAAAATAATCCAGTAATAAATTTTACACGAATTTCAGAACAACATACTGTTTATTGGATTACAATAAACTCATTAGCAGGTTACCAAACTAAAGTAATGCTTACGCATTACCAATTTGTTAATTATGGCTCATTATGTAAAAAAGATCATTATTTTAATATTGTTTAAGATTTTTGTAATATAAATTTGGGCTCAGTGCATATTGACATAAGACTACAGTAGTCCCCTAAGAGGCCATTTCACAAATGCCTAGCATATGTAACGCTGCAGACGGCGCAGATATAACAATAGTCTAACCCTGGCTCACCTCTTCACCCTGTTTTGTTCTGCCCCTATTCTTTCGGTTGACATTATAACTTCCCTTTTGTCTTACCTGGCATAGACGACTTGTGAAAAGTCAAGTGTTGTACAGAGGGAATTTCAAATAAAAGACAATACAGCCTAGATTTAAAAATGAAACTCACGTCAGGTCTTTATGGAACCCGATAAAACTGGCAGTTAAAAAGACAAAGTAGTTCTTCTTCGACCTTGTCTAAAAGCAGACATTTTTCTGCACTTAGATTTACCCATCCTTGATTCTCCGCAGCGATGTGAACGCCATTCGTAAGTAGAAAAATGAGGACGCTTATTTTGTCCAGAAAATAAATAGATTCGACGACACCCTTCGTATTTTGGGAAACGTGGCGGTCATAATAAAGACCATTGTTGCTTGCAATTACGGAAACCTTAATACAGTGACTACGGAATAATTTATGACCCTCTGCTTTTTGCGGTAAACAGCTTAGGACTTTTACTTTTGTCACATAATGTTTAGATTTATGACAAAATATTCGAAAAATGTTTTAATTAAATGCTTGAACTAAAGCGCTTCATGAAAGCAGGTAGAATGTTCGTTTAATACTCATTCTTTAGCTATTAAAATGAAACCCTGATGCTAAACAACCGTTTGAAATTCCTTACTTATTCAACGACCAACAGAATCATGTCCATAATAAACAACGAGTCATAATGTGTTCGGGATATGCCTTAAATTTATTGTATATGCTGGTAATTTTTGTAATTGTGCGTTAAGCTAATACAGGCACAGTTATCATTAGCAAACAGTGTATGTTTGCAAGATATTAAGACGCTCACATTTGTCGAGCTTACACGTTTAATTCTTGGGCAAAGCTTCTAAGGCCAAACCTATTTTTAGACGCGAGTTAAGTATGTTAGTTAAACTTTTGCATTTTATGAGATTTTTTTGTTAATTCAGGACTTTATCTAATTTTTAATACATAATCATAATTAAAAGTTCCATACATTGAATTATTTTGCAGTTCCATGTATAAAATAATGTAATTATTTGATAGTTGATATTCATAGAATTATTGTAACTAATGGTCGCCCAGTGGTCGAAATTCAACCATAATTAATTTTAATTATAAGTTTGAACATTATTAAGGTTCTGTTGTCAAAAAGTAAACTTCTATAATAATAAAGAAAAGAGTATATATGCGCGTGTGTGTCAAATTGTATGGTGTGGTATAGTGTTAATGTATTCTTTATGCATAATTTAAAAATATATATACTAGATCGTTCAATAAGTCCCGAGACTAACCTGGAAATGGCGCATATATTAAAAACTCTTTTGATTTTTAAAAAGTACTGGCTATCAATACAAGAATATGTGTCAAATTTTTAAAAATGGAACAATAAAATTATTGATTTTGAAACATTTAAGTGACGCTACGGTTGTAATTTCGATACAATGGAAAAAAACGAGTTTCGCGTGTTGATAAAACATTGTTTTTTTAATGGGAAAAAATACCGTTGAAGCACAGCAATGGCTTATAAAATGTTATGCAGGATCAGCTCCCTCTAAAGCAACCATTTGTCGGTGGTATGCCGACTTCAAACGCGGTCGCATGGACACCAATGATGGGGAACGCTCAGGTCGTCCAAATGAAGCAGTGACTCAACAAAATATTAACCAAGTCCTCAAAATCGTATTGGAAGATCGGAAGGTAAAAATGCGAGAGATAGCCGAGATAGTGAAGATTTCAGCTGGTAAAGTTTTCACTATTTTACATAAAAATTTGGCCATGAAAAAGCTTTTTTCTAAGTGGGTGCCGCGTTTGCTTACAACTAATCAAAAGGAACAACGTATCAATGATTCAGAGCGATGTTTGGCGCTGATGAATCATAATAAAAAAGATTTTTTACGTCGGTATGTAACAATGGATGAAACCTGGATATACCATTTCACTCCGGAATCCAATCGGCAGGCAGCGGAGTGCAGAGCGGCTGGTGAAAGCCGCCCGAAGCGTCCAAAGACTCAGAAATCGGCCGGTAAGGTTATGGCGTCTATATTTTGGGATGCGCATGGAATACTTTTCATCGACTACCTTGAAAAGGGGCAAAATATAAATAGTGACTATTACATGTGCTTATTGGAGCGATTGAAGTACGAAATTGCGGATAAACGGCCTCACATGAACAAAAAGAAAGTGGTGTTTCACCAGGACAACGCGCCTTGTCACAAGTCCGTGAGAACGATGGCCAAAATTAACGAATTGGGCTTCGAATTGCTTCCTCATCCCCCTTATTCGCCAGACTTGGCCCCCAGCGATTACTGGCTGTTTGCAGACCTCAAAAAAATGCTTCAGGGTAAGAAATTTGACTCAAATAGTGAAGTTATCGCAGCAACGGAGGCTTATTTTGAAGCCAAAGACAAATCGTTCTACACACATGGGATAGAAAAGTTAGAAAAGCGTTGGAGGGACTGTAACGCTCTTGGAGGAGACTATGTTGATGAATAAAAATTAATTTTATAAAAAAAGATCTTTTTTTAGTACTTAGTCTCGGGACTTATTGAACCACGTGTTATAGCGCGAAATTTCATACTCCTCTGTCCGCGTACTTTTCCTAAAAATGAGTACAAAGTTTTTGCTTCACGTTTTAATATATATGTATAGCAGCATATTTTAAGAAGTCTAGCAGATTTCGAGTAAATCACACATGGGGCCCGATAAAGGTACCCCTTTTATCATTTCAGCTACAGAACACCCTAAAAGTAATTTTATTTTTATAAATAAGCTTGTACAAAACAGGAGCGAGAGAGTATAATTAACAGCGCCTGCATAATAAAATCGTTACGAGGCAAATTCTGTACATTGGATATTTAAAAAAAACGTAAGAGTGCACCAGCAAATATATAAAAAAATAATTTAAAAGTTATCGTTTCAAATTAATATCAATACAGCGGCCAAAATCATCTGAAATCTTTATACATAAGCGTAGATCTAAAAATTACCTAATCAATATACACATCGTCTACACAAATGAAGTTGCATGGACGCATTGGTGAATACGAGTATAATAAGTAAATGTTTATCTCATTTTCCTATTTATTTAGAATTAAGTTATATGCGCTTGTAAAGTTTATAAGTGTTTATGGAAGCCATAAATTTAATCAAGACATTACTAAGAAGGATAAGCCTAAGATTTATTGTATAGCGATAAGAGAGTTCTTTAGGAGAATTGAAGCTAAATACTGTTGTCTTTTCGCAAAGTACTGAAATTCAGAATAAAATCGGAATATGTTTACGACCCAAATCTTTTTCGGTTATACGATCATTAGGATCTTGAAAGTGTAAGTAATTGGGTCTACATTTATTAATACAGCATTTTTGTCTTAAAATATTCTGATTGAGATGAGAAGCAGTAGTATAAATAATATAAATATTAATTATGGTAAATATTATGTTCAAAGCTTTTTAATTAATAAGAATTGGCTAAACACGACTTCCTCGCAAAGCGTTAGATACCACGACGTTCACATTATTTAATACAATATAAATATTCCGTATTTCAAATGTCTTAATATTACGGTTCTAAAGATATCCTTAGCTCAGTAGGTTCTTAGTAAAATGGTTGGTACCCTTTGGGTATAGAACCCTAAAACAAGTTGAACAAACCAATTATTCATAACCACCGTTTATTTAAAAAAAAACACTACATAATGAAAACAATTTTTACAATTGAAAAATTCCTTTTATTAATAAATGATTTACATCAAACCACGCTATTTACGCACAAATGTTGGTTGAGAGTATATTTTTTACAATGGCAACGTGTTCAGTTTACATAACCTGTAAAGGTAAATTACCTTAGCCTTAATTAAAATGTTAATGGATCCTATATTGGTGCGTAAGTTCGGAATGAGCCCGTTACGATGGGAACTGAATTTTAAACTATCTACGGCCTTCTTGATATTTAATTTGTAGCTTAACACCGTTATTAATTACGAAATTTTGGACGTTGTAATGCTAAGGTTATGTACTATGAATGTATATTGTAATATTATATTCAATACAAAAACCGGTAACGACGATTATGTTTTGGATGTGAAAACGTGAGTTTTATTATAATATTTAATAAATTGCAAGGAAATATTGTATTTAATAGAAGAAAATGTTCGAAGAAACTTCATCTAATTAAAAAAAGATAGACATATTTAGGATAAAACACTGGTAGATAAGTTTTTTTATTTATAAAACAATTTAACCTAATTATGACATATTGTGCTCGAGAGATATTTCATTTCATTCACTATTAAATTTATGAGCCAGAAAAGAGTTTTATATTGAAAAAAATAAAATATACTTTACCGCATTAATAAGCTCATATTTATTTTAGTAAAATATAATAAAGATTTTATAAAATAATATAACAGAGTCCTGATACTTCATTCAAAATTACGTAATTCATACATTTTATTTACTACTGCAAACTCAAATGCTCTGAATTATAGTAAAAAGTAAATTATGAATTATAGTAAAACGTAGTATTACGTGTAGAATACACGTTTCTTGTGTGCTAGGTAAATTAACTAAAAATAAATGTTTAAATAACATTCTAACTCTAATTCCCCTCAATATTCACTTTCGAGTTTATTTTAGTCTAAAAGTCTGAATATGAATAACCGTTTGGTCACTTTAATACCGAACCTAAAATCGGTTTAATGCTTGAATAATTAATAAATTAAGAGCCCGCGAGGGCCAGACTTTCTTTTCACAAAAGCTGAAAATTTCTCAGCACATATGCCCTCCACCAGGAGAAGCAATGGTCAAATAATAAGTTTGACTCATAGTGGCTTTGGCAGACACTAGGTATCAAAGGCGTCCAAAACAAAAATGCTTCTACAGTATAGAGGACCGGATGTTTCAATATAAGACACTTGAAATAACTCCAAACGTTATGCTCGTGTTTTCTAACGCTCGCGAAATGAACACTTTAATGTTTATTTTGTGTTTAGTAGTATTTGAATTATATTTATTAAACGACACATGTAAGAACAGCACTAAATTAAAATAACATGACGTTGTTTATTAATTTATTATTTTAAAACACCCAAATTGTAAATTTAAAACGGATAAGATTTGTTTCTAAGGGAAAGATCAATTGGTATATGATATATACTATGATAACACAAAATAATGCTGGATGATACAAACGATAAATCCACCATAACACCTTGGATATGCTATTTTCTTCATAAAATGTCTGAATAATATGAAATTTCATATTATTATGTTACAAAATTACCATCTAACTAGTTACGAACAAAGCCGACAGCTCGCCTGACTCCCAGTAAACTTCATAACTGATTTAAGCTCAACTAATTTAATTTCCACGCCGAGTTGTGTATTTTAATTTTTTTCTAATCTAAATATTAGCATTTATACAAAAATTTAATAAAAATTTCTTAAACAAATTTACAAACACACATACAACATGTATATGTTCATCATCATCATTTCAGCCTATTGCAGTCCACTGCTGGACATAGGCCTCCACAAATTCAAGCCAAAAATGGCGTGAACTCGTGTGTTTAGCCTATAATCACCATGCTGGGCAGGCGGGTTGGTGACCGCAGGGCTGGCTTTGTCGCACCGAAGACACTGCTTCTCGTCTTCGGCCTCTGTATTTCAAAGCCAGCAGTTGGACGGTTATCCCATCATCGGTCGGCTTTGTAAGTTCCAAGCTGGTAGTGGAACCGTGTTATCCCTTAATCGCCTCTTACGGCACCTATGGGAACAGAAGGGGTAGCTATATTCTTTACTACCGTAGCCACACATCGAATATATAGCTATAATCTATAAAATAAATTTAAACAAAGTGAAACGCTACATTATGTAATAAACACAAAAACACAGTACAAAAAATACCCCCAGTATTTAAAAATAGCTTCATTTCATTGTTAAAGATCCCACACAAATGCAAACAAGTCAAACTGAAAAATAAACCTTTTCATTCTTGAAAAACAATTGAAAACTTTTAATTATGAAGCAAAATTTCAATTTATATTCAATTCTTAAAAAAATTTGTAAAGTGGAAATCGACTAACTGTTTTAAATATTTTCAACTTATTTTAGGTTCTAAGGTATGTCGAGTATACGCTATTGTACGCCTCCAAGGAGCCGTGCTTTATTCTCACAAAATTAAAAGTACGGAAAATGCTTTCTCTTAAAACTCTATTTTTATAACAATGCATTAATATACTATTAAATAAACACTTTTATACAGAATACACATCAAACTATAAATTAAATAGCATTTGAAATTATTTTTTTGAAATTATTGGAGTAAAAAGAATTGATGAAGTAAAATTAAGCGAGAACCACTTGATGAAATAAGCTGTTTTTTTTTTGTTATCTCATGAAATTATTAAGAAAGAAACCTATAGAAAATGAAGGTTTAAAAAGTATTAAATTTTTTACATAAAATATTTTTGCTAATTTTAATATACAAAATAACAATAAATAAATTTTCGATGATTACAGAATTGATCTTCATTAAATATCTGCATAATGATATGCAAACAGTCCTGGTTCCGTAAATTTAAAAGCTTAAAATTACAAAAATGGTCAAGAAGAGGCAAGAAAAATTTCGATCGTAAAGCGCTCTCTAATGCTTTGCATTATGAGTCGTGCAATGTTTACTGCAAATTAATAGAATAATGTTTAGTGTTGGATTAATGGCGGAGGCGGGACGTTTCATTACAAATTTTGATAATGTGAAGTATTTTTATGAGATTAAAACTCAATAATTAATTACCTATCAACTATTACCTGGATGCGTGCAGTTTTGGATTTCCAAATTTTATATTATGTATTAACAGTTTTTAGTTTTTTAAATACTAATGAATATAAGGTATAACAATTTTAGTATACATTTATAAGTTTTAAACTCCGTTCAAGAGCACTGTTGAGCGGTGGTGTGTATAATATTTTTCAAATTCAGGGACTGTTATCTGTTCAATTTAGACTTTGTTTTGCTACATTTTAACATTTTAAATCAAACACTGCTTATCAATTCTGAACTTTGTTTTGTTAACTGCTCGAGTTATATATCATATAAATAACTTTTGTTTAATTTACGAAATATTTTGTCAAACAAAGATTACTATAGTAATTTGTTAAAAAAAGGTAAGGAGCCAAACAGAGTTCAATATTAATCAGAGATGTTACGAATATGATCTACTATATATATTCTCTATATATATGACCTTGTCATTTGTCATCGGTCAGAGTGAGAATTTAACAAATTTGCCTTAGACTATGTTTAAATTTTTAATTTTAGGTGAACTGTTTTACACACTATAAAAAATAAAATCCTTCTTTTCCTTTACGTATCCATTATCAAGAGGGAGTAATGAATGCTTTTTGAGACGTAACACGACTCTTATCACAAGGCCATCCATCACAAAGCTTTGGTAAACAATGCTGCTTTTGCCTGATTTGCGTATAACAAAGAAAACACTGATATTTCGCTATGAACGCTAGTCCTTAGTTACATAAAAACAACACCACTCCTTATTTAACAAAAAATCAATTAAATTCATAATCAAATAAATAAATTAAATTAAAATCAATTAAATTTACTTCAATAACAACGAAATTTAATTTAATGTTAAAACATAAAACATATTGAATGGTAATTGTATATTCTGTTAATAAATGTGTGACGATATAATTTTATTAATTACGCCTTAATTTATCGAGCCGTTTCATGATAATATAAACGTAGAATATACTTTTTTTAATGTCATAAAATTGACAAAAAGAATATAAACTCACTTATGTAGCTAGACAAGTTATCTACATAGTTTAATAAAATCTAAGATTACTTTATTTAAGTAGGCTTCAAAATAACATTTAAATCGTCATTTTAAAAACTGAAATTATATTTGTTTTATTTAATTAATTATAATTTAAACTCTATAGAAACTAGATATCACTTGTTTTCACTTAAATTGTTTTTTACCTATGGCTATGGTTCTGCTACGGGTTACGAGTAGTAGGTACGAATACCACTAAGGTGCTATAGAGTGTAACCAAACAAATTATTCTGGTTAATGTAATTTTATAACGATGAAAGAATAAGTAATATTGTTCTACTAGCGACCCGCCCCGGCTTCGCACGGGTGCAATGCTTTTACTGAATATACTACAGAATGTCTTTATTTATAGTGTGAAGCTAGCTTATAGCATGGTTATTAACATAATAACAACAACATTCAAATATGCGTCGTTAGATTACACGTTGTTACAGAGTGCATTAAAGGAATAAAGGTTCACTGCTCGTTCCCCGTAGGCAATAGCTTGATAATATGTAGCCTATATGTACCCGACTTCTTAATAATATTCGTGTAAAATTTGAAGTAAATCCATGCAGTACTTTTTTAGTTTATCCCGGACATACATACAGACAAACAGATAAACAGACAAAAATTCTAAAAACTATATTTTTGGCTTCGGCATCGATTGTAGATCACACCCCAAATATTCTTTTAAAAAAATATTCAATGTACAGTTTTGACTTTCCTACCATTTTATTATATGTATAGATTCAATAATACATATAGTCAAAGATTACAAACATTACGACTATTACTATTTTTGCAATTTCTTAAATCATTTTATTTATAAATATAATAATAATTAAATATTATAAGTATAGTATAATGGTTATTACTTCATGAAAACTGGTGGATACTAGCAAGATTCGCTTTCTTGCATGGCGATTTTTATGAGAAATGACTTCGTTTCCTTTCAAATATCGTTTTTCATTATATAGCTTTGAATTTTTACAAAATGTATTATAGTTTTATTTTAGTCTCCATGAAACAGAAACATACATCTTATTGACAATTTACTTATTCGTTCTCTGTTATTGAAACATTTTTATGTCTAAAAATTTGTTATTGTTTTTGGAATATTTGTGACTTATAATAAAATGTAAATAAATAATAAAGTGTTTTCACAAAAATTTGCGTAGTTTTAATATTGGTACCTAATTATTTCATGAAGCATTTTTTATTCTTGAAATCTTTTTTATAATCCAATAATAAAAGTTAATTAAAAAAAAATAAAAAGAAATTAAAGTTCGCTGTTCTAATTTAATAGAAGCTCTGAACATTTCATAATTGACATAGCAGATTTTTTCAGCTATAGATATAATTAAGTTATGAAACCAATTGTTTGTATTGCCTATTAATGAGCAACTGTATTGTTGCAAACTCTTCTTATTAACTTTCCTTGATAAAAAAATGGAAAAATATATTTTCTTTGTGGAAGTCCACGATAGTATTATTTATTTTTCTTTGTAATTTAAACTTTCGTGTCAAAACGAGGTTTGTTCCATATCTTTATTTGTACGTTGTTATTTATTTTACTTTACCACTGGGAGAAAGGAATTTTTAACGTAGCTTCGTAAAAATTGTTATACTTTTTTTGGTATCAAGAGTGGCCTGTTTTCGAAAGAATAAATACATCGAATATAATTTAAACAAAATTACTATTTTTAAATATTTTTATATTTAAAATATGATCTTTTATATTTATTATTGTTTCTTTGACTTCTTTGAATGAGATACATCAAAGTAACGCTATCTTAGCCGATTAATTAAGAAAACAATTATTCCTAAGTGAATATAAAATAGGTAGACATTTGCCAGACAAAAGTAATAAGCCGGATAAGAAGAGAAAGGCGAATAGAATCCCAGGATGTTTCAGAGGTTCATTAGCATACAGATTGACCCGCACAACGAAGGCTATAGAAACACAATGAAGTCAATTATATGTAAAATTAGACATCTAATCACTTCTTTATCAGCGAATTTAGTTTACAATATACAAATAACTAAATACTTCTGCCAATTAAAAATTTGGATTTATTTCGTAGTTCAATAATTATATTTGCTCGCAAATGAAATAAACAGACTTCAATTACATCGATAAGTAATAAAACGTAGGTAGACGAAAAAATAGTCAAGTAAATACGCGTTAGCAAAGATTAATCAAAAAGTTGTTATCAGATCTCAATGAAATTTAAATGTGACCACATGATAAACATAAGCTTTCGATTAAATTAAAAATCATCAAAATCGGTACACCCAATAAAAAGTTATGCGGTATAATACAACGTAGGTCTACAAAAAAATAATCAAGTAAAAACGCATTACGTATAATAGCTCGAAAAGTACCTAGTGGTATCTCAAATAAATTTAAGTGGGACCAAATTACACACACCACCTTTCGATAAAAAAAAAAAATTGTCGAAATCGGTCCACTCAGTCAAAAGTTCTGAAGAATACATAAAATAAAATAAAATACAGGCGAATTGAGAACCTCCTTTTTTGGAAGTCGGTTAAAAATACACATATTATACTGATTTTTAATTTAGTTTAGTCCTACCTGATTGTCCTTTACAGCGGTACCCTCATTCTTTCTTGAACAATCAATATTTAAACTTGTATCGGTCATAGTGGCTTCGTCTATTAAAGTTTCTTTGCTATTTTTTCTCGAATGTCTAATGAGATCTGGTTTTTCTGCGCTCATTGAATTATTTACATTTTCATTTGTACAGTTCTCCCAGCCCGAGTTTCTGTCTTCGTTAGTACGTGATTTATCTTCCCTGCTTTTGATTTTAAAACACGATATTGGTTTTTTATCCTCATCGGCTTCGTCACGACTAATTGCTTTATGCTCTAAACTTAAACTTTCTTTATTTTCCTTTTTGATAAGTCCTATCTTAAGACGCTTTTTCTTGCCGTTCCATTTCATACTGACTGATTTTGACGTAGCGCTGTCGTCACTAATGCTATCGGAACATACGGGGTTGACTAGAATCTTAGTAGATTTTGCTTTTCGCTCTATTTTTCTTAAATTTAACAAGTTACCCGATGTATCAACATATGAAGGCAGAGGTGTCATTGACGATGAATTCTCTTTCATATTTTCATTAATTTCATGTTCGGTATTTGGAAATATACTTATTTTCATAACTTCATTAGAATTTTGACGTATTTTACTACTAGATCCGAGTGGCCCCATGGTAACTGGTGGTCCTCCTTTAAATAATAATGCTGTCTCTGTTGGCTGACACACACAAGCTAGCATTTTCACTTAAACATAAGAGTAGATACTATCACTACTATCACTTACATACTTTGGTGTTAACTGTTATATAAAATGTTTTGTTAATTATTTTAAAAAAACCTTAAATATGTCTGGAAACACACAATTGATTAAATAGAAAACCTTTATCTTTAAGTTATATGAAACCCTTTTTTACAAGAGTATTTACGAGATAAATACCTATGTACTTAGTGGTATCATGTCGCTACATAGCGTCCCAACGTTCTTACACCGATATTAAAGTTCCGTTCTGTTACAAGGACTTATGGCGCATTGTTTCTAGATGAACGGATGTAGGCATCTCCTTGATATCTTTAATATTAAATTTATATAAAACGTATTAGATTACTTTATTTGACTATAAAGCACGTGTATAGGAATTATTAAAACTAATGCTTGTAGCACATTTCACATTTATTCTTTTAGTTATATAAACATAATAAGAAATTGTACATGTTAATAATAACATACTTTTATTATTTATTTAATATTTTAGCCTACATATTTTTTAAGGAATATATATAAAAGATCACTCGCCGTTCAAGATAACATAAATTACTCGTATCGCTGGAGGCAGATATATTTTATAGCGAGAAACACAATATGATACAAAAACAATCGTACAATGGCTAATATTATGACATTGCTGGGCTTTTATCACGAAATTTCAAATAACTTTTAATTACAAATTTGATTTAACAAATGAAATACTAAAAGACTTATTACAGAAAAGTTTGTTAACATTATAATGTTCTCTAATGTCTATGAATTTATTTTTAACGAAACATTGTTTAAGTTAAAAAACAGGTCAAGTAAATAATAACACATACATATGTATATCCTCTTAACGTGTAATAAAAGCCGCTTGACACTGAAAAGAGCGAATTGAATGGAGCCTCGAATAGTACCACGACAAAGGAAAAAATGTGGTTGGAATTTCTTGAATTAGGATTACCAGTCAGAATTCGACGCTAGCTTCATCATAAATGAAAGGAAAACTTTTCTCTCAGTATACTTTATACTACTCTATGAGTTGAATAAATGGAAAATTTTTTCAAATATCTTTTAAATTTCATTTCTCTTCATCGTGACAAACATTTACCCAGTAATTTACCTTGGGTCTGAATAAACGCTAATTTTTATAAATGTTCGAATTTTAAATCACAAACACGATACAAGTACCTAAATAGTTTATTTAAAAAATCCATTAAACAAAATAAGTGAATTTATTTTCTATTCTATTTTTTTATATTAACTAAATAAAAGAACTTAACATATATTATTATTTTGATCCATTTTATACATTCTATCAGTTGACCTATAACCTTTTTAGTGCATTAGCGCAAAACTCATTTAATCTCAAATTTTCCGTTTAGAAACTCCATTAAAGCATCTAGTGTTATGTGTATAAAACGACCATTGGACTGAACGGCACTTCGCGTTAGCTTGTCCCAGGGCTATTTTCCAATGTTCTAAGAGAGTTTTTATGTAATGGACGTTTTAAACTCTTTATATAATAGTACTAGTTTTGCCCGCGGCTTCGCTCGCGCAGGAAACCTACCTAAGGAAGTACCTAAAGGTTAAAACTATTTTTTTTTTTTTCTATTGGAGTACCTACGGAGATTCGAATTGAATAATCACGCCATAGTGGTGAAACGGAAAAGTTCAGAATTTGTATTGGGAAACAATTTAATTAATTTTATGTCATGTCCGCCGTCTTAGACTTCGAAATAACTGCCATTTTCGAATCAACGTCCCAAAAAACATAAACAACGACACCCATGTCGATTATTAGGTTTATTCACCCGATTTCACCCCCTAAGGGGTTGATTTTCGGAAAATCACGAAATACGTATTTACTGATTTATTTTTGGGAGCACTCCTACGAAGTTTAGAATCGCAATGTCTATTAAATATTGTTTCGCCATACAAATTTTGAATAATCATTTTAGCCCTTTAGGGGTTAAATTTCGAAATATCATTCCTTATTCCTTGTATACATCATAAAGGGAAATCCTGTGCAGAATTTCAGCTTTTTTAGGTCCAAGGGTTTGGGCTGGGCGTTGATGAGTGAGTCAGGACTTGTCTTTTTATAAATAAAAAGATATCGTATTTATTTTATATATTTATAGTTTAAATTTTGTAAAGGGTAAACTAACGTCACATTAAAACTAAATTAATTTATCCTCCAAGTATTCATATTTTATTCTGAGGCACAGCAAATATTCTTCAACACCAAAAACAAAAATTAAAAGGCGTGTGGGGTCTATGGAGCCCCGGTCGGAACGAAATTCTTTTTACTTTTTGATAGACGTTTGCTGTAGGTACAGTCATAATTTACATTGCAAAATATCACGTTAACAGAGTTAAATTTAAAAAGCTCTAATAAAAAATATTAATTTCTATATAATGACTAGCTAACCCCGCAAACGTTTCTTTGCCCTGGGGGGGGGGGGGGGGTTAAGCGAGTTAATAACATATATATGTTATTAACTCGCTTAATCCCCCCCCTTATAACTTAGGGGTATGAAAAATAGATGTTGGCCGATTCTCAAGACCTACCCGATATGCCCACAAAATTTTATTAAAATCGGTCGAGCCGTTTCGGAGGAGTTCAATGTTTAACATCATGACACGAGAATTTTATATATTAGAATTTAATTTAAAGAATAAGAAGAATTTTTAGACTTAATGTACATGCATTTTTTAATTTTATTTACATATTCCATGCACAAAGCTGTACATGACATAAATAAATAAAATCAAAGAAACAAGGATAAATTATACACTTGAATGATAGAAAATATTTGAGTTACTTATATAGTGTACCTATATATCAAATAAAAATTTAGAAACTTTTTAATTTTATTTTTCTAATATAATTTTTTAATTTCAGAAATAAACATTAATTATTATAAAAATAAACAAATATATTTAATCATTATTTTCAATCATAGTAATAATTGGTTAGTGGTAACTATAATTTTATTGTGTTTGCTCACTAACGAAAAAAACCGACTTCAATTACATCAATAAGTAATACAACGTAAGTAGACGAAAAAAATTCAAAAACGCACTAGTCGTCACTACGATTTTCGAGGGTTTTCCTCGATTTCTCTGGAATTCCATTATCAGATCCTGGTTTCCTTATCACACACACTTGGGTTATCTCCTTTCCAACTAAAAAAGAATTATCAAAATCGGTTCATAAACAACCTTGGAGGATAAATCGAATTGAGTAACCTCCTCCTTTTTTGAAGTCTGTTAAAAATATGACACATGGTTGACACCTAATTTTATACCCTAGCAAAAAGTGTCGAAAAAAGTACGCTTGTTACGCTTTTTTCGATCTCGCTCCGTGCGTGTACCGCGCCGCGATAGGGAACTTCGATCCAAAAGAAACTGCAGTCCTTACCTAAGACATACTCGTACTTTATTGATTTACATAAAAAATATATAATTATCACGAGCGTGTTCAAAGTATATTAAATAGTTCCAGTCTTTTTTCCTTTGAAATTTCGTTGACCAAGACTTTATTGGAAGTGGTTTCAACATACGTTACGATATTTTAGGAGACAGTGATATATACGAAACTAAATCAGATGTATTAGGTTTCTATAAGGCACTGAACAGTAAATATACTCATGAATTTTCAACCTTTTTATTTTCTTTCGTTTGGTTTATCATTAATGTTTTAAATTAGCTGACTCAACGAACTTTATGCCACCATATTTTATTTCGTTTTGTGTGTGTTGTTATTATATACAAAATTTTTCCTGAAATAATTTTCAGAATCACAAAAAAGACTAATCCAATTTGGTTCAATCGCTCCAAAATCGTGCACGTTCATACATTTATTGTGATTTATGAAATCAGATAGGTTAGATAAAAAAAAAAATAAGAAAAATAAACAGCGTATTATAAATCATGCATATAAGAATACAAAATATTTTTAATCACATTTAGTTAAGTTTTAAAAAAGGTGGCCCTTTTGGCAGACAAAAGGCGAAAGAGCTCACGCAGTAAAATAATAATCTCGGCTGGGGATTTCATTGTTATTGCCGTACATTCGTATCCTTCATAAAAACCGACTTAAGATGATACACAAAAACTACTTTTGTATCTATGAAAGATTTGCTTTTAAGGGAAATAGCAACGACTTTTCTAGACAAAATCTAGCCATTGTATATTTTATATTTTTAAGGCGGTCTAAATTAAAAAAGTATATTTTTTTAGCACATTTCAAACAAGATATTTACAATATATTAGTTATAAATATAGAATAGATATTTACATTATATTAGTTATCAATATTAATAGACATTTAAATGATAGAAGAATAAGAAAAAAATAATGATGTCAGAAATTTTATTCATAAAACATACGAACTCAAGCTTCGTAGAAAATAGAAGTGGGAAATGTCTGGAAAGCAATAAAACATTTGTGTAAAGATAATATAATTATTTCGACATTAAAAGAAATTAAAAGAGCAATCTTCTTAAACTGTAATTAATTTGTAGCACTCACGACAACCCAAAAAGTCATTAAAATGTCCATTATTAAAAGCAACAAAACAACGGATAATTAAGAATCTTTTAGACAATGGCCTGAAAATACTATTGAAATCTCAATAAACAGAGTAATCACCGTTAAAAAATGTTTTAGTTACCAATCATTAAAAACCGTTTTAATAATAGTAAAAGCAAACGAATTAAAATAAATACTTAGTGCTAAATAAAAAGAAAACAATATTTTCTTCGTTTTTAAACGACGATGAAAAATCTTTTGATTATTATACTTCTTCGATTCGACTAAAAACTTTATACAATACTATAATACAACAATAGGTTAGTAATTTTGTAATTAGCTTTTGTGGATTATTTGAGAAGTAAATAAAACAAATAATATATTCATTTACAAATGAACTATGAAAATTTGGCAAGTTCTCGTATTATTCAAAGTATTATTTTTACCATACTTGTATGTTTTGAACAACCAAGTACTTTAAGTTCAAAAAATGCGCTCCTTTATCATGTTGTCATGAAAAAGTGAAAATTAAATTCTATTGCGAGGCACATTACTGGCTGCGCAAATGATACCAAATAACGTATTGATATTCGGTATACATATATGACCTAGTCATAAAATTATCGATTTACTAGTACGAATGAAAAAGTAAACTCACAACTTTATACCTTTGTATTAAGAAATTACCATACAAAATGCAATGTCATAACTGATTAAATGAGAGCTGGCGACGAGGTGACACACAATTTAATCTGGAATATGTATCCTCAAGTAAGCTTTATGAATGTAATCTCAGAATGTTTACGTAAGCAGAGCATTTAATATTACGAGAAGGTAGTGTAAGAACTGTACTTATACAGTATATAAACGAGTCTTGACGTTTTTCATTGAGAGTTGTAGGAAAAGAGCTATTATAATCAAACTGCATTCACAGTAAGTATTGTTTCGTAGTATAAATAGGCGACGTTTAAATTAACTTTGTCTACATAATGTAGGTTGTTTGAACAACACTGGAACAAATTTTAAAGAAATGTGTATAAATACAACTAATTAAAATGTGTAAGTCATGCTTATTCATATAAGCTAAACGTAAATATGGTACTGAACTGATGAAAAGCTCAAAAAGAATTATACTATAATTTCGTGTTTTTTGCATACTTCAAATTAAACAAAGATTGCATTTTGATGACTTCAATTTTTTTAGACTGAGAAAGTAATAAAGAATACATGTTGATCGGACAATGACTGCGTGCCGTGCCGTTTACAAAGACACGCCAATGAAGTTACGCGCCAAGATGTCGATAGATAGATAGATGACTTTTATGAGTGTATAAATATGTATATATATTAAGTTTAAATACAATCGAATAAAAAGTGGAATACGTTAACTAGTATAAAATGCGTATTTTTATAATATATTAAAGTAACATGTACCCTATTAAAATTATAATTTGATGTTATAATGAAACAACTTTTTCGGGGGATTGGTGGCCCTACCGTAACCATGGTTGTTGTAAAGTATCCAAAATATCGAGAAAGAAATCCGAAAAAGTTGTTTCATTATAATAAGTGAAATTTGCGTAAACATTAGAAAACAATATAATTTGATGTATTCTATCAAAATGTCACTCTCGTTAAACGGAACCTTAATATTTATTCATATATTATTCAATACACATGAGAATAAGGCTCACATTATTAAAAATACTGTAGAAATAATTTACTGTTGGAATAAATACAGCCATTTTACAAAACCTATTTATTCATATATTCGAATCAAGAGAGCGTACAGCAATCGACGAGACTAATTGCCTTTAATATTTTCCGGGACTAAAAACAAGTCGTGATAAAATCCAAGTAGTTAATTGGCATGCAAGTGCTCGCATGGGGGAGAAAATATAGAAATACATTTTTAAAACAATTTAAACGTTACTCATAATTCGAATGATCGTTAATGCTCGGATGTACTTTAATCTACTTTTTTATTTATGTTTTTTACCATTGTGAAATTGAATTTAAAAAAAATAAACGTATTTCCGTTTAAATTTACAACTTGACGGTTTATCAATTAGGATGGTGAATATATGACAGTACATGTATTTATCTTTTAAAATAAAATGTACATCAATTAAAAGATTTTTTGAATCTAGAATCAAATAAAAATTTGAACTACAATACCGAGTCAAACTTTCGAATTGTATTTGTGTTTGTAGTTGTGGTATAAATGTAAAATCCTCAATGAATTTAATGTAATAAAGCCATTAAATTATTCATACATAAGTTTCATAAGTTGAGTGTTATTATAAAAACATTTGAATGAAAAGTAACGAACGGAGGGAAGTCTAAAACTGTCATCTTTGAATATAGGTCAGTGAATTCTTACATATTCTAAAAAGAGATTATGTACTCAACGCCGGTATTTCTATTATAAGTTGACAGTTCTTTGAGTTTTTTTAAAGATAATAAATAAGAAAAGTAAAGAATTGTTGTATTACTAATAGATTGCTCAATGACTCCAAAAGATTTGTATTAAAAAACGTTAAGTTTTCTTCTGTTAAAATATTATAGAAACGGTATCTTATTTATAAATTACTATTGATAAATCCTTTACTGGTATCAGCTGTTTCGATAATGACCGTATGAAATAGGCACCATGTGCTAATGGCAGTGAAGTATCTTCATGAAATATAGATCACGTACTTGTATCGATTGGGCGAGTCAATTAGACCAAGGTTTAATTACCGAATTCGCATACAAAGACCCTCGGAATTCACAGAGAAAATCAAATTCCGGAACTGTATTGCCCGTAAAATGGAACACGAGACTGTATTAAAAATAAAATAGTACAAAGTTACTTAATCTTAGCTGTCACTGAAGGTATAAAATTATAACATCGCGGTCAAGACGTCAACGCTTTCACCAAATTGTACGAGTACTTGACGATGCGCTAAAACGTTACACACTGTCAAAGGTTCTTTTTAAGACTAGGCTTCCTGGGGCTAGTCTTTACAATTCAAGATAAAGTATAAATAATTATACATGAAATATTAATACGTGAAGCAAAAACTTTGTACGTACCCTTTTTACGAAAATTGCGCGGACGGAGTAGTACGAAATTTCGTACACTTATAGTTAATATAGAGAAGGAGTGCAGAATGCTAATTTTTTTTAATAATGCATAAAAATATATTAAATCAATAAAAAGACATTACGCACACTACCATGTATTTAACACATACACACGCATATACTCTTTTGTTGGTTGTGAAAGTCTGTAGTCAGTTTGAAAATTTTTAAAAAAGTTTTTTGTTTCATTTTTTATTTTATTTTTTTATTTTAATTTTTTAATTATGGCCAAGTTTCGACCACTGGGCGACCACTAGTAAATTTAATTTCGTAAACTAGCAATAGCAATATATTTATTATATTTTCTTAACTTAACGTATCAACTTTAACAAAATCCTCTGTAAGAAAAGAATCAGTACAATGGTCTCGTACTGTCATTATATGCTATAATATGTTGCTTTATACTAGTTTCCGTAATTTTAGGGAAGTCAAAATATTCGTATGCTACTATAAAGTTGCAGCCTAATCAAACTACATTGTGCAACTTATTCAACTTAAAACTAACTCTACCTCAAAGCGCATGGTTGTGAGTTTAGTTAATATTCAACGTAACTTTTCAAAACCTGCCAAAGGTTTCAATTAACTAATTGATGTACGTTGTACAGTGACTGGTCTAGAGAATTATTAAAGTTTTGACTGACGACTGTATAAAAGCTTACAATATGTACAAGTTGTGCAAGTACCTTTTGTCTAAAATGTAATTATAATTATACATTAAACTTAAGTATTAGGTGACTAAAATACTAAAGACACAAAACAATACTAAAGTAATTTATAAATTTGAAATGGCCAAATGCTTCGCCAATATATCAACAGCTGTCAGATTGATAAAATCTATTAAAACAAAGCATACATTAGTAGACCTCATTGAAAAAGTCGCCTAAGATCAAATCATTATCTAACTTCAGACGTTATTTAAGCGATTGGCACATATTGTTAAGAATCAACAACTTCAACTTTCGATTGTTTTTTTTTTTTTTGTATGTAAAAATGAAAAAAGGCAGAAAATAATTAGAAATATAACATAGGAGGCGTCATGCGGAAAGGCTTTCATGAATATGCACTTTTATTTCTAATAGTAATGTTAATTGATATATATTTTCAAAGTTATGAGTAATCTTTTATAAATTTTAACCTTTTACTGTGAACGATACTCATTCATTATAAGTTCTGAATAATATTTATATATAGTTGCGCGTAGTTTTTTTTTTTTTTAATAAAAAGAAAATATACAAAAAGCTAAAAGCTATATTACGCATCTAGTAATTTAGCTGATACGACTACTTCTAAATAAACATGATTATTAATTAATAACAATTAGGTTCTTATTATTAATTAATTATTTGCCTAAATATTAACATTCAATTATACTACATTAGTCATTCTATTAATAATGTTAAACTAATACAGTCAGAAAGCAACCGTTTCAATAGCTAATAACGATTTAATCTTACTGTAGGTTTCAATTATAAAGTACCCTAAATCATTTATGGTTGACCAAATCAAATTATCGACTAAGTTGTACGATTAATCATAATTTCTTCGAAAACTTTTGATATAGTTAGAAGATAAATTGATGAACAAAAGTCATATTTTAAATTAATAGTTTAACTCTAAATATAGGTATAGTGAAATTCTTTGTTTCAGTAATGATTATATGACCTCGTCATTGCCATTTAATTGAACTGATTTGTAAATTTGCCGAGCTCGTGTTGGAGCGTATATGAGGACGAATATTAGGATAAAATCGGTTTAAAAGCAAAACTAAAAGCATTCGGTTCTATTTAGTTCTTGGCTCAGATGTGGCCATGACAAATCAAATTCGCTCAATATATATTCATTTTTAAAATTGAATAAAGCGATTAACATTATTTAATCAGAAACTACACTTGATCTTATATATAATTTTGGTGGTTTTACGTTTTATAATAATGTAGATTTATTTAATTATTTTAGATCGCCATAAAACGCACAATATAAAATATCACTCGTATTTAGTAATATAAATGACGTTCCGTTGTTTTATTATATCAATACTATTCTTTTAGACAACTAATTATTTTAGTAAAGTAAATTCACTTCATTATATACTGCATTTATGAATCGTTCGCTAGCGAAAAAAAAGGAGCTAGTCTCTTAAATAAATCCTTGAAGATTTGTTATTAACTTTTTTAATCTTATAAGATAAGAAAGTATTATTTTTCATTCTCAGCAAAATGTTTGATAACACATTTCAATTTGTAGCTAATCGATCTATCCCAGATCCTTTGTTTCGACGATTATAATTAAGTTATTCGTTGTAGATCGCACGAATATTATTGAGGCTAAATTAATATTGCGAATATTCGCAAATAGATACAAATATTTAACGATACTAAAGGAAAAGTTTTATACTAATATTGTAAAATTGTATGAGGTCCATTCGTTTGTACGTATTTTTAATCTTAAACATTGAAAACGTTGGATTATACGATATATTTATGAATAATAAAACTGTCCTGCACGGATATACTTAGTTAAAATAATGTTATTTACCCGCTTGGAGATTTGTTTATTTATGTGGATAAATGTATTTAAACTTATTATAGTTACGTATACTTAATGATAAGCTGGTCTCTAAGCATCACGTTGAGCTAAATAAGTATTTAAAAGTCTAAATTCATGGCAAATACCTTTCTCTATATAGAAGAGTTGGAACGAAATAATAAATATCTATATTAAATGTTTGTTATTTTATATGGTTATTGAACTGGACTAAAGTGAAGGCCAACAAACGTCTGTCGTTGTACGAAAAGGATTAATGTCCATATCGGAAAATGTTTGAAGCCCAATCCTCTACGCTGCTTTACTAAGGGTTGCCGGATAATTTCCCTACCATGAGTAACAATCGCCATTAGTTGTTATAATAACAATAAACGGAATCGACGTATTTACGTACCAAGGCAAAACGGGGGGATGCGTCCCCAAGGATGTATAATTATGCTCACTACCAAAATTTAACACCAGCCCGTCGGCGCAGTTTACTGTGACCGTATTTTCCGTACCAGATTCGTAGGTTCGATACCCGAGTATGGTTCGATAGCCCCGAGTTCTGTTACCTAAAACACAGCATTTAAGTTGCCTACCTTTAAGAACAGACAACCGTGCGTGTACCTTAAATATATTTATTTCTTGCCCGACAGACCTGACTGACGTTATTCTGTCTTGCGAATTGTTACACGCATAAAATTAAAATTTTCGTTTTCTGAAATTACACAATTTTCTAAAAAATTTTTTTTGTAATATAAGTAATATGAAACTTTAAATTTAAAAAAAAATACCCGAGTCAGTCTTGTCGATCTCGAACTTTGCGCTTGACACCACAATTTATTAATGATTCATATGGAAAAAAAACGTTTCACACTCAACGTACCCCAGTCGGATTTTTTCTGTGTCTGGGGTCCGGAAACACACGATATACAAGCACAAACGCCCAGAGCACGATAGACATCTATATGGCAAATACAAATGGCTGTCGTGAGCGGGGATCGAACCCACAACGGCCAGTGCTGTGACCGCTGCGCAAACGCGTTTTAGTTATATGGATTACTTATTTAATATCAATGGATATAAATTTACGCGGTTCGTTTTGTTATTAACACAACTGCTAACTAAAACTTTCTCTGTGTTATATCTTCGTGGATAATTAGTTCAGATAACTTTGTCCGATCCTCTTGATTGTGTTGTTATGAATATTTAAAGCCTCTAGTGTAAACAAATTATCCTACGCTATAACATTAACTTAATTTATACGCACTTTTTGTCCACTGAAGGTTGCGTATATATATATATATATAGAGGGGACTTAAATTACGCACAATTTTTGACTAGCTGTCCCAGAGAAGCTATAAAAAGATGCAATTGTTGAAAGCTATAAAAATACGCCCCAAAGAATCTAATGAAGCATGTTTTTATTTATGTAAGTATTAATTACATGTACACTTATCACATTTAAATTAGTAGCTATATCAATCGGATTTTACCTATAACACAAGCATTAAGTTACCTAGCTTAGAAATGACGTCCGAGTATCTTAAAAGATAAAAGTAATGTATTAGCTGTATACACAATAACGACGGCTTAGCACAGCGGTCGTAATCGATTATTGATTTAGGGGTCTGGGTTCCGATTTCCATTCATGACAAATTTCGGTCATTTGTGCTAGTATGTATGTGCTTACACACGGCTACGGTTATTATTTACACTAAAATAAAAAGAAATATCTCTTTTCCTTTGTTTAAATATGTTAACCTAGGATCTATAAATTGGCTTAGAAATTGTTTATTACGGAAAATATAAATATTATGTAGAATTCAGGCACGGAGTAATAACCGTACCGAATGAAACTGCTTGGGCCGAATGAAATTTACAGATATTAGTTTTAAAAAAATAGAGGACCATGAATATTATGTTTACAATAGTATTCATTTAAACTTTGTTACGGCGGTCACATCACTCCCTGTTTTGCTGATCGTCGCAAACTTGATCGTTCATGTCCAAAGCATATAACGGCATAAATGTAATTAAAAAACGCTAATCAATCAGACGGTTGTTAATTTGTATTTCATGTAACATTCGGACATTAATCGCGGTATTTAATTTCTTATACTAATTAACAGATTCTTTATTCCACGAAATTAGTTAAAGCTATCTTATAGCATATATCTAGTTAATCTTTAGACTAAATAATTTGGTCCAAGCTAAACTAGATATGTGGAGGAAGTCAATCGAAATACACTAACTGCAAAAAATTATAATGAATTTTTAGCGTATGTGAAACTTATAAAGAAAATTATATTTTCTATTTGTGACGAGTATTTACAGAAATAACTCGATATTATTTAATAAGTCCGCCATATTGACCGCCATTGCTAGAAAAATTAACTATAGAGTTCCTCTTAGGTGCCCACGAAAACTAATAACACCACTCAACGCTCCAGTTCGGCGTACAGTCCTAGGAGCCAATTCCGCGATCCCTAGATTCGGTAGAATAGTCAACCACTATAGCACTAGTTTTGATATATTTAACACAAATTTTAGTAATGTGAAGCGTACATTTTATTTCGCCAAATTTCAGAAATAATAAGTAATATATGGTAAGTGAAAGCATATATGTATGTAATAGATACATGACAGATGGCTACTGTTACTCGGAATAATGTTTTTATATTTACATCAATACAAAGATTGTTGGTAAACCTTTTTTATTAAATAAATAAGGACGTAGATTGCTTTATAAGTAATATGTATTTTCTAAATTGACTTTATCTATACGACTGGCACATCTGCTCTTTTGTTCTAAATAGAGACAATTTTCCTTTACTGAAAAATGAATTCTAACGCACCGCGACCTTATATCCCACTTGTCGAGGCATATACGAACCTGACTGAACTCATCTCGGCCTTTATGTAAATCGAATAGATAGATGCCATTTATTTCGATAAAAGAAACGGTGGGTTTTGTTATATATACAGTAAACTTGACTCTCACAAAGAACTATTCAAGAACTAAGATATTACAATGACTATTCCTTTTATTTACAGCGGTAATAAAATAGATAATACGTTGGAACTTATATATTGGAATCTTTATTACATTTTATTAGCAATAAGTAAGGTCCACTTTCATAGATCTACGGCAACTATTTAATATACTCATGTGTTTGTTGCCAGTAAAATTTAAAAGTTTATTTACAGTAATGTTTAACATAAAAGTTTTATTTAAATGATTAGAAAAAATTCTATTCATATTGTAATTGCCACTAAACATTTATCGCCCCATAATCATAATATCGTAACTAAATAAAATGTATATCATTTTCCACGTAACTTACAAGTTATTACAAAGAAAGATATTGTAGTTATAAAATGTTGACACACTATTGACAAATCAAGAGAAATTGACGTCTAAGGTCAAGTCAGTTTGAACCGTTACGACACTAATATTAAAGTATCAAAATATTTCTTATTTTATTAACTATTTGACCTTTACGGATTCGAAATTTAGTTCCGATACTTGTAATGTTATATTTGTTTCCGCTTCGGATCGTTGTGGGGTTCTTTACAACCAGACACAGTACCTAAAATAAATTTTACTTTAACGAAATCTATGTAAGAATATTAGGATATGTATCAAATTATAACAAAAGCTTACAAAAAAAAAATTACACGTTTAAATATTGTATGTAAAATTGTTGGCTACTGAATAACTAGTAACTTATTCATTTATTATTCTTTATGGTGATTAATAGAAGAATATTAAATAATTATTAGCAATTGTATCTTTGTTTTTTTTTGTGATTCTATTAATTAGTTTTTAAATGTTTCTATAATAATAATTTTTATGTTTTGAACTCTGTAATTGCTTACACTTAAGGAAAACGTTTAATTTTCCCTGTAACGTTGCAAAAGTCTACTTGGGTGGAAAATATATCACAGCTATCATTAAACAAGCTGGAATTTACAATTTCGTAACTTTAAATTAGATTTGTACAGATATATGCAGTATACATATTTAATAATTCTAAAACACATTAAGAATAAAATTAGTAACAATTGTTTTACGTTTTAACAAATAAAATTTCTTCGTCTTTTAAATGTTTACCCTCGTCTTAAACTTTATCGTGGAGATTTCTTCGGTATACAATAATATGAAAGCTTAGAAGTTTATAAATTCAGAAAATTAACTCAACAAAATAATTAGAAATTAACTTTGAATGATGAAAAAACCACCGACGCACCGATGTTCACGATATTGAGTTTCAAAAACTCGGCTGTTAATTATACGAAACTTTTTTTTTTAATATTTTTTACTTATCACGATGGATAAGCTTTGGCATACTTTAGATCAATATCTTCATTCTTGCGAATATTTAAGGACTTTTTAATATTAAGGATTTATATTGAATATCTTCTAAATATTTCCCGTGGTTGTTTTAATAGTAAAGTTTTGTTATAAGCTATTTTAGTGTGGTGTTAAGCACTTGAGAGTTGCGCCGTGTTCATTTGCAAATAGAAAATGAACACTAAACACTACATTTATAATAATAATTAGGTTATGAAATCTAGGTTAGTTACTGCGGATTATACTAAACAAAACTTAAACCTAGCGCTTCAGCCTGTAATATCCCACTGCTAGGCATAGGCCTCTTTCCCCATGTAGAAGAATGATCAGAGCTTAATCCACCACGCTGCTCCAATGCGGGTTGGCGAATATATTTCTTACTATGAGTAACGATTGCTGTCAGATGTATATGATAACAACCGGGAACGATGGCTTAACGTGCTCTCCGAGGCACGGTGGGGAGAACCACAAGGACTGCACAAACAGCAAGATTACAGCAAACATCTGCATGGCCAATACAAATGTTTGTCATGTGCGGGGGTCGAACCCGCATCCGCCAGCGCCAACGCTTTGAAAAACGTGCTTTGAAAACGGCAATATTTGATTATGGAAGGACTTTAATTTGTTTAATGTCGTTTATATCAGATAGGCAGTAACCAAGACCAGCCCGTTGGCGCAGTTTGTAGTTTGCCCTGCTTTCTGCTCCGTGGTTTTTGGGTTCAATTCCCGCCTGAGTCTGGCTTTAATATTTGTATTTATGTTCTATGTAAACATATGCAAAAAAAATTGAGCACCAACTACCGCGAACACAGTAATACACTGTGATAAAAGCGTTAAAGCAACTTAAAACATGGATATACGTGTATATAATATATCAATAAATTTTATTTTATCATATTTTTACTCTTAATTAAAAATAAGCTAGTTGTTAGATTCTTATTAAAACATTAATTATATTATTAAATAAATTATTATTTAAAATATAGTAGGTATATTTAACACGGTGTGTATGTGGTACTTTTGAAACACAGTATGTAAGCACTTTTTGGTCTCAAAAATAGGTCAAGTATGCCAGGAAAACTTATTATATTTGTATAATATTGATACCTTTCAAAACGGATATAGTATTTATTTAATCAACTTACATTTTAAATGATTTAAGATATTTTTTAATTTTCTCTCTTCATCTTTAGCGTTGGTATAAATCGGTTATGAACTATAGCTTTAATCCTACTGGGAGACGAGAAGCTTAATCCGCACTGGCGATGCTGCGACAGAATAAATGATAAAGGACAGTTAAATTTCTCTGATCCTTCTCCTACATAGGGAAAGAGGCCTATGCCAAGCAGTAAGATATAGGCTGAAGCGTAGCGTGGAAAAAAATAATAGAATCATAGAGTTAAAAACTTGTTCATAAAAAAAATTGTATCAAAGTAATATATAAATCATGGCTATAAAAAATTTAGTGGTCGACAATATAGTAAAATAATGACAAAGTTTACTAAGTTTATTTTTTTTAATATTTTAAATTCTAACTGGTTATCCGTCTAATTGCCATGTTTGTTAAAGCAGTTAATGGGATTTTTATACTTGGCTCAAATTTATGGAGTTACAGAAAAACCTTTAAATTTCAAATGGCCAAATCAAACTAGCTCCAAAAAGTTCAAGTAGTCACATGTGGAGAGTGAATGAATACATCTTTATCTACCTGCTCGCTGATGGCGATAACTATGTGTACGCAAAGAAAAGTAGACTTTATTATGCTTCAGCATAAAACTTATTTCATGTTTAATACAATACACAGTATATTTTGTTAAACTTTACTTTTACACATTATTACCGTAAAATTTAGGTTACAGCATACATTTATGCTTATCGTTCGTGTTTTATCACATATCAAATTTAATGAGTTTTTATTGTAAATTTTATTATTACTTAATATTTAAATGAAAGTGCCCAAAGCAATGTCACCGATAAATAGTTTATAAGATAAGAAGTGAAGTATCTACCAGATTTTATTTATTCAGATCCGGTCTTGCAACCGCCGGTTATTTCTTAACAAGTTTTCTCTTCGAATAA
The DNA here is from genome assembly GCF_905220565.1 of Melitaea cinxia. Classification (NCBI taxonomy): domain Eukaryota; kingdom Metazoa; phylum Arthropoda; class Insecta; order Lepidoptera; family Nymphalidae; genus Melitaea; species Melitaea cinxia. The sequence goes on from NC_059409.1 coordinate 9,744,665, forward strand.
ATTCAATGTGTATAAATAATTTTATGATTTATCTCCGTTATCAATCGTTTCAAAACAAGCTTCGGTTAGTAAACACTAAACAAGTCTTACCAACTCAATTTATTCTAAAAATTACATAAGATGAGAATGGTACAAAAAAAAAACTATCTTTTAGATTTCCAGACATATTAAAGACACGCGACTTATTACTTAAGTCGTACAAATTACCAAAATTTTCGTTACAAACTTCACTTCCCGGTTCGCGATATCATAAAACCGCGGACGGGTACGTCGAGACGTACAACCACCCCTCGCCGAGGGCTAGAAGCTACTGAATTGACGTTGACTAGCGCGAATGCCACCGGCTGACTTCACAATGAAAGCTTGGAATCACCCATCTCACTCTCTCCCTTACTAAAATGCACAAATTTTAAGAAAAAGTTACAAAGGAATGCAAGAAGTGCGCAATTGTCTTCTTAAACGACGAATAGATCTACCCTCGTTTGTTTACTTTTTAATGAGTACTCGGAAGGAAGCTAATCTATAGGCGTTTGTTACTCTGCTTGTACTTGTTTTACTTGTTGTTTACATGACTAAGAAGAAAATGTTTATTACATCAAATCAAAATTCTAATAAAAGTAAGTAAAAGGTATGTCAGAAAGTTAAAAGGTAGTATTTAAAAATTTTCTTAACACCTAAATTACTAAAAAATACTTTACAGGCTACGCATAGTTTACTTTTACGTTGCTCATTGTTAAATTCTTGCACTACAAGTATAGGTATAGACGATTGCAAGTGCGCGAACTGCTACGTTAGCGCACTTTAAATTCATACGATGCAGAATTTATCTGATCGAGGTAAAGAAGACGAAGTATGGTATTCCCATTTTTATAAGCATACTCTACGCCGTTTGGTACTGAATACGCTTGTTATGTAAATGTCAAGAAAGGGAAAAATTTAGTTCAACCGAAGTTTCGCCGTGGAAGCCGCAAACAATGACCTTTGTGTAGACGAATAAAATGAATATCTTATAATTTTAAATTACGAGGCACATTCTAATGCAAAAATAGAATATTATAACTTAAAAACAGATCAATTTAAAATAGCGTGTCGATTTTAAAGGTGGACACATTTATTGTGACATGCGAATTCAAAGGTGTTCCCACTTTGTGCAAATTGAATAGCCGAGAAGCGACCGAGAAGCACCCACACCTGATCGTAAATCAGATAATTTTAGACGAGCAAAAAGGAAAATCGCCCATAACAACCGTAGAAAAAGGTCGACTTTTACTACTATAATCATACCGACAGTATCTATCACGAACTCCAGAATGTGCTATTGAGAAAAGGGTGCTCCGAGATAAGGGCTTTATCGATGCATAAAGTATGTTATTATGAACTTTTTCGACCGCTCTTAGACGCGTCTTAAAGAGGAATGTTACTGTGTTGGTCGTGGTATTATTTGACGTATCTTTATTTACACCTGTCGTAAAGTTTACGACCACCGCATAAATCAAGGTCGAATGAAATAGTTCTGGTTATCCACTGAACAAAAGTATCTTTATTTCAACAGCTGTTAATTCTTTGAGATAATTTCTTCGGGATTCCTCAAGGTAGATTAATATATTAAGTTTACCATTCGAATAAAACTGGCGGCGTAATTACCTGTAAAAAAAGAATTCTTGTTAGATGGTGTACAAAAATGTTTCGTTAAATGTTAAGCCTACTAAATTTTAATAACAATTTATTATACAAATATGATATATAGTTAAGGAACAAAGGACAAGAATTTTTCATGTTTGACTAGCAGACATAAATGCCAATTTAAATGTTACCATGTGTAAGAAACGTCAATCACTTTTAGCAAAGTACCCTCATTACATCTCGTCACCCATATTGTCTCACATTATGTGTAGATGAGGCCATTCCACACAAAGGACTTCGTACAATCAACTAAGTTATGTCATTTTAAATGCAAATTCAGGGACCAAAACAAGTTGGATACTCTGTTTTATCTAATATTAGTCACTAGGTTAATGAATGTGTTATGTTGTGTGACATTTTGAATTTTAGAGGCAATTGTTACTTAAACATGGATTAGAATGGTATTGTAAAAGTTTTAATTTACTTTGACTGCAAATACTAATTTTCACACCACATTCCTATATGAAGTATATAAAAACTTTTTACTATTTATGAGTCAATACACATTCACCATTAAGTTAAATAGATCACGTACATAAAATATAAATATAAATAGATATATGATTTGCCTTAAAGAAACCATAAAAATTTCAGTTCAAAAGTAAATTATAAAAATCTCAACACTTGGGTCACTTGGCCGAGTGTTAAAAGAATTTTACGATCAGTCATAATATGGAAGTTTATTTGAACCGATTATAATGAATCTGCACAAACGGTTTTATGGCTTGGAAATTAAAATATTTTATATACTTTCTATTGCACAAGGTTTTAATTTTTGAACAAGTAAAAATTTCATTTATAATCGAGTTGGTAATGTGATGTTCTATCGAACTCTATTATGTTATCCTATAATTCTATTACTCAAAAAAATCAAAAAGAACTTTATTCAAATAGGCTTCAAAAGTACTTTCGAATCGACATTTTAGGAATTAAAATTTTAAAGTGATTATTATTTTTTTAAAGTAAAGCTACCACCGATTGGGAATGTAGATTCTGCAGAGAAGAATCGGCAAGAAACTCCGCGGTTACTCTGTAGAAAATAATATGAAAACTGTGTTTTAGTACAAAATTAGTAATATCTTGTATGAAATACAGCGTCACTACGTCCACACATCTTTACTAACTATATAATCCTGCACCTACTATTTTCTATAACCTATAGGCATTTACAATATTACAATTCAAAACGAAATGTTCATATCAAACAAATGTATTCTAAGTTTAACATGTTCAACTAAACTAAACAATAAATTTCTCAGCTTTAATTTATTCGTAACGGTAAAAATACACGTGGCTTATATGTAGCGACAAAACAGTCAGGAGTTTTATTTGCGTATATAACGTAATCTTCAAAGGAAAATATGCGTATAAATCAAGTTCATGTTACAGCGTAGGAGCAACTTGTCCTCACCTCACCAAGACGACAGAGAGAAAGTTTTAGTAAACATCATTATTGTTAGTGACCGATTAGATGACGTATGAACAATCGACATCTCCCTTATATCGATTAATCATCATCATCATCATCATCATTTCAGCCTATCGCAGTGCACTGCTGGACATAGGCCTCCACTAGTTCACCCAAAAAAATGGCGTGAACCCATGTGTGTTGCCCATAGTCACCACGCTGGGCAGACGGGTTGCGGACCGCAGGCTAGCTTTGTCGCACCGAAGACGCTGCTGCCCGTCTTCGGCCTGTGTATTTCAAAGTCAGCAGTTGGATAGTTATCCCGCCATCGGTCACCTTATTATGTTTCAAGGTGACAGTGGAACTGTGTTATCCCTTGCTCGCCTTTAACGACACCCGCGGGAAGAGAGGGGGTGGCTATATTCTTTACTGCCATAACCACACAGCATAGAAATATGACAGATGGTGAAAATAATATATCTACTATACCCTTTACTTGGTAATACACTAATACTTTAACAAACTTCATAGAAGGTGAAACAAGTTTCGTTTTGTTTACTAAAGAGTTGTGAGCCCTTTGAAGGTTGTTTGACGAGAGGTCCGTTTATTGAGTTTTCAATGTTTATGTTTATGTATTTAGAAGGTTCGAGACTAATTCGATATACCTTTACCTTTACAATTTACTATGTCTCAAACAAAATTACGTTCAATAGAAATTCTTTCATATGATAAAATAAAAGCAAATGTACCTATTTGTCATTTTTATTTTAAATTTTATATGCTAACTAGACCAATTGAACAGAATTCAAAAACTTAAACTTGTTTAGACTTTATAATAACATATATATTTTTTTATAAAATACCGTCAGCAACTACGCAACTAGGAAATATCATGAAAACCGTAAAGCTAAGAATAACGCACTCTTACTAAGTAGCTAATAATTTATTTTAAAGCCTGAGCCAATGTGTACTTACACATAAAACCTTTTAAATATTCCTTTTTATATTATTTAAAAAAAAAATATCAATTTTTACACGACTTACAGATAAAAACGCATGCAATTCACAAAATTTAGGTACGCTAACCTATACCAATCTCTCCATATATATTTTTTAACTTTCCTTAGATAAAAGCTTCTACCTAATGGTAGAAGATTAAATAGGGTGAAATTTTGGTAGCTACTTGTACTTAATAAATCTATATATATATATATATATATATATATATATATATATATATATATATATATATATATAAACGTTAGGTCATTGACTCATCAAGAAAATTCAATAATCGCTTTACGTTTTTTGGCAGGGAGCTACCTTCCTTTTTGGTTAGAATACGTCCGTTAAGAACGAAATTTTCGATAGGGCCGGATTGAAAATATCTATAGGTTCTTAATAGTCTATATGTAAGTCCTCCATTTTTATACTACAAACTTGAAATTTATCAGAAAGATATTTATTTGTTAGTAAACGTATATTAAGAACTAATTTTGCAACAGGGCCTATTAAGATCTCGAAAAATTTTATTACTCTCGTAAAATTTCTAATTTTTTAGCTACAAACTTGAAATTGGACACAGAGGTAGTTTAAAGTTAGTAGACGATCATTAATAACTGAATTTTCGATAGGGCCCGCATTAAAGAGATCGAAGGGCTCTCACATGTTTTTACAAATGTCCTATAAGTATTTTTTGTGCTCTGAACTTAAAATTTGACAGATAGGTAGTTAATTGTCAGTTCACGTTCACCAAGAACGGAATTTGCGACAGGGCCGCATTAAAGAGGTCTTAGGGGTCTCACATGTTTTTACACACGTTCTTCATTTTTTATGCTATCAACTTAAAATTTGACAGAGAGGTAGTTAATTGTTAATAGATATCCACCAAGAATGGATTTTGTCACAGGGCCGGATTAAGATGATCTAAAGCCCTCACAAGTTAGTATAAAAATCCTTTAGTTATTGTGCTATAAACATGTAATTTGGCAAAGACATAGTTAATTGTTTACCGTTACGAGGGGATTTTGTGATAAATCTGGATTAAGGGCTCTAAGAAGTTTGTACGAAAGTCCTTAATTTTTTGTTCTACAGACACTAGTTTATGGTTAATAGAGATTTAAAAAAATTATACTTCTAATGAAGTGAAATAGGGGATAAAAATAATTTAATGAGTCCATCATTTTTAAAGTAAGTTCGTCATTTTTGAAGCTGGAAACATCAATATTTATTTCTGGACTAGTGATTTAAAATGAGTTAACACGTGTTTCAGCTTTAGTAGCGTGATTAAGAGCAAGCTCTGCAAGCAATCTGGTAGTTATAACGCACGATAGATGAACCACAAATACAGTATACAAAGAGATATTAAATTGTTGTAGTATAATGATTATGCACTACTAGTTTCCTATATCGGAAGGACTCGAGAGCAATGGAGTGAAAATACAAACCTCTGTCGCCTAATGACCTGTAAAGTTTGCAAATTTAGACGAAATTTGTATACTTGGATATACATTATATAGATGTACCCGTATAGAACACTTATAGTAGTTACTTTAGAATATTGAATATATGTCGGTATAGGTATAACAGAAAACAGCAGAAAACTAATCGTGGAAATATTAATCCTAGTAATATTATCTTCAGTATGTTCAAATTGTTTTTATAACCAACTTCTGGTGAATCTTTAAGATCTTCGGGTAGTCTAGTTTTCGATACGTTCACATATGTTCACTTTTTTCTCACGATTCTAAGAAAGTTAACGTGCCAATCTTTTACTGAGCAAAAACATATATATATATGGAATATAGAAAAAAAGCGATCCTTTTTAGTAAATTCATTATGAAGCATGATCTATTTTATTGCCAAAGAAATAATAAAATATTTCTTGAAAACTTATCATGATTCATCATCACTTCAGCCTATCGCAGTTGAAAACTTATAATATTACGTAATTTGAAACTCTAAAATTAATAATATTATACAATTTGAATTCTACAACTCATTTAAAATATTAAAATATTATGCATTCTTTGAATTAAAAAAGTGTTAAAACTTAAGTTATTTGAAACACCTCATCTTTCTAAGCCTAATTATAATGCAAAGGATCTTCTTTTATTATTTTTAATTACGTTTCTCTTTGGTTTTCGCGAATTTCACTCATTATAATTAAATATTTTTACCGGATTTTATTGCGGTTTATTAAGTATTTTAAATGGCCGACGTTTCGGATACTTTACAGCAACCACGGCCCCGGAAGGGCTACTACGTTTTTCTTTACACAATAATTCAATACTTCTTTGTAAGTAGTTGTAAATGACAATTCTTATTAGCTTGAATGAGTTCTTAATCTGTTTTTTAAAAATCTCTTTTAAAACAAAATATATTTATTTTTCAACAATATTTTTCTAGGAATGACCGTAATTTCTTTATATCTCATTAAGTTTTTGCACACTCAGAGACTGGCTCATTATATTTCCGACGAATGATAAGAAAAAAGCAAAACATTTGTGAACATACCGAGAAAGGGGCGGCGTCTGAGAACTCTCGAGATATGCCAATTTCGTTATAAAAACTTCTTTAGTCACTTGTATTTTTTAAGTTAACTGAATGTGAAATCATTATAGTCTTTTCAAAAGTAATAAATGACAAGACTTATGCATCAAAAATTATTGTAACTAGTGGACGCCTAATGGTCGAAATTCGACCATAATTAATTAAAATTAATCATAATTTTGAACACTAAGCTGTGTGGTTACAGCAGTAAAAAATATCCACCTCGTCTCTTCTCGTGGGTGTCGTAAAAGGCGACTAAGGGATAACATAGTTCCACTACCACCTTGGAACTTAAAAAGCCGACCGATAGCGGGATAACCATCCAACTGCTGGCTTTGAAATATACAGGCCGAAGGCGGGCATGCGTCTTCGGTGCGACAAAGCCAGCCCTGCGGTCACCAACCCGTCTGTCCAGCGTGGTGATTATGGGCAAAACACATGAGTTCGTGCATTTCATTTTTGATAAGCTCATAATTCATAACGGATTTAAAAACGATTGGTATTGGATTTATCATAATCAACAAAGTTCGCCTCTGGATAGTATCTAATAAGCCATGGTCCCTACAGCAGCCATCCACTCTTTATTTATGACTCGTTGGAATTTCAAAAATCTCAAAAATGTCACTAAGCGAGACAGGTCCTCGATAGCTCTTAACCCTTATCAGAGACTTTATGGAAAGCAGACGTTTCTGGATCCACTTAGAGAAATCGTGGATAAAGGGGAATGGCGCCGATTTAAAAGGATCACGCCCGTTACCATTTTTAATGCTATTAGTGTCAGCAATGGAATTTAAAAACGGTATTTGTAGATATAGAACTTTCTTATCGACAAAAAATACTTTTAGAGACTTCTGTTTTTATAAGATACGTATTATAATATAATCTTCATGGTTTAAATATAACTATAAGATTTACTCATTATCCAACTTCTAAATATTTACTAAAATGGAAGCGTGAATACTAAACAAACCGCGTTTGTCGGTCTTCACACTTAAAAATAACAAAAAATATCACAACGTTATTCTTGTTTGAACGGGTTTATGACAGAATTTTTAACTTGGTCGGTTATAAAGTCATAGCGCCATGTCACTATTTATGTAACAATTCTTGTAACAAAATCTGGTCAACGATAGTGTTACATTATATAATGTCGTTCTCTAATTCTTGTACTTTTAGTCATATATAAATCACTAATTATATACGTTTATTTATTTATATTGGTAGACAGCTGGACACATAAATCAAATCGACGCCGAGGAACACAAGTACAATTTTAGGCTAACGCAACGGTATTAACAAAACTCTAAAATGTGTATGCTATGTGTAAAATTAATAGCGTGCTTTGCGGTTATAAGAAAATCATAAAAAAACCTACACGTTGCCAAGAAAGTTCTAAAACATGTACGTACAATTCACTGTCAACCCGCAGTCCAGTAGTGTCTCAGATTACCCTCTTTGATATATGAAGAAGCATTAATCCCCCACTAAGACATTTACAGGCTGTTATAGTAGAACACAAATACGTATATAACAAATATATTAAGTCCCAATGAACAAGAGGAAACTTGAACTGAGGATTCGGTTTTCTAGATTATTTATACAAAGAGATTGTATTAAATAATATTAAACACCTAAAAATAACTGTTTCGTATAATATGTAGATTAACAGTAATAAATTCAACGAGTGGTTAGTAAAATTTCATAAGTTAACTCCGAAAAAAGTGGATATTGCTAAGTTTTAAAATAAAGGCAGAATAATATGTTATTTTAGCTGTTTTTCAAGCATTTACACATACACAGAATTAATCACAAGAGTCACGAAACTTTCGTATTGACCTACGTATTTTATTACCTACAACTTTCCTCAATAAACATATTAATTTAACGACAAAATAATGAACATATACGTGGTTTAATCATGCCTGAGCGTAGTGATCACAGCGATTAGTTGCTGCAATGGTAGTCGCAAATTTAATCTTCATTCGTGATGGTTGTCATTTTTAAACCTTTTATATCCTTTACAAAATCAGAACAAAACAGTAAAATATATTTTATGTTGGAAGGCAAAGCAGTTCATCTTGCATTTTAATTGTGAATAACCACTATCCTAGCAATATGTTAATGGTGTTAATTTAGTCATATGTACTGAAAAAGTTATGACTAGTTGACTCTTTTTTGTGAAAAATGCCGGATACTGAAGAAAATTTTAACTTACCCGATAAGATGCTTTCCAAGAAAATATGTATTACATAAGTACATATTTTCTTGGAAATTTCTTTTCCAATTTGTGAAATTGGTGTAAATGAAATTTACGGACCCAAATTTTCTATGATATTTTAATCTTACTTATGTTTAATGCACATATTATAATATATTGACAAAATATACATAAATTGTTCGTTTAAATAAATAAATATCTGTAACATACACACACACACATCTGTAACATATACACACACGGTCGTTTGTTCCTAAGGTAAGCAACTTCACGCTTGTGTTTGTTATGTGTTTTTTTTTTTCTATAAATACATAAATAATACTTATATAAATAAATACATATATCACACCCAGACTCGAGGCGGGAATCAAACCCACATCCCCAGGAGCAGAAAAGATGCAATTTGCGCTAAAGGACGAATCATTATTATATAATTTAGTATACTTCTTAATTCAAGAGACTTCAAGGCGTTTTAACTAGACAACCACAACAAATAATAAACTACTCTAAGAGGCCCATTAGTTTGTCAAACATTAAATACATAACTGCAACGTTGTTTATGAACTTTAAGCCTTACTCGCATCAAATATTCAAGTTTGGGTGTTAATTGCGATTTATTACAATGTAAGTGATAAAGGCGTGGTCAAATGTAGGCTGTTGCTTATATATATTAGAAGTATAGCCGGTTGTTTCTTGAAACACACTTGACACAAATAAACTTTGTTGGCACAATTATTTATTATTTTTTTATTTATATATCCCAAATAATAGTTTGTCTGAAATAAATATGTCTTAGATATTTGTGTTTGCCTAGAAAATGACTGTAGGTACCTACAGTAACCTATACTTTGAGGGTACAGTACACAGACACCCACACATTTTTCTTTAGTTAGAATATTACAACATCATTTTGTAATAATAAAAAGTTACATTGTTATTTGATTTTGATCTGATGCATTTTTGTTTATGATAGACATTTAATTATATCAAAAGCTATTTATAATTACGTACATATTTTAATGAACATCACTAACAAAACTTCTAACACTAAGAAAATCATTGACTGTCATTTAGTAAAAATATATATAAAAGGAAAAAAACTTTATTTAATGCTGTCACTCCTACTATTATTATTACTCCTCATATCTATGTAGACTGACTTTAAGTCTCAACTTGGTTTACCATAAAAAAAGTATCAATATAGAATTTTGTAAGTAGGATATTCTTATACATATAACCTAAATATTGTTAACCTTCCAGAAACCAAAAGGAGAAACCATAAACCTCAGATAGACTTCACTGACTAACGTGTACTAACTACGAATTAACTTTTTTCATCGTTTTTCTATATTTATTTTATTTTGTTATAAAAATTAATATAAATATTTAAGACAACTTTTCATATATTTATTAAATATATTATCACAGGTAATGAATGTGTAACTGCTGTTTATGGGAGTATTAGTGCCTGTTGAAGCACTATTAAATAGCCATTAGTGACGATATTCAGCGGGTATCGGACGCTTAATGTCCTACAAGAAATATATAATATAACACTATACAATACATTAAAATGAAGTGACCATGTGGCATTTATAAGGTATAACGGCAAGCGTTTCGGATACGAAAAATATAACTTTCGTATATATATGTAGTTTTTCATTATGAGTGACAATTCAAGCACATTTGTTTCTAGAAATAAATCTATACTTAAGTTTACTGTTTATTTTTATTTTAAGATAAAGTAGTTAAAACATCGGATTTAATAATACATTAATTGTATTATAATTTGGGGGAAAATGTTTATGTAAAATATTTCCACAATGTAATAATAAATAAGCCATTTTGTTTTGCCCTGTTTAAACTAATATTTACAAAAACATATTTATAACTCGTAGTAAATAGAAGCTATAAGGTTCCATTTAAGAAAATCAAAGAGTAAAACGCGTTCTCACTCCATAGACACATTCGAAGAAGAAAGCAGATAGAAATAAGAAATACAAACGAACCGTAATTTTGTGCGCATAAATTATACCTTATTTCTTGTATGTAAACTTGGTCATATTGACAGACGGTGCTTTTATCTTGATGAAGGAGTGTGGAGAGAGCCTAACGAAGCCTACTGTATTACCATTTTATATAAATATGTAATGATGATGCGTAATGAAATGACTCTTAATGAAAGATACTACAAAATACACAAACTATTTATTTTTAGACATACGTAAATATGTACAATGTGACAATGGTCTGCAAGTTGTAGTTTTAAAACATATTTTATATAGAACTAGAAAGGCAGAGACTCTGACCTTGACAGCTAACAATTGACACATTACTCCACAGCAGTCGCGTCACAACCACGGGATACGTATCTGCTCAAAAACATTGACATCGCAAAAAAAGTATATCGTGGTAAGTACGTTATTTACACTATTGATTCACACAAAATTGTGTAATAAAATCGTTCATTAACTCTTAATATAACACTTCTTAAAAACAACAAAAGACAGAAATACATTTTTATAATTTAACGTAGCTTCTGCTTTCGAAGATAATAAATAAAATTAATCGATTAATATTATGATTACTATACAATCATAATAAACCGGAAAGTAAAGCTATTCGAAGGTATTAATCTGAAGATAATGACCCTTCTCCTACAGGGATAAAAGCATCTATACCCAGTAGAGGTATGGAATGTAACAACTTGAATCAATCAAAATATATATATATATATATATATATATATATATATATATATCTAAGATACCGGTAGTTATTGTCAGTTTTAAGAAAAGCATCTATTACAAGTAGGACAAAAACAGCTTAAACAGCGAAACGTCGCTTCACACCAGAATAAAGCGTGATATTTAGTTCGTGTTGATATTTAGTTGGTGTTTTTGACTGTCGTCATTAATACGACACGCTGTGAACACATGGTCAAATATTTGACCGTATTTTCCTCGCCACTGTACCTAACCATCAAAAGAGAAAGAAGAAAGTTAACGAACATATATAACACCAAACATGAACTTAAAATTCATCTTCAGTTCCAAAAGGCAATGTATCCCTAATCTTTACAATATTTTTATCGAATAAATCATTTTTCTTATTAAACGTAAAGTCGTATGACACGCCTTTTGAGAGTACGTAATAAAGTAAACACGGCATGCGTATGTAATGCCTGTCTCAAAGTATTTGTGATCTTATCTCGCTTCGATAAATATCTTAAATTTAAGTATTAGGGTCTAATCTCCAATATATTTTAGCACTCAGCTTTCGATAATCTCGGACTAACTTTGATATATTATTTGAAAATGAACTCGTACGCGTCTCAGATTTCATGTAAGTTCTATAAATACGGAACGCTTAACATAAATGTTCAGTGATGATACCAGCTTCTTAATACGTTCGAATATTAAATTACTTGAATATTTATCATAATCTGAGATCTTAACATTCCCTTTTAGACGACATTGTACAAGAATTTAAATAAATAAATAAAATAAAATAAAATAGCCTTTATTGCTGCTTTTTTTCTTAACACTAATACATAATAATATATGCCTACTTTCTAAAAAAACACATTGAATTAATTAAATTTAACTTGTATTTGAATGATCGGCAACTGGGTGTTTGTGTGGAACAGCTTGTCTGTCGACAAAGGCCTCCTCTAAAGATTTCCACGTATTCCTATCTTTTGCTAAGCGTGACCATAACGGACCAGCTATATTCTTGAAGTCATCTTCCCATCTTTTCGCTTGTCTTCCTCTATTTCTTTTACTATCTCTTGGATACCATTCTGTTACTAACTTAGTCCATTTCTCTTTACTTTCTCTTAACATATGTCCCGTCCAACGCCATTTAAGCTGTCTGTAGACTGTGTTTACATTTTTAAATTTTGTTTTCTTTTTGATTTCTTGCAATTTGACTCTATCTCCTTTTTTTATGCCTAAAATACTTCTTTCCATTGAATTTTGGCAGACTTTTAGTTTACTTTCTTGTAGTTCTGTTAACGCCCATGTCTGGCACCCATATAGTAAGCATGGCATAATGCATATTTCATATACTTTCTTTTTTCCTTTCATTGGCATATCTTTATCTTTCATTATTTCCTTTAGAGACCAAAATCGTTTCCAAGCATTAATTATTCTTCGTTCTATTTCTCTATTCATGCAATCATCTATAGATATAAGTTGGCCTAGATATATATATTCATTTACATATTCTATTTTTTCGTTATTTACTGTTATTTGTTCATTGTTTAGTGTTTGTTGGGCGTTTGTCATAATTTTGGTTTTGGTTAGATTCATTGTCAGGCCGGCTTTAGCACTTTCATCGGATAATTGCTGCAACATTAGACCTAGAGTTTCTGCATCCTCTGAGAACAAAATCAAATCATCAGCGAAGCGTAGATGGTTGAGATTTTCGCCATTTATATTGAGCCCCTTTTTTGTCCAGTTTAGGTTCCTGAAGATCATCTCCAGTACTGCTGAAAATAATTTAGGTGATATAGGATCTCCTTGGCGTACACCTCTTTTAATAGGAAATTCTTTGCCCTTAGATTCAAGCTTAATTTGTGCGGTGCTAGCTGTGTATACGTTTTTGATTATTCGTATGTACTTTGCTTCTACCCCTTGTCTTTTTAGAGCATCCCATATATACTCATGTTCCAATGTATCGAACGCTTTGTTAAAGTCAACAAACCCTATGTAGTATGTTTTATTATATTCTTTATATTTTTGTAGTATTTGTCTTAGAGTGTGAATGTGATCTATAGTTGAGAACTTACTTCGAAAACCAGCTTGTTCTTTAGGTTGGTTTTCATCTAGTGTAGTGGTTATTCTGTTTAGTATAATTTTTGAAAATATTTTGTAAACATTGGACATTAAACTGATCGGTCTGTAGTTTCCTATATCACCCTTGTCTCCCTTCTTATGCAGCAGTACGATTGTCGATTTGGTCCAGTCTTCCGGGATGGTTTCCGTTTCGAGGATTTCATTGAATAAATCTGTAAGTCTTGGTGTTATCGCTGGTAACGTAGTTTTTAGTAGTTCATTTGTGACTAAATCTGATCCAGGCGCCTTATCCAGTTTTTGTGTTTGGATAGATTTTATTGTTTCTTCTTTTAGAATTGGTTTAATCTCCTCTTTATTTATTAAATTATTTTCCTTTATCACGTGTTCCCATTTATGGCTTTGGTATAAATTTTTATAGTATTCTGTAGCAATCCCTAGTATTTCTGGTCTTTTGCTGGTTTTAACACTATTTTTATTCTTCATATTTGGAATCCAGTCCTTTTTGTAGTTCATTTCTTTTATCGCCTTCTTTATTCCTCCTGTTTTTTCTATATATTTTCTGAATGTTGCTAATCTTTTTGCTTTCCGTTCCTTTCTAAGTTGTTCGCTAATCTTTTTGCTTATTTCTGCTATCTTTTGGCGATGGATATTAGTACTTTTTCCTTGCTGTATGAGTTCTTTCCGTTCTTGTAATAATTGCTTACTTTTAAATGATATCGCTGTCTTGCTAATCATGTTTACTTTTTTAGTTTCTGTTTTTAGTTGTTTGAGAAATCTGTTGTATTTTTCTTGAGTAGATATACATTCTTTTTCACCATCATGCAAGGATATCTTGAGATTGTTCAGAAGTAAATCAGTACTACCAGTGCACTCGATGGCTTTCATAATGTTACTAAATTTTCGTGCTCTTTTAACATGTGTACTTGAGAGTTTTGCTCTAACCATTCTATGATCTGAGTTAAAATTCAAATTGCTTATAATAGACACGTCTTTGAAAACTTTTGCATTGTTAGACAGAACATAGTCAATCTCATTTTTATACTGGCCATTAGGAGATATCCATGTCCATTTCTTTGATGGTTTTTTTTTGTAAAAACTGTTTAGAATGCTTAATTTATTTTCAATAGCAAAGGATACTAATCGTGAGCCGTTTTTACTTCTATTGCCAAGTACAAGAATTTACCTAACTATAAATACGACGTGATCTTAAATGATGCTTAAATTCTTTACAAGTCTCGCATTAATAGTGACGTGGTGTACGTAAAATATGCACCACTAGAACGTCGGTCAAAATACTTTCTATTAATAGTTAACAGCACATGTAAATCACGATATTTTATAAATGGTAGAAGCTTACCATGCTTTTTGTGTGTCAGGACAAGGTTTGTATAAAATGAAAAGAAAAAAAGATATACTCATTAAAAAACTATAGCAGTATAAAGTTCGTCGGGTCAGCTAATATTTTCTAAAAATGACAAACTCAAGTGTCACGGCATACTCCTTAGAAAATATTTAAGTTATACCAATAGAAATAAGTAGAAATAATTACGCTATTATATTTTGATTAAATAAATTTACGTTTCTTTTATTTAGTCACAATAATAATGTTATTGTTTGTTAATACGATACGCAATATCGTATTTAGAATTTTAATAAAAAGGATACTCGAATTATCAGAATTAAATAAATAAAAAATAAAGCCTTGCAAATAAAAACAACATTTCAAAGCGAAGTATTAAATTTTTTTACAAGTATCAGAAACAACGAGTTTATAATAATTGTGTTTGCTCGCAAACGAAAAAAAACCGACTTCAATTACATCGACAAGTAATACAACGTAAGTTGACGAAAAAATAGTCTTCAAGTTAATACGCGTTATCAAAGATTACTCAAAAAGTTGTAATCAGATCTCGATGAAATTGAAATGTGACCACGTGATAAGCATCAGCTTTCGATTAAATTAAAAATTATCAAAATCGGTAGACCCAGTAAAAAGTTACGCGTTATAATACAACGTAGGTCGACGAAAATATAGTCAAGTAAAAATGTATTATTAAATATAACTCGAAAAGTAGCTGTTAGATCTCAAATAAATTTAAATGAGACCAAATGACACGCATTACATGCGGTCCATCCAGTCAAAAGTTCTAAAGTAACATACATTAAAAAAATACAATCGAATTGAGAACCTCCTCCTTTTTTGGAAGTTAAAATAAATACAACAACAAAACTGTTCAATGATTATAAAAGGTAGTGTAGTGTATTCTGGATCTCCAACAATCAATCATTCAATCATCATTACATAGTATAAAACTAAGTCGCTTCCCGCTGTCTGTATACTTAGATCTTTAAAACTACGCAACGGATTTTGATGCGGTTTTCTTTAGTAAAAAATAGAGTGATTCCAAAGGAAGGTTTATATGTAAGTATGTAACACATGCGTAATATAGTAGAGGTACAAAGACAGTTTTTGCAAACACGCGAAGCCGGGGCGGGTCGCTAGTTAAAAAATAAAATAGATCCGTCCACGCGTACGTATTTATAATATTAGTACGTTTGTCTATTGTGATCTAAGTTATGCTTTAGTGTTGTTTTTTTTTTTCAGCAGATTCATGACCCCGTAATTCAATTAAGACTCAGTAAATAAAGCTTCCTTTCCTCTCTAGTACAAACTTTTGGAGAAAATTAATTTTGTAAGTATAGGTTATACACTTTCTGTTTAATATTTATTTCTTGGACTCCTGCTAGTATTTAGAAAACCAAAACAATTGCCTTTAATGCCGGAAAGGGCGAGTGCTAACAATTATTTTGTATAAAATTTTAATTATAACAACAAAGACAGTTAAAACTTCGGTGTTCTCCTAAGAATACGGCGCTATTTTCGTTCGTTCAAATTATTTTGCGATAATGGATACTAAGGCGACGTTTTTAATTAAATATTGTACAAGATTCAATTTAGCACACCTTTTTGTTAGAAGTGATAATTGAGCTTTTGTTTGTCGTAGATGGATGTGTTAGTTGACCACAATACAAACAATTTACGTCAAGTTAACATTATAATTTAAGAATAAAGTTTTATTTTATGATATTATTTTTATTGTTTAGTACAGAAGAATAATCAAAATGCTTAAACATTTACGCTCAATAGTAGGAACGCAAAGTGACTCTTACTTCTTTACATCATTTTAATGATCTTAATAGAAATACTTTAAAAATGAACTTATTTTATTATTATATTTATATTAGAAATCTTTAAAAATATTTTGGTTAATATTTGAATTATATTTCAATTAGGATATTCTACCTATGTTATGTATGTTTATCTTTTTTTAAAATGAATATTTCAGATAGTTTTTGAGTTAAATCCTTTTAAAATGTATCTATCCGTTCAGGTTTTAGAAAGTTACTTTCGGTCGACACAATTTTAGTGTTAATTTTCAACACAAATATTGTGTCAAAATTAGCATTTTTTATTATATACAAAAACATAAATATACCTATATCTATAACTTAATTTAAAAAACGTGTATCATTTGATTAAAATTGTTTTTTAAAACTTTATTTTATTTTATTCAACAACTCCACATTTAATTTCATATTATTCTTTAAAACAATACATTTAATAGATACTTATTACGTATTTAAAGAACTGAATTCAGGCTGTAGGTTCTAAATTTTTTGTGTATATAAAAAAGTCAAAACTCTAATAACAAACAATCGTCAATCACTAATGTAGTGTCGAATTGACGCATTTTCCTACAAATTAAAACAATTAACGCCTTCAAATGGTCTATAAAATTATTACGGATTTTCCAAGATCACAGAAATTCTACGTTCGCAATTTCTCTTGAACTTGCACTCATTACTTCGACGCTATAAAACATTTATAGCTCAATGACAACGTATCTAAGCCTTTGTTATTGCTTATTACTATCACTAATTGATTCAATTACATAGTTATTAAAGAGAGTGAGATTCAATAATAAAACGCTAATAAAATAGGAAGCGTTACTCCACTTACTCTTTTATTAAAATAAATTATTATTATCAATGATATATTTTATCTTATACACACACGGTCGTATGTTCTAATGGTAAGCAACTTAATGCTTGTGTATATTGTATAGGCAATAGTATTTTTTTGAATATACATCGAAATAATACATATATAAATATTTAAATAAAAATATTACACCCAGACTCAGGCAGGCATAGAAACCAAAACACCGGAGCAGAAAGCCGGGTCACTACAAAACGTACCAACGGGCTAGTCGTAGTAAGTACTTTACTTCTCATGTTTATAAAGTGTCCCTTCGTTACTCGTATGTTTGTTATTTTGACCTGAGCATATGATTAAATACATATATATTATTATAATTTAGATATTTCAGTTTCAAAAGAAAATAAAAACATTATCAATACATATATATACAAAGTGACTCACCAAAAGTGGGTCATTAACTTCGGCGAGATTTGCAGTTGCGGGAAAATTTGTTCCATAAATATTACTGAATAACTTTGCGGGATATTTTAAAATTGCGAACGTGTCGTTTCGTAATTTTATCTATTACACGGTCGGCTCAATAAAGTACTCGAAAACAAATTGAAATTTAGTACAATGGATGTAAGAACGAGATAACGTATGTTATTGCGTTACGTTAAAGCCTCTTTACATAAATTAATGTTAATTCACAGTTCGGTGATAGCACTACGACATGCTTATTAATATTTAATATTAAATTTTGATATACATATATTCAAACATAGCGAATCAGTTTATTTAGTTAATTTACAAAAGGTAACAGATATAAATATAAAATAAAGATATAAATATATAGATATATAGATAATAGATAAGAGAAAAACAGTTTTCCATGTCAGCTTTTCACGAACGTATTGCTCATATTGTATTGTGGGAGTGAAATTTATATCTACTCATGCGAGGGAGTGTATGAAACATCAAATATTTACATAAACATAAATTAAACCCACGAATACGCATGAGTCTTATGAATCGGGTATGATGGAATTGTGCTGAGAACGTATACGTTGTGCATGTGATAAAACTGTAACGCAGTTGTGTCTGTAATTGAAAGGTTTTTAAAGAGTTAATCGTGTCTACGTGGCTCATTTGTCCTTATACAAGCAATATAATTTTGATAGTTAAGTATAATTGTTTTCGGATTACGAATGAAATAGATTCATTACAAAAATGAAACGCCTGCACATCTGTTACACTTCGAACAAAATGTATTAACGTCTTTTAAATCTTTTAATCTCTGCATTTCTGGTCATACATGTCGTATTAAGAATATATCATTTTTCACAATTAAACGAAAGCCATATCTTCAATGTACAATAATAATTTACACTGTATATGATTAACGTGAACACGAACATAGTCAGGTAGTTCATTTGTAATAAGTTTTCCCATACATGCGTCTTCTAAATGACTCGGTTTCTGTGCTTAGAATACAAAATATCCTGTACATTATTTCTTACCACAGAATAATTTTATAAATATAACTCTTAAGAGTTTATGGATAAGTATATATTAATATAAAGAAATTTATTATAACTGTAATACCAATTTGAACTTAAATTTATGTTAATCGTATTGTAATATTATAGACTGAGACGACACTTAACATTATTTTATTATTTTTATAACCAAAACTTCTACATAAATATTTGTGTTTCGGAACGTTACAAATGTACTTATAAAATTAGATATCACGTAACAGCAGTAGGTGGAACAACTGTGGACAACTTGGTGTGTCCCATGCGGCTTTGATTAAACTCGCACTTATCTTTACACTGAAATACAATTAAAGAAAGTACTGTTTGATGTTTAGAAGTACATATATCAGATAAAAAGGCGTGAAACACAACATAAATTTAAATATTCAACAAAAAGTATATAACTTATTTGCAGAAAAAAAGGATATTTATTTTTATGGAAAATCGAATACAAATATAAACTAAACTTTCCGGTTTATCTGAAACAAATTCAATGTCCAAGGTTTACCGTAGTTTTGAAGCTCAAAGCGTTTGGTTTTTGGCACAATCAAGATTTTTTACTTTTTTAGTTCAAATTGTCTATTCTTTTTCCGTCTACGTCCAAAAAATTCAATCGACAAGTACACTGTTCACAAGTCTGTTTTGTATGTTACGTTATTGGATTGTTTTTTTTTTTTTCAAGTTTATTCTAGGTATGTAATTTAGTTTTGTATTTTAACTTTGAAGTTTTTTTTTTAAAGTTGGAAATTATTTTATATAATAGTAACAAATTTAGCAATATCAGGTTTACATCAAAAAAAAGGCTTGTTGGTTGTCATATTTATATCATAAAATTATATTATATTACTCAATATTATATAATATACAGATTTCAATACAAAGGAAAATCAAACGGTTGTTGAAATTTTTACCATTATTCTTACAAATGATCAAAAAATAATAGAACCAATGTGACGTTTCCTTATTAGATGCTATTTCGTTGCGCCGTTTTCTCTCAAGGCTACGTACAATTCGTAATTCTCCATTTTATTACTTATATTTGGTCATTTATGCCCTATAATAAATATCGTATTTATCTTAAAACTTAGATTTGGAAACTATGGTATACAAGAGAATATAAACTAGCGGCACTAAGATGTCGAAAGATTGACATTATCTGTTTGAACAAATCACACATTGTTCGATGCGATCTTTATATAAAAATACTCTTGATGTGTTCTGAATTTCCATTTGAATTTTTTAACTATACCCATATTCCAACTATTGTACAAAAAAATGTAGTTATACCAGTCGAATCACTCTCAAGTGATGCTCTTCCTACCAAACAGAATTTTATTTTTATTCATAAAAATTCAAACTTTATTTGCAATAGCTCTCGAATTTATTTTATTATATCCACTCAAATACAGGTTGCAAAGAACGTTTCATATATTAATTAAATAAATAAATGTACCGTCTTTATTGATTTTATAAATATTTTAAATACTTATAGTTGCATATATTTTGTTCTACGCGTATAGTCAGTGGAAAACAGTAAAACATCGAAAAATATTCAATAAATATCTATAAGTATCCTATGCAGGTTTTTTTATGTATTTAGATAAGATCTATACAACCAAATTAAACTGCGACACTTGGGAGCACCAATTGATTGTGGTGTGGTGAAGTAAATCAAGTTGTCGTTTGGACAATTAACTTCCATTATGGCGTACGATAAATATTGGTAAGTATTGGTTTTTAAACTGCATATAAACTTCTATGACCTGCGTGAATTAAAGAAACTTATGCATATATTTACTACATTTATTTAAAAAAATTAAAATAATTCTGTTTATTTGTATTAATTATATTTTTTGATTACCAGAACGTTTCTTTTTTTTTTTGTTTTTTGTTTTCAACTTGTATAATAGTTATAATACTACTCTATGTAAAGGGAAATAAAATATTTTCCAAAATTTTCCTGAATGAAAGCAATTAAATGGATATATGGAAGTCTTTAGGAGCACCACTAACGGATATAATAAGGTACATATGTTAACGTTATATATTATATAGTAAAAGAGGGAAGAACGCAAAGTAACGAAAATAATCTTAGAAATAAATGGATATGGTGCCAGGAAAGGTCAAGACTAAGGATGGATTATGTAAAAGATGATAAGAGTAGAAAGAATGGAATGACTGCTAAGATGATGGTCGTTAGAAGAATATTGAAGAAACAAACATCACATCCCATACAAGGGTAGAGTAATTAAATATTAATGATATTGTAAGGTTTTTGTATTTTACTTTTAAATCTAGTCATAGACATAATATGTAAAAGTATTACATATATTAATTATAGAGTATATATTATTATTAAATCAGAAAAATAATATTGTGTCATTTTCATATTTTTTTTTAATAACAAAATTTTTATAAATTAATAACTGTTACTAAAATTCTTGCTTTAGTTGACATTTTAATCATAATATTTAGAGCACAATGTTAGTAAATTCCTATGAATATATGAAATCAATTTCCTACACATAGAAATTCCTTGCAGCGGAATCGCTCTAATTCAGCTTATAAAATGGAAAATTTATGAAATTTCTATCGTTTTTCTAGTAAAATCTAGTTTGACTAAAGAGACACGGTCTTTATTTTTAAAATTAATCACAAAATTATTTAAAATACATTATTTTATATTTTTATTTATACAAAGTTACTTTTATTAATATAACAAGTAGAACACAACTACTACGGTGACAACGTTTTTAACCGACTTCCAAAGACCTTTTTTAATCGAAAAGTGGTGCGGGTGGGTCATGTGGTCCCATTTTAATTTAATTGTGATCTATCAAGTAGTTTTCGAGTTATATCTAATAATACGTATTTACTTGACTATTTTTTCGTCGATCTACTTTGTATTATACAGCATAACAATTCATTGAGTGTACCGATTTTGATGATTCTTGTTTGAATAAAAAGCTAATGCTTGGTTTTGTGCTCCCATTTAATTAATTTAATCGAGATTTTATGACTTTTTTACTTAAAGCGTATTTACTTTATTATTTTTTCGTCGACCTACGTTGTATACTACGTTACTACACTCTAGGGGTATGAGAAACCAGTTGAAGTCGGCACTGAATGACTCATAATCTAAATGTATTTCTTTGGTTGGAATGTATAAATATATGTATAATTAAGTATATACTTCCGTAAAAATTTAAAATGAATAATGAACATCACAAATGTTTAAAGATTAAATATTGATACTAATAAAAAGCCATTACAAATGGCTTTGAAATACAAGGACTGAAGACATGGAGCAGCGTCTTTGGTGCGACAATACCAGCCCTGCGGTCAGCAACCCGCCTGCCCAGCGTGGTGACTATGGGCAACACACATGAGTTCACACCATTTTTGGCGCGAACTTGTGGAGGGTGGAGACCTATGTCTAGTAGTGGACTGTGATAGGCTGAAGTGATGATGATGATGACTAATAAAAAGACAATTCGTCGCAAACGTAATAAAAACGACGAGTACGTTTGTCGATCTATCTAGTTTTGCGGTGAGGGAAAATTGGAATTCTTTGTAATAAATTTGCATCGTGTTTTCACTTTAGCGTTTCGTTCGGTGGAAAACTGGAACATTCACAAACCGACCCAATCTGAATTTAAGCAGAATTGCTACGTGCACGCTTTTTGCTTTATATTTTTCAAGAACAAAAAGACTTGTGTGGCATTCTAATTAAAACTTGAATTTTTAAAGTCATACGAACGCTGTTTCATAGAGTTTAACTCAGTTTAAATCCTACATAATATGAACTAAATAAAAATGTATTCATATAAAATTAATTTATCCCTATATAATTTCAAACTTATCTATTTAATAATTTAGTACTGTGACTGCTGCGCCAACGCGTCGTTATCCTATAATAAAAAATAAAAAAAGACAGCTAACTTGGCAGACGTGGATTTAGCCGTGTCGAAATAAAAATATTAAAATCATTTTTTTTATGTCACAAATTTAACAACATTGTACGTTGTAAAAAGAAAAACCGATGACATTTTCTGAGTTTACTAATTAGTGGGACACGTATGAAGATGTATAAATGGAAGTTCTGAAAAGTTCCCTTCTGACGCTTCGTTTCAATTAAACTTTATACTGCATACCCCATACGGTCGATTTACTGTCTGAGTTTTAATTGATACTAACACTGTATTAATTAGTTTTGAAAATATTCTTTGTAAGATACATTATACTGTTCCTGACGATTACAGTTTAGCGTTAATTCAATAGTTATCTAGTAGGAAATTTATCATATAATTTAATTTTTAATTAAAATTGTATGCATAAACATTCATCTCAAGAGATTCAGACCATTCGGCTACTAATATGGTATATTTTGATGTTTTAGTAGTGTAATAGTAAATGAACTATAAAATTTTTGATCTTTAACTTAATTAAATTGTTTAAAAACATTTTACAATTATTTTCTACCAAACCTAGTCCATAAAGAAACTCCTAAGTGGATTTTCAAAGTTACACCTCTTCTTAATTTTTTTGTTTTCAATCTAAAGGCCATGTTCAGTTCTATGTTACAGAAAAATAAAAAATAATAAATCCTAATGAAAAACGCAACATTAAATACAAAATCATAAACAAAACGACTATTTGTCATAAAATTAAATTCTTACGGCATTTGTCTAAAAGAAAATTGTTTACTTTACTTTTTGCTGAAATATGAAAATATTCGTATTTTATCAAATGTATTGTGCGTACTAAATCCCGTCTTCAACAGGATTTACACACTAAGCACAAATATCATAAAATATTATTCTTATTTTATTTTCTACCATTAGGAGTAAAGAGATTTTGTCTGTTTTATCGAAAGGTGGACAGGAAATTTATTTAATTCGATTTCAAAAATTACCATTTTATGAGCGGCTCAGAGGGATGAAACATAAATAAACTACATGCTTGGCGATGTGCTGGGGCGGCATGACCCCGTACGCCAAACAGGAGCAACAACAACACCACGATTTTTTTTTATTTGACAAAAAAAAATCCAAATCGAGTCCCAAATGTAACACACATAAAAATACAGTAGAATTGTAAACCTTGTCCGTTATTGAAGTCGGATAATGAACGTAATGACAATTGTGATCGCAATGAGTGTGTTCAATTAATTTGGTAATAAAAAAATAAATGAATTGGTAGGGGCGGCAAATTTTTCGGCGGGCTTCGGACGGCAACAAAAACGCTACGCCTCTGGCTACATGTACGAAACCTCCGCGACAAAATTAGTTATGATTTATTGTATTTTATAGGTAACGTAAAAATTATAGACGCTTAATGTACAAGTTGTGCAAAGTAGAGATAATTTCAAACCTTTTTTCAACATGAGAGACTTATACGAAATTTGATATATATTGTACTGATTTACATATTATTACATACATATGTGATCCCAAGTATATAAACTATAATTTCGCAAGCTCAGACACATCCTAATGATAGATCATTCTGACTTTGCAAGTGTAACTTGATAAGTTGTATCTAGTAGGTCCGTTCTATTCCCTAAGGGAGTTAAGCGGAACATTCAAATATAAATCGTACACATATTAAATTATATTGTTTTGGGTGTTGAAATGTTACGTCAAAAGTTATTAGATTGACAGTGTTGCGAAGTGTCCTAAACATAAATAGCTAGGAAACTCACGCTGGTTCTTCTGCTTTAATATTCTTTACTGACTTGTTAACTGACACTTGAATATTTCGTAGATTCTGAAATATCAGAAATCTCTTATTGAACGAAGATGTTGAAGTAATGACAAAATTCAGTATTATTGAAAATTTTCTATTGTTCAGTCCAATAGTACACTAATATATACTGACAAATATATATTTTTAACACCGTATTATGTACACAACCTACAAATGTACGTAAAATTCATATAGATATTATTAACATTAAACCTTTTTAATTAAGTTAACAAATAAATGTTACATTTTTAACAGGCCGCATTTGTGGCGAAGATCTCCCTTCATTAAATCTATGAGAAACCAATGTTTAACGTACCTGAAACAAAAAATAAAATACATTAAATGGAATCAACAAAAGAAACGAAGAGGAAAAATTGTTGCAAGAAATTCAGATGTACCATTTAAAACGACTCTTGGCAAACGACTTGTAAATGAACAAAAATTAATTAGTCTGTACCTAAATTGTTGGGTGTTTCAAAGAAAAAAAGATAATTAGGTAGCGCAGTTCAACGTTAGATTGATGACGAACACTTAGAAGGTCTTACAACTTTTTGCGATCATATATAACAACTATTACACGCAGACACAAATTATT
This sequence comes from Melitaea cinxia, assembly GCF_905220565.1. Lineage (NCBI taxonomy): Eukaryota > Metazoa > Arthropoda > Insecta > Lepidoptera > Nymphalidae > Melitaea > Melitaea cinxia. The sequence goes on from NC_059409.1 coordinate 9,770,188, forward strand.
ATGGTATTAAATTTATCATACGTTTTAATCTTAACAGGAAGCAGTCGCGTAATAAGTACATTGTACCTACGAATTTTGATTGTATGTAAATAAAGATGCCAAAAACATCTTGTTAATTTCTAACTCGGCATAAGGTACTCGTGTTTATGAGAAGCATACTTCGCTAGCTGCGTCACACTTCTCCACAACGCTTTCTCCATTTATTATGGACGTGTAATTAACATAATTGCATTGTTCACGTATTATTTTTATTTTCTTGTTAAAGTTTGTATAATTAATATTAGTAAGGTCTTTTGTATAAAAATCCTGATAAAAATTTGAGATTTAGGTTTTTCTTTGTAATTTAATTCACTCACTTAGCCCGGATATCTAATTGAAAATAATTTACATAAGTTTATGCAGTTCTGAAGTAAAAGCAAAAATTAAGAGATTTATAAATTATGTAAATATATAAAAGAGTAAAATATTACTACCCACATTATCACAAAATTAAAAATTAAACTTTTTGTAAAAAAAAATAGAAAAGTTCAAAATAATGTTGTAGGTACGATTCTTCTTCTTAAAATTACGATGTTATTTATTAGCACGCTTATTTTAGTGTGGAGAAAAGGACAATTTGGTATTTTGCTACTTATATAATATTTTAAAAAATATGTCTTGTTAATGTGAAATAACGAGGTCAAAAATATATAATTTTTATTATCATTAAGTAGTTAAATTTTAATTGTTACACATAGTTGCATAAAATATGGTTCATTATCCTACTCATAATTTATTTCACGAATAAATTATATTACTGTCAATTTACAATAATTGTAATAAAAAACTTATATTTTATCTTTTCAGTATTTGTTTGTAGATGGGAAATTAAATTTAAAAAAAAATTGGTCATTTATATATTTAACCAATTTTTTATTACTAATATAAATAAAATTGAAAACAAAAAATGTGAACATTATGATATTATTATAATTTTCTAAAAGTGTACGTAAAGAAGCGAAACTTCTTATCAATGATGGATTGTGTATAGAAAATTCGTCGTTGAGTAAAAAAGTATTATCACACTCGTGCATCATCAGTGTCAAAAAGTCTGAAAAAATATAGACACCTACATGTTCGAACTCCATCCAACATATTCGAAATTAAACTGTATGTTTAATATGATAAGGTTGATTTTAGCTAATACTTGATTTATCGTCTGATCCAATAGGTCTCTGCTCATAGAAATATCAAGTCACGTCTTTACTTGTTGAATCTACAAGTTAAATATGAAGTGGAATGAGAGTTTGAAGTATTACGACTTTTGAAACTTCTTAGAACCCTAGTAAAAAATATTAACATGCACCTTTAAACGGCTTTTATTTTAATAGTGCTCGAGCAACCAAACTTCACACGGTCCGTGATAGGCGTCTTACTTATGTAAGTTATCTATTCAGCATGTCTGTATTTTTAACAACTATATATTTTTCTTCACTAAGAAATGTTTTAAATCCAAATATTTTGATGAAATTATAATCTAATATTTTTTCCAAAATCATTAGAACTGGTAACGTCGAGGCATAATTTTAGAAGTAGGTATGATAATAATCAAAGACATTAAGTGAAAATCAGCTTGACATTAAAAAAATTCACACTAAGACTTAAAAAATTTAAGGAAAATTTGCAAAATTTTAGTCAGCGCGTAACGGTCACTATTGCGGCATTTTTTTTTTTCGTATCGCTTAGCATATCTTAAATAATGTAGTAATAGCCTAACAATGTCATTTTTTTTTGTGATAATATGAAGGTTAAAAAGTTTACTAAGTGGTTTTTGTGTGCTATTACGAATCTTGCTTGTTATTAAAAAAAATAGAAGCGGTTTAATTAAAAGATAAAAACCATAATATTTCCTTCCTTATTTACTAACTATTGACCTTAATCCTTCATCCCGACAACACGTTGCTGATACTGGAGAGAACAAAACTGAAGCTGTTATCCCTAACATCAATCAAGTATGAATCGTCTTATATACGTGGAACAAGTTACCTCAAATGCAAGCGGTTAGAATGATGTTTATTTTAATTTACTCATGTATTTATTTTTCTTAATTATATTATACATACAGGCTAAATTTAAAAATGAACATTCTGTTAAATAATTAAATTGATCATATTTTTTTTATAAATTTTACCTGTTGATTTTATATGCTGCGTATTACTGACAACATTTGATTATTGACATATTACTGTCGCACTTAATCTTAAACGTAATGAAATAATTCTACCAAAGAATTCCTTGAGAAAGTATATCAGGGTAAGTAAGCGTAAGTCAAGTAAAAATCGGGCACGATTTATCAATTAAAATTCTCTGACGCCCTGTTTGCAATTTTTTTTTTTATTGTTTGTATAGACAAATGTCATCTGTTCATTGAATAAGATAATTTATGCACACGTAGAACACGACTGAAAACACTCAATGAAACATTCATTCATTCAAACATTATTTCTTGTTCTAAATCTAAAGTTATTTAATGTAGTTAAAAGTGTTATCAAACTCACTTCGAGTAGCAACGTTAGCCGCACAATAATTAAACAATAATTGCGTCTTTACTTACAAATTATCATATTTATAGGACAATAATCGCGCCATTAGATTGCAAAATGGTGACTGACCAATCAGAAAATTAGTATTAACTACTCAGAAAATGGTATCACCATCTTTATGCTCTCCCGGTACTTCAACAAATAACAATTACAGCAAGAACACTACAATCTAATGAAATTACAATCAATACAATCTTATAAAATTATTACAAGAATAAAATCGAATGATAAAAGTATTTATTGCGTAACTACCCTACAAAATAGATGATAAAGATGGCGTCTGACTAATCATAAATTAACATTAACCATTCGGAAGATCGTGTCGACATCTTTGTACACTTCCGGAATTAAATGAATAAACAATAACAGTAATATCAATACAAAATCAAATATTTTAATAATTTTTAGAATAACAAATTTAAATGCTAACACACAATCAATTTACAAACAAATTATTAGTATAATAAGAAAATATAATATGGGACTTTAAAATAGTAAAGAAAATTATAAATAGGAATTAAAACTTATACTAAATGTATTTTAAGGTAGGTAGATATATGTAAATATAATAAATACCTCATTTTAATTTCAATATTATCTTTCCAAAGTTGTATATTGTGTGCTTTATAAAATCTAGAACTTATCACGTAAAAATATGAAATTATCTTACTCCAACACAAGTTTTATATAGAATCATACTCGTGCAAAACTACACTTTCTACGTAATTTAATACTAAAATATAAAAGTTTCATTATGAATTAATACTGGTTTGTTTGTGTTGGACGGAAAATTAGCTGAGCTCGCTTCTAGAATGAAAGATTCTAGTAGGATTAACACATACTTTACTTTATCCGAAACTTTTTACATTTTATATAATTAATACAATAAAAACACGCTAACATAAAAGTAATAAATACCTAATAATTTTATTAAATAGTAGTTGATTTGTCGAATATGGCATTTCTTTTTATTTATACACTAGCTGCCCGGACAGACTTCGTTCTGTCAAAAGTTAATAGTAAAGATTATTTATTTTATTTTTCATTATTGTTTAAACATTCCGTGGACCTAAAGAAACGTAAGAAAAAAATAAATTAACCGAATTGGTCGAGCCATTCTCGCAGTTATGCGCTTAGCAATATCCATTTTTATTTATATAGACTGACCCTGCAAACATTATTTTGCCATATTATATGTTATTAGCCCCTTCATATAATAAAGAACGCAAAAATTAATAATTGTGTTTGCAGGCAAACGAAAAAAAAAACCGACTTCAATTACATCGACACGTAATACAACATAGGTAGATGAAAAAATATTTTTTAATATCATATCAAAAATTGACCGCTCCAGCGGGATTCGAACCCGCGTCTCCGACTGACCGTGTCGGCGCTCGAGCCAATATTATATACACGGTCGAATTGAGTAACCTCCTCCTTTTTTGAAGCCGGTTAAAAATAATAAATTATCTAATTTAATGCAATCGTTTGGAAGGTATGCTACACATACATTTCGATAATTCATTTTTATTTATAAATATGACAAAAACATTAAATCCCATCTGCGTACGAAAGTATCAATATTGTATGTTAGATAATATGAATACAACTTTCAAGTTTTTTTCATTAAGAAATATTCCAAGAATATCAAAGACTAAGACTAAGATTCTAAAGCAAGATAGAATGTTACGAATAGCTATCTGATGTAACTATAAAAGTAGATGCATAGTTTAATAATAACTTGTTCTTATCCACTTTCTAAACTCTTGTAGAAACTCGAGTGTCTCGAAAACCCTTTGTTTATATTTACAAGAACTTGATTATCTTGAGTTTCATATAAAATTAATAAACTTGAACACTCCACAGCTACTTACATGTTATTGAGAAAAAAATAAAATATTTTTCTAGAGATTTACTACCTCATGTTTTAGCCGCGCTATTTTAAATCCTGTCAGAATGTAGAGTTAAAAAGTGTTGTGTAGTATTTTGGATGTTCAATAATCTTCGTACTATGTTTCGTTAGAATAAGTTGAGTACCTTTTGTATGATTAAGTAACAAAACATCCACCCTCAAACACTTCAGCGTTTATAATATAAGTAGGAATAATAGAATTATATGGAATAGACAAAATACATGGTCAATAATATGTTGTGTAATAACAAAATTGAAAATCTTTCTTTCAGCAGCTAATTATAACTTTAATAAAGCAGATTAATCTCGTATTGTAGCAAAACCAATATAACATAATAAAAAATAATATAATAAATAGTATACATTTTAAAAGGTTTTCAGTACTTTGATATTGCACACTCAATTATTTATAATATATTACTAGCTGTTAGTCCACGACTTCTTTATGCGAACTTATATGAGCCCTTAGAGCACCTTAATCTAGTACTGTTACAAAATCCCTTCGTAACGGTCGTTTACTAATTATAAACTACCTCAGTATCAATTTTCAAGCTTGTAGAACAAACTTTTAGAACATTTACAAAATTATTCAAGAGCTCTTAGGCTTCCTCAAGGCGGTGGTTCTTTCGCAAAATTCCTTCTGAGTAGACGTCCACTAATCTATAACTATCTTCTTACCAAATTTCATGCCTGTAGCACAAAAACTAAAGGACTTTCATTCTCATACAACCTTTTAAGAGCATTTGAATCCCTACCATTCAGCCCTATCGAAAAATCCGTTCTTAGGGGACGTCGTCTAACTATAAACTACCTCCCTGCCAAAAAAATTAAAACGGTTATTGAGATTTCGTGAGACAATGACCTAACTTAAGGGTTTTTTTTTTATATAGCAGAAGAAGATTGACGATTCATCAGATTAACACCGTTAATTTATTTCACTATTTTTACTTAATTAATCAATCTATATATTTATCTACACATATATAATAGAAAGGTGGTCCTTGTTTTGATCCAGAGGGAAACTCGATGGTAAAATTGACATTTTATGCATACCAACATAAAATAGTAGTTATAATCACTTTTATACACATTTACAAAGACTTCAAAATTATTATTGTTTAATAATATATAATAATGTGGACATCTAATAACATCAATTGGCCGTGATATATGCATAGAATTTTGACTAAATAATTGAATGTTTTAAAACATGTCGTTTAAAAACAATCTAAAATTTTCAAGATAATCCCAAATCTATTAAATTTGAAAGTAAATAGACAATTATAGCTAGTTAAATATAAGAAATAAACGCCACAATATGGTTGGTATAGCCTTAGATTTTTTTTACTTAACTTTAAATACACATAAATATGGACCTTTTTTTATACATTAGAATAAAAACCGGTCGGTGGACTCACGTCTCTTTTGGAGACATTAAGTTAGACTAACTTGAGCAGTGATGTTGTTGAGTAACGCCTACCTTGATTAAAAAAAATTGCATGTTTTAGAATTAAAAGGACATGGGTTCAAAAGCCCGTGGATGTATATCACTAATATAAAAATAAAAAATGAACTTTTTAATTTGATTATTAATTTTGAAAAAAAAAAGAATTTTGTACTTCAAAGGAGTATTAATACAAGCAATAGTGTTTATTATATTTTTATATAATCTAAAATATAAATAGACGTTGGACGCTAACAATGTTATTATTACATGGCATGGATTTTATGATTGCTGAACGTGTTGTTAGTTAATAAAGGTGGTTGTCAAAGAGCAATGACAATCATAAAACATTGCTTAATAGCAGTAACCTTCTTAATTAAAATTATTTTTACTCCCAATGCGAGTGACACTGGCATTTTTCAATAAATTAGAGTGACATAGAGAGTTAGACGGTATATGTCGTGGTTCTGTAATCCTTTCAAACCTAACGGTAAGTTCACACATTTTTGGTTCATTATATTGAAATGTTATAACAATAAAAAGGAGAAGCATAATTTTAGAAATATTATTTCAATTTATGTACCATTTCTCATTGCTTTTCTGTATTCTATTTTTCATTGCAAATTTAACACACAAAAAGTACGATGGAGTGACAAAATACTGATTTTTCAGTTCGTAAAACCCATACACTTTATTTACGTAAACGTAAAAAATAATATTTTTTTAAGAAAATTGTAATTTAAATCGACAAATTGAACCTGAAAAAGCCGCGACTAAAATTAACAAAAGCTAATAAGTTTCTAATGAACTAAATATACAATAATAATTATCATTTGACTCTGTAATGGTTTTCATGAATTGTGCATGATTTGTTTACTATTGTTACAAAGTACACATTACAAAGTACACATTATATTACATTATTATATTAAAATATACTATTAGTTAAAACTATATATTGTTTTTTGCTGTATGGCTACGGCAGTTTAGAATATAGGCACTCCTTCTATTCCCGTGGGTGTTCTAATAAGATGTCTCCGAAGCTGAAAACCGAAGCCCGGTCGAAGCCGACCGATGGCGGGATAACCATTTAACGGCTGGCTTTCAAATGCACAGACCAAAAACGGGTAACAGCGACTTAGGTGCAATAAAGTCAACCCCGCAGTCACCAACCTGCCTGCCCAACGTGGTGACTACGGGCAAAAATCATAAATACGCGTCAAAGATTTTAGCCCTCAGTTCCCGGCATCTCCATTATTCCCGGCTATTTTGATTACCGGTGGGCCCAGAATGTTTGACGCGAACTTGGGGAGGCCTACGTCCAGCTGTGGACTGCGATAGGCTGATGCGTGTGTGTGATATATATCGTAAAATATATTGAGTTATAATTCTGAGTATATTTAAATGATCCATAACAAAATTATACAGTAAATCATCTTTGCAAAGACTTAAAACAATATATAAGTAATATTAACCTGTTGTAATATAATGCGACTTATGAGACAGCTGTGCCAAGCACCTACGCCAAGTCCATACATGACGCATACACCATATAATGTTAAGCAATTATAAACTTTATAACAAGATTATAAAGTACACAATGAGAGCAAATAGAAATTTGCTACGCAACATACTCGCTCATCCAGGTTACAGGAAGTCGCTGTCATTTCCCTGATCGAGGTAACATTGTATAATCAGAATTGTATTGTTTTAATTTTCCCTGGGATTATTTAAACACTACGTCGTGAGTTTCTTTCACAAGTAAAACTTAAATATGTATACATTCAGCATCCATTTAACGGCTTTTATGCAATTCATTACGTAAGGTACTAAATCATACGTTATTTCTATATTCAAAATATTTATTTTTTTGTGTTTCTTCTTTATTCTACTTCAACTGAGGTAGGGCACAGCAGGAATTTCCTGCTCAAAATATGGAACAGCCCGACTGGGGTAGTACCTCGACCTTACAGAAGACCACAGCTAAATAATACTGTTTTCAAGCAATATTGTGTTCCTGTTTTTGAGTAAGGTGACCAGAGCTCCCGAAAGGGAATTGGGGGTAGGGTCGGTAATGCGCTTACGATGCTTCTGGTGTTGCAGGCGTCTATAAGCTACGGTAATCTCTTACCATCAGGTGAACCGTACGCTTGTTTGCCGAACTAGTGACATAAAAAAAAAAACTTACTCTTCTACAAAACCTATGTTATGAAATTTAAAAAATATATATTCAAATTTTGTTCATTATTTGAATATCTATTTATAAGGAACGCTTAAAATAAAGTAGCGTAGGTAGTGATGTCACGTCGTAAAACTTAAAAGATTTCTAAATAGAATGATATTTCCCATTACTCTAGTTTCTCGAGGAAATATCAATTCCAACTGTCGTTCACTTTATAGGTCGCGACACAGACGTGTTTGAACAATGCTTTAAGATGCGAAGTCCCTACAGAGTTAGATGAATATTCTAAACGGAAAACATGTATTTTGTAGTTTGAGATATTAGAATTTAATATAACGTAATAAATAATGTAAATAACATTATTTCGTCAGAAATTTGATCCACACACATGATCAATATTCGTATAGTCTATTAAAATGTTTGTTGTGGTCTGGGCGTTTGTGATTGTGTTGTGTGTGTGTGTTTCAATTACTATTAAATACTAATAATTTAACATAGTATTTTGTACGATAAACAATCAATAAACCTCAACACATAAACGCTAGCATTTCACTGAAGTAGCTTAGTTACCTACTTAGTTTTCATATTTAAAGATAGAAATATAATGCTAGAAGCGTATCTAATTTTTGGTATTATAAAAATAAGAACGTAAAAATAACAAAGAATCCAAAGCCTGATCACATAACCGGCTTCTTAATTTTTCGTTTCGTTCAGAAATCAAAAGTGAAAAGAGCGCGTTTGGTTTTTCCTATGTAGGGATACTAATAGAACCAACTTAATGCACCTTTATTTATAATTCAGATAGGTTAAAAAGTTATGTATAAGAAATTGTTTTATTTCAGATCCCGAAAATAACTGGATGTTACAAATGTAGTCCCGGGATTTGAAAACCGAAAAACGAGCCTGGGTCCACCACCAATCATTTCAAGTATCGTTACATCATTATATATCTGTATAATATTAGTCTTTTTATAGCATCCTACAATGTTCCCTAAAAAAACGAATCGATGAACACATGGCGAAAGATAAGATCTAAAAGAAGCCAACGTATCTATCTAGGTATTAATCGGTATTCTTTTTCAAGCATTTGAATCCTTTTCGTATTAAAAGAAATAAAACCATCAGACTTATCTTTAGTTTTGCAAAAAAAATGTTTAGGTTTGTGTTTTAAGCAAAGTAAATTTAAATAAAGGAAATAAATGTGCATAACTTTATATTAATAACAAGAATAAATTAATTGGCTTAATTGTACAATTATATGCTTGTCTTAAAGTGCATATTAGTTAATATATTCTTTGAAATTAAAATGTCAAACACATTTTCAACAAGAGAGTTGTTTTTTTAATGAAAAAGTCGACAATATACGAGAGAGGATCATTATAAATATATATTATTGTTTTCATTATATTATAAATTTTCACATTAGTTAAGTTCACCTCACCACCTCAGCCTAATACAGTCCACTGCTGGACATAGGCCTCCAAAGGTTCGCGCCAAAAATGGCGTGAACTCATTTGTGTTGCCCATAGTCACCACGCTGGGCAGGCGGGTTGGTGACCGCAGGGCTGGCTTTGTTGCACCGAAGACACTGCTGCCCGTCTTCAGCCTGTGTATTTCAAAGCCAGCAGTTTGATGGTTATCCCGCCATCGGTCAGCTTTTTAAGTTTCAAGGTGGTAGTGGAACTGTGTTATCCCTTAGTTGCCTCTTACGACACCCACCGGAAGAGAGGGAGGTGCGATATTCTTACTGCCGTAACCACACATAATTTAAGTTATCACTATTCTATTATAAATAATATAACCTTAACACTAATAACAAAGTTGATTATCTTTTCGCTTTAACAAAAACTTTTGTGTCGCATACAGCCTTTTTGTTTTAATATTGAAAAAAAGTTAAAGATTTATACGAAACCTCATAACATCCTCTTAATTACTGTATAAATGCTAAGATATGCAGATTAAAGAAGGTATCTTTTATTATACACATATATTAATTTTATAGTTAGAATAGTCAATTATCGCCTTAGGGCAAGCTTACAGTCTGGTATTTAAATAACTGGACAAAGTAATTACTGCCTGCAATGTTTCGTTTGTAATCTGATGGGCTATATTTTATTGAAATTAACATAATTATTTATCCAGACTCAGGTTACATACGCAGGTAGGTATAAATAAATAAAAGATATTTAATTTTTATAAAACATCAAAAAATATTTTATCTACTTGTTTTGTTATATATTTTATAAAATTAACATGATAAGAATAAAGCAAACTTCTCTCGAGAAAATTCAATTTCATTCTAAGCCCCAATTAGTATGAAGTCTGAAAAAAGCTAACGAAGTATGACGGTAAAAAAAAGCGAATCTCACGTGACACTGTTAATTAGAATTCATATAAATTTGCTTAAATTTAAAATCGCCAAACTGTGAATAAAAAATTAAACTAACCTTTTTAAGCCCAGACAGTCGGAGGGCTCTTTGCAGTTTTGCGGCACGAGATGTCGGAAGATAAACTATAGGAACCGCCTCACCCGATTCCAACTCAATGTCGAAGTCGTTAACTGCCTCGCAAAACTTATAATCTTCAAACTTTTTCGCTTCATTCTTCATTAGTTCCTCAACGGTCCCATCGTCTGTTATCTCTCCTTTTAAAACTTCGCCTGAGACGGATAGGGGTTGTACGTAGCGATTCAGTTTAGAATTTTCGTTCAAACTCATCCTGGAAGATTCCTTGTTGACTGACGCGCAATCACTGTCGTCGTCTGGGTAACTTATAAGATAGTCGTCATTCACTGCACTTTGCTCATTACCAAAGCAAATGTCTTCTATAGATAATAACGGTGTATTCGAATCCATCGAGGCAAAAGAAAAGGCACTCCACCGCAGTCCATTTATTAACCGTCCACTTTCCATTGTTACTTATGTAAATATTGATGTATTACGATGTTTGTGTAAGAGTCTGTGTGACAGCTAAAGTGAATGATGAAACACAGTCGAGTGGGCGTTTGTACAGATCCAATTTCAATCTGCAATCTAAAAACGATTGCTGGCGTGATTACTTTATTTATTATGGATATTGGTTGGAAAAATAAATTCACGCTTCAACTAATCGATTTTAAACTCGTTACGTGAAAAAAAATATGCTTAATTTTTTTTCTAGAACATTTTTGGACACTAGAAATATAGCAAAATACATACACAATTACGAGAAAAGTCATAATAGCCATAAATATTGACTGTGAATTCGGAATAGCAATATTTAATACGATTTGCGGCTATGAATATAATGTGATATAATTAGTTCATCGAGAGTCGGGAACTCGACCCTCGTCATCCTTCTCAGCACCTGTCCTTCGCCCCACATGGGTCTTGTTTTAATACTGGTTTTTAACACGTCAAAACATTCTTCAACATGACTCTGACATGGAGGGCACGGTTATTTAAAAAATTATGAAAATGTTTTATAATTTTTAACAAAATTGTATCTTCGGTTACTGGGGTTACTTACTTAAACAAATATTGTAATATTAGTATAATAACCCAATTATTTTTTTTACCAGTAACCAAAAGAAAAACGTGCCAGAAATAATATAACTATTTGACGTTATGAAAATATTTTAAAATGGTCTTAAACACAACTAATTATTTAGGTAACTATTCGTATACTAAGGGCAAATACTACATAGTATAAGTTAAAAAAAGTATTCGCGGGGTATGGTACATACGAACCATTGACGTGACCAATAATTTTCTCAAGACGCCACTTGCTAATTCAAAGTGACGTGCCTTTAGGCATCTTAAATAAATCCGCGGCAGACACAACAAGCCGCTTTAATGTCAAGACTATAACAAAAACACTTAGGAATTGTACACCCTTGCGACATTCCCATTCACACTTATTAATAAAACAGATCATATTTCGGAGTATATTATATTTTAAATCATTACTGTTATTTTGTTAGTTTTGTTATTTTTTGAACTCTGTACCTAATTAAAAATCTGAACTGAATTAAAAATACTCGAAACATATCTTCGAATCTCAAAAAAAGTTAGTAGTAGTTCATTTTGTTTTTTTTTTTTTTTGTTTTTTGTTTTTTTGCTACCTATTAAAAATATATTTACTATAAGGAAGAGGATATAAAAAAAATACATAAATATATTCGGATACCAAAATCTAAAAAAAGAAGTATCGATGCAACACGAATTTAGAGGCGTCAAATAAAAGGTTTTAATTTTCAAATAGTTAATTATTTATGTCACCGTCTAAAGTGTGTGTCAATCTTAATCTGTGTCAATGCACCCGATGCAGAATAACGTCTGCGTGGTCTCTCAGTAGACCAATATGCCAAAGTTCAATGAAACGAAACATATTATACATACATATATGTCGATTATTTTTGTCATTTTCTTTTAAAAAAGACATATAGATAATAAAAATAAATATAAACAAAATAGTTTGAGGGCATTGTGAATACTTATCGCAAAATTAGGTCATTGACGTAATAATGGTTGTTTTTATAATTTCGGAATTAACTTAATGTTAATGTTCTAAATAATATACTTTACATTTATTACATTTAATGTTACTTGTTTATGACGTCATGCATTTTTATTTTATATTAAGAAAACATCCTACAAGTCATAGAGGAACAGAACTGTAATATTCGTTTTGTAAAATCAAAACTGATATTTGTATTTTCGACTTTAAGGAACATACAAAGTAGCATAAAAGTCATATAAATCAATGTCAAGTTAAATCCGTTCATACGCGCAGCGAATCAAATATTTTGAGTTAAAATATAGTGACAAATATTTTGTTCGAATGTGCTGTCGTCTGACATTTTGCTTGCATATTTGGTGAATATAAAAATATAATTTCTTTGAAAAGAAAGACAGTATATTTAATATTAAAGTAAGTAATGTATATGTATGTTATGCGACATTCAACACATGAGCGCTTTAGGTGATATTGTAAATACGATTTTAATTTGTATTGTTCTCAAGTACCTACCTATTTCATAACTTAATAGTTCGTAACTTTGTACAATTTTAAATCGCTATAAAAAATTCTAATATCCTTATTTATGAAATCTATAAAATCGTTTCTTTTATAAGTAAATAAAATTTTATATCAATATAAAATAATTTTAAAACTGTTGTGATTTAATTTTTTATTACATACTCGATATATATAAAATACCGTTTCATTTTATATATGTTCTGATTCTCAACTATGGATTATATCAAAATTTGATGAAACTGTTAACGTTTATTAAGTAACGTTTCCTTATGATACAAATATTTTTTTCTTACATTAGTATTCGAAATTAATATTGATGCCAGATAACAAAAATTCTGTTAAAAATTATTGAAAAAGTCTCAACAAGATTATTTAGTATGGTACTCTTATTTATTTCGCTTCAGCCAATTATATCCCATTGCTGGGCATAGGCCTCATTCCCCATGTAGGAGAAGGATCAGAGCTTATTATTTCATTTATTTATTATTATAACAACCGGTACCGAAGGCTTAACGTGCTCTCAGAGGCACGGTAAACACAAGGACTGCACAAACACCCAAACCACGTCAAACATCTGTATGGGCAATACAAATTTTTGTCATATGCGGAGATCGAACTCGCACCCGCCGGCGCAACAGCCACAAAATAGTGCAGTGACCTTTGCGCCAATACGTCGTCACTTATTTATTTGTCTTTTTTCTTTTATAATAATATTAAAAAATATTGTGTTTTTGAAAAATTCGTAAATTGCCAATATGTAATATATTGAAATGTAATTTAAAAAATTTCTGACGCAAATTCTCTGAAAACGACACAGACTCTTAGAGACAAATCGTGTTCTTTAAATAATAACGTTGAGATAAACACCGTGTGACGCTATGAATGTTATCTAGAATTCAAAGAAACCTTTCATTGAAGGAACAATACACGTCACGTCACGTCAAGTACCGTGAAGATTATTTAAACCAACACAATACCCACTGCCATTTTGTAAACATGGATAACATGTCACAGCTTTGACTAATTATTTTAAAGTATTTGAATATAAAAACTAAAATAGACTGGTTATAAGTACCTATAGTAGTTAAAAGTAGTCTTATTTTTCTTTATGTAGGTATAAATTTTACTCACATCGCACAATAAACATTTTTTTTAATGATAAGTATTTATTACACTTCCAATAAGGATAAAATTATTATGATCAAAATTTACGTCTTACTTGTACAATGGAAAAATATTTTAATTATTACGTAAATAAAATAAAAGAACAAATGGTTAAATCTCTTCCGTATGGTAATTAAAAGTATGCATTACTTCTATCCAAATTGTATTATATTTTACCAAAACTACTTGATTATTATCAATTAAAACAACACAAAAATAACATTATATCACTTTGAACATGAAAGATCGTGTAGCACTCAAGGTTTACTTAAAATTAAATATACAATATCAAATCAAAAATAATACGGTAGTTATAAACAATTACAATTATATCGCGTTATTATTCTTAAAAATAAGTAAAATATTAAATAAAATCAAAAAAAATTTGACACGTAAAATCTTTAAGACCTTTTAAGTTTAGGCGTAAGTTATTATGATCACAGAACGCGTAACTGAAGTGCGTCTAGTAAATATAAAGTTCACCGGCGGCGCTCGCGCAACGCGAGTAGACGAAGACTGAAGTTTCTAAATTCGTAATACATACTCGTATTCTTGGCTTATACATCTTCGTGTATTTTCCATTTTCCTTGGGATGTCATTATACGCGCTGAATCAGCCATTCATGTTTTTTGTGAGTTATTGTAGAGAAAACGAGTTTTATAATCTGATTCTTATTCAATACGCATGACATAAACAATACATATGTCGAATACGTTGAAACAAGAAGTTATTGATATGTTGTATTTTGTTGTTATGTATTTGTTCACTTTTGATACATCTGAAGAACTTTATTGGAGCTCAGTATTAGTTTTAGAATAGCATCTTGTTTATGTTACTATTATTTTTAAACTTGAAAACATCTCCCTACTTAAAATTGTTTGTGGAAAATTTTCTATGACTCAATTTCAATGGTACAATAAATATCAATGGAATATATATTTTTTTTAATTAAAATAGTCACTTGGAAGGCCAAGTGACTATTTTAATTAAAAAAAAATGAAAGGTACATAGGTCAAGGAACTATACATATTTAAACCTCATATTTTAGCATAATTGTTATATTAAGATTTCTTCTCTCTTGGCAGAAGTTGGCAAAGCTTTATAGTTAGAACCATCCGATAAGACGACTTCTCAACATGATACAATTGGAATACAGTTGTAAATATCTTGCATATTTATGAACATTACAGCATAATATAGCCTAAATTAACATTACGAAAATTAATGATTCCGTACATCTTGGTCTATAAAGCTATTTCAAAATTAAAAAACAATTTACATTTTCTTGACAAATCTACATCACAATCATTTTCACGATATTTTTCATTAAACGAAACGAAACGAAACGAATGAATGTTCATTAAACCTATTAAAAATTTATCACCAACTTAAGGCTCTTGGGGCAAAAAACATTATTAAAATTTATAAAACAAGAGTGCACATATATTTAATGGCAGTGTAACCGCGACCTTGTCTCGATCTCCGACTGCTTGGTACTTTGCCAGCACATCTGCACCCAATGAAAACAGACTGAATGCTTTGGGCAAATTTAAAACTTCCGACCAATAAAATAGTTCTTACGACTCACGACTTAGGAATCAAAGTCTAAAGTTAAATTCGAATGCGATACGAACGTTTTATCCAGCACTTATTATTAAATCTGGCTAATGTGCTTGTTACAAATTAACACCGGCGAAGTTTTAACGAACTCTTATTTAGCACTATAAGTTTTAGAGATAGGAGTAGTATCAAATTGTTTTAATTTGTAATACAAATACTTAAATATTTTCGATATAATTATTTATTATCATTAATATCACAGACTTAATTAATGCTTAAAATTCCACAAAACAGCCTTAAATCATAATGTTTATGGAGTTTTTGAATATTTTCAACGATAAATATGTTTGTACGTCTTTCCCATTGTTGAGCAAATGTTTGTTTTAAAGCTGCAAAATCCCTTTGTATATATCTCGTTACATGTTTCGCGTGATACGCAAACATCGATTGTTTGCGTAAATACTTTGTAGTGACAAGAATTATCACTTGAGTTAACAAACATAATTTGTCTTTTATTTTTTCTACCAGATGAACTAGGAGAAATGGAAATAGTTTAGTTATGCGTTATTAAGATAAAAAAAGAAAAAATATAGTATGGTATAAAACTATTCTTAAAAATAAACCTCTAATTTTTCCGTTTTTATTTCCTATAAAACCATCTCCTTTTATATATAAAAGTACGGTTATTTGTTGATACAACATCCAAAAGATGATTAGTTACGACAATCCATATAACTGTAAGTATTATTGAAGACAGAAAAATACTTTTCAAAAATCCACGTAAATTAAAATTGACGGTATTGCTACTTTCTGTACAAATCGAGCCGTACAATCTTGTTATTCTCAATAATACCTTTAACATATGATACAGTCTCTTTATATTTTATGGGTAAAATGAAATGTTTACAAAGGAACTTTCATTAAACAACATCTTTTCTCGTCTAATAATCGTCCTTTATGATATACAATGCGTCTCGAGTCCGCGGTAATTGTTAACTAAGGAGTTTAATTATGTGATACCGTTATTGGGGTAATAATATCGATAAATAATATTTTAGGTAACAGACTTTTAATAACAGATATCTGGTCCACAATTGAAATTCATTTTGCGCCAAGTTTTAAAGTAAACGTTCACATAAATCAAGATTATTTCTGGTCAATTTTGCGTAATATCCTTTGATAAATTAGTGTGCGTATCGTAAAATTGAAATGAAAAACATTTAAATATCGGTAATGACAATTTCTTTCAGAGTCCTGTGTTGATGATCAAAAAACTTAAAAGAAAAAAATTAAGAAAAATAGATATACGTAATACATATTGACTGGTGTAATATGGTAACTATAACATATATGGTATGGTAATATAAGGTTAAAGAAATATGAAAAAGAATTCAACCAATAATATTAAGAGAGAAAAAAATTTCAAAATTGAATTTTATGTTTCATTACCTATTTTGAAAATTTTAATATGTTATGTATGAATAGTTAAATTATTTAGTATATTTTAATAATTTTTTTTCTAACGTTTCTAACTAAATATAATCAGAAAAAATAAGGAAAATAAGAAAAAAAAAATAAAAAACAATATACTCTTCGTATCACTTTTTAATTTTCATACGACTTAAATTTTTTTAATAAGAAAAAAACAACTAAAACGACTGTTGGCGATTAAAATAACAACGTTAAATTAAGGTCATCCACTGAATAAAAACCCATTTCTTAAATCACCCAATCGGAATTTTTCGGTCTTAGATCCAAGACTAAAGCTAAAAGAAATTAGGTAATGATCTAAATAACTATCTTGCGTGTGGAATTTAATTAGCGGCCGCGCAATTTAAATGCCGACGCAACAGCTTCCAGACAGTAGCACACAAAAATTAGACAGACTGGCTGACTGGTAAACACTTAAATTTCGTCTGGACACGCAACGGCGCTTCTCGTTTGTATCGATTTTCGCACGCTTCTTTTACACCAATTACTATTGCCATCGTACGAAACGTCGAACATTTTTACAATTTAGTTACTTACAATTTCTTTTTTTAAGATATCGTTGGAGATAGCAAGAAATCGCATATTCAATATTTATTTTATTGACCTGCCTAAAATTATTTCATTCTATTTACATAAATTTTGAATATCTAAATTGCCAAATTGAATGAGTCATAAAAGTATATTAAATTCGTATAAAAAAAATCTACAAAGATCGAAATAATTTAGTCCAATCTATACTGATTTAATACTAAAGCTGAAGAATTTGTTTGTTTGTTTAAACGCGCTAATCTTAGGAATTATTGGTTCGAACTAAAAAAATCTTTTTGTGTTGGATAGTCCATTTATCGAGGAAAACTACAGAATACATTACATCTCGCTACGACTAATAGGAGCTGAGAATTCATATGCAATTTTAAGAAAACGGGAAAAAATATTCTTTTTTGAGGGCTTTCGTTGCGTGCGCTGCGTAAACAGTCAGGCTACCCAAAAATAGCTATAAAAAAAGTCCGCGAAAGAATATGTGTATCTCTTAAGGTTAATTCATTTTAAACATTTTTTATGGTAATCAAATCTGTTTTACGATAATGCATTATTTGCGAAGGTAATTTTAAAGACACGATATACTCGTAATTCTATATCCATAACATATCCATATATCCAGAACATAAACACATTATTCATATCAACAACTAACATCTAATATGATTTGATTGCAATGAATATCTTAGAATATATCACAGGTTTAAAGATTACTCCGCAACGAATTAATGATCACAAAAAATTAAAACGTTGTTTTATCGCATTATTATTAGACAAGCATTTGAATCCTTACGAATAAAAAATACTTCACGGCAATTTTATGAAGATAAACTTTGTCTTTTACCGTATTTAATTTTTACTCATAATTTAGTAGACAATGTAAAATCAAATGTGCATCGCAAAAATGGCACTATTGAAAGCCATTAACCCAGAAGAAGAAGAAGAAAATCAAATGAAACGACGCAGCATCGCGCCTGTGTTAGTCGTCTGAGTTTCACAGTAATGGTTTAAGAACATTTTAGTAAGTTTCTTTCTCAAATTAACGCGGGTTAAACCGCGGGGCACAGCTAGTCTCATTATAAAAATAGACCAATTGGTCACTAACGACGCCACACACCGCTAGGGATCAAGTCAATCAATAAGCCCTTAAGAATCTCGATCATCAATCAAAAACGAGCGGGCCCTTAGCTCATAAAAACTCATGCCACATTGTCGTGTACATATTTATGAAGCTTCCGAGTGGTCTGCTATTGATGGCCCGCCCATTCATTAGTTGGAACTGTCGACACAAGAACTCGACCGTTATTTTGTACTTTATATAGAGGAAATTATACGATATTAGGTTTGGTTTTGTTACATTCCCGAATGTCCCTACACAAATAGATACTTTGATAACGTTATCATATACTTTACGTATTGTACTCTGCAGAAAAAAAATATAAGAAAAAGAAAAACACAGAAAATGCGAGTTAAAACAAAGCTGTCCGTCTACGATTCTACGCTATATCCGAATATCTCTCTATTAAAAATATATATCAGGTCAATGTTTGAAATATATATATCAGTTTCAAAAAGTATCTGTTTTAAACGAAATAGATTTAGTGATTATGAAAGTACACATTGTGCGTACATATGACGTTTATTAATATGACGTTGGGGGTTGTTTACATATTGAAAATTCTCATTATTACGATTAGAAACAACAGGAAATAAAATGATTTAATTATATGTATTTGAATGGTGTCTGCATATTGATAGCGTTGTTGAATAATTTTTTTTTTCTTTATTGTTGATATAAAAACAGGACAAAATGTGTCCCAGTCCGATCCGAGTAAATTACCTTTTTACCTTTTTTTAGAAAGATTTTTTTTAAGCATGTGCTTATTCATATATGTGATTTATTGTGGTTTTTAACAATAACACTAATTCAATTCGGTTTACTTGAGCCTGATAATTACTCTACGATATATTGATAAGGTATAGAATATATATATTTTTTTCTTTAAATTTTTATTTAACTTCCAATGCTATGGACTACAAATGATAACTAAAATTATGGCGCAATAACCACAAACAGAGCTCGTTTCGTTTCTTATAGGAAAGTACTCAAAAATTTATTACGTCGATAATTTAAAATGTACAACTCGTTTTAATGCTATCATAGCGGGATGTGATTGTAACTATGACATACCATATAACCAGCTAGGCGTGAAAAAAGTAGGTCTAATACAGGTATCTGTCAACATCTCTGCTTAGCTCGTGTGACACTATCGGGGTCGCGTCGACCGTTATGATGTTTACACGAAGCCTTATAATGTTTTGCTCGAGTCGTAAACGAGTTTGGTTTTTACGTGTGGGTCGATATTACTTGACTGAGTGACGGTAATATTTTGCTAGTAATTACACAGTTTTAATTACAAAAAAAAATTGTCATATTATTTCAAATTTTTAGGTTTTATTAATATAAATAATATTTGGAAATAGGAATCATTTTTTTGAGAGGTTAAAATAGACATGGTAAAAACGAACAATTATTTATTATATTACAAGAATATGACGAATTTTAAATCAAAACATTTGTAGTAAGATCCTACTTCCGTTAAATTACCTAAACGTATATGGGTTTTACTTCATAATAATGTAAGTAAACTTTGATGTTTAGGTGGTTTCGTACGCATAACTATATTATTAAATCGAAAAGCGAGCGTAAGTTTATATATAATATTTTAAATTGACATGATTATTGTCATTACTAAAATTATTTAAAACGGGATATTTACCAATTGTTTAATATATTATTGTTATTGTGAACATTAGACGATATTATACGCCTCTAAGTCAACTGAAATAGCAGCAAATATATAATTTAAAAAAATATATTTTTGTGATAAAATATAATATTCGCTGAAGATACTAGGATCTATTCTTACATAGCCTCGACTTTGGACTCCATTAAATTTAACGACTTTTAAAAATGACTAAACTTCGTGGTTTTTGTTTCATTCCGGTGCTTGTCGTTTTACTTATTATTATAATATTTATGTTTTAATTTTCAAATAATTTTCGGTCATAAAAATAAACCATTTAACTAACTAAAAAAAAATCAATTCCAATTTATATTAATTTACGAACTTTAGGCTAAATTGAGTAAATAATAAGCTTTATTTCAATAAACATTTTTAACAAAAGACATCAATTACAAAATTTACTTATGTAAAGGGATTAATAACATTTTTTTTTTAGTTCAGACTGAATATCTTTTATGGTTTATTAGTATAATCTTTGTTAATGATGATCAGCCAACCACCCATGATACAATATATAATTTTGGCACAAGTTTTATATGGAGGGGTGGAGATATCTTCACAACAAAAACAATCATGCAAAACCAATCGAGTATATTTCACTTCCTGTATTGATTTTCCTATTAAAATATCTTCAAGATTGACCAAGCTTTAGCAATACTGTAGCATGATATTATTTATGTGCATAAATATAGATTGCAATACATTTCTCTATAATAAATCTAGCCTAAATGAGAAATAAAATCAATAGGTATAAAGTTATAAGCTATCTCTATTCATTCCGAAATCCAATTTATTTCTGACACTGCATAACACTTTGGATATCATCCAAATATCATTTTTTTATGGAATTTAATCAAATTCCGAATTTTTGTTTCGGTGTTAACAAGGCGATATTAAATCACGTCAATTTAGTGTCAAACGATATTTCACCCTTTGTTCAAAGAACCTTCAATTTAAATGTAATCATCCGATTTTCACCGGCTAAAGACATTTTAAGTACCCAATAAGCAATTTCGTCCACAAATTTTATTATAGACCCATAAAAGACGGCTTAATCTAAATATATACCTACTAAAGAAAAAAGTTTAAGCTAATAAGACCCCCAGTTATGTTATTTCACTTAAAAGATTAGAAAATATTTTATATATGCTATATAATATATAAATCTCGTGTCACAATGTTTGTCCTCAATGGACTCCTAAACCACTTAACCGATTATAATAAAATTCGAACACCATGTGCAGTTCGATCCAACTTAAAAGATAGGCTATATTTTATTTTTATATATTATGTTATTATTATATTTCAGGAAAAAATAAGGTGATACGAAGTTCGCCAGGTCAGCTAGTATGCTATATATGCAAGCTAGAAAGATCATAGAATAGTAATTATTCAACATATACTATGATTATAAGCATAAATAGTTAAAGAAAATTGTGTAAGCAATATACTCGTACTTACAGCATAATAAAAGGAAATGTTTATTAATTATATTATTATTAAAAGGAATCAAGTGAAGGACTTTTTTGAATATCAAAATGCCTCTTAACTACAAAAACAAAATGAACTTGAATTTGTATTATATTTCGATGTAGCACCTTAAACTTTATTATTGAATAAGAGAAGTTAGGGCGTTAAATCTCGTAAGGTAAGATGGAGAATTTGGGTCATAGAAGATATTAAGTAAATTAATAAGATGTGCATATAACAAGGAAGACGAATAGGGAGCCATTTAATCTAAGCACGAAAGTAAGTGATGCCATCAAACTTTCTCAAGACAATACTTAAGTTTATGCTAAAAGTTGTAATTGCTGTGTTCTGTAGAATTCATTGTATAACTATAAGAAAAATATTTTTTCATTAAAAAATAGACTAATATGTTCACTTATTGAAAAAAATGTATAAATAAATAAAATCGGAGTATGCTATATAGCTAGTTTGGATTTTGTACATTATGTGTCTTTCCATATTCTCGATATTTCTATTATCCGCATAAAAGCCTTCCAAATACGTATAGTTGATGAAAAAGACATACATTTTCAACGAAGCTGCAGTTTGCTCAGCAATCATGACAAGTATCGCGCTCCGGCTTTGAGCCGATGCAGTAACAATAAGTGGCAATCTAAATTAATAGAACCTATCGGATTAATAAACATCAGATTTATTCCTTTGTGAAAAAAAAAATTAAAAATATGAATGGCATAACGAAACAAAAAAAGGGGTTTTAGTAAATTTTAGCATATATAATATGTTAAAAATATTTCTCACGAAAGACAAAGAGGTACAAACAAAAACGGTCGCGTAGAACCATAGAAAACAGCAGTCCTTGTGAACGAGTGAATAAAATAATTCTATGAGGTATACCAGAGCTAACGAAGCGTTACAAAAGAAAACTGCTGTCCCAAGAAGTTCTGACAAATAATAATACACCAGAGCCAAAGGGACACCACATATGCGTGCAGAAAACGTCTCAATCTTAGTTAGCTATTAATTTGTCGAGACTCAAGAGGATCAGATAAAAGACAGTTTTTCAGATAGTGCAAATCACGCATTGTGTTCACCTAATAAGACCCATGGGTAGTATGTTTGCCTTCCATCAAGATGTACGTATAAAGTTCCCCAAAAACGGAGAACAAAGAAAATTATTTTTTTACTGTGAGGAGTAAATGCCAGAATTATGAAGGGCTTTCTGAAGTTGTTTGTTTCGTGAGTGTATGACCCATGAACAAAAGTTTTCTTCGAAAGTTTTGACATAAATATTCATTATACTTAATCTACTCATACGTAAAACCGATAACCCTTTTTTAGACTTGCTTGTTTTTTTTCAAAAAGTTTGTAAAGTGGTTTTTTTTTTTATGTCACTAGGTCAACAAACAAGCGTACGGCTCACCTGATGGTAAGCGATTACCGTAGCTTATAGACGCCTGCAACACTAGAAGCGTCGCAAGCGCGTTGCCGACCCAATCCCCAATCCCCCCAGGAGCTCTGGTCACCTTACTCACCAACAGGAACACAATACTGCTTGAAAACAGTATTATTTTGCTGTGATCTTCTGTAAGGTCGAGGTACTACCCCAGTCGGGCTGCTCCATATTTTGAGCAGGAAATTCCTGCTGTGCCCTACCTCAGTGGTGTTGTCATGTCATCTTATTGAGCGCTAAAATTGAATATATTCCAAATTCTATTAATAATAATTATTATTTATTGGTTGGTCTACTCTAAAAATACAGCATATTATTATTCACTAATAAATCTACCAAAAACATGAACGTAAAATGTAATCTTAGCATTAAATTACTTATTATTATGTTACTAGTTAGTTACAATGTACCTACGAGGACGCGTTGGTGCAACAGTCACAGCATTAGTTTGTGGCTGTTGCGCTGGCGGTTGCGTGTTCGATCCCCACACATGGCAA
This sequence comes from Melitaea cinxia, assembly GCF_905220565.1. Lineage (NCBI taxonomy): Eukaryota > Metazoa > Arthropoda > Insecta > Lepidoptera > Nymphalidae > Melitaea > Melitaea cinxia. Next base: position 9,794,306 of record NC_059409.1, read on the forward strand.
ATGTTTGTATTGGCCATACAGCTGTTTACCGTGGTCTGGACGTTTGTGGTTGTGTATTATGTGTGTTTCCGGACCCCCGACATAGGGGATAATCCCAGTAGGGGCTGTTAAGTATGAGGCGTTTATGTTATGTCACCGCTACGTGGTTGAAATCCCAAGATCTCGCACTAAGCACTTTGCTTCCTCGTTCCTAATATGCACCACAAAAATTTGTAATGTCCTTCCGATATCCGTTTTTCCAACTAACTATAACTTGGGTGTCTTTAAATCAAGAGTGAATAGGCATCTTCGCAAGAGCGCACCATCTTAGGCTGTATCTTCACTTACCATCAGGTGAGATAGCAGTCAAGCGCTAGTCTATATAGTTTTAAAAAAATTTAATAATGCTATAGCGGTTTTCTTCTAATTTGTCAGAGTTAAACGCTATAGTATCAAACATATATAATTATTACGTTTTTAAAGGACGCAAATTGTTGGCCCATCGACAAATAAATAGAACTCAATAAAAACGTATCACGAGTAATGTTGACCAAAATTCAAACGAATTAAAAGTTATATATGCCACAAGTCATTGAGTTGGGACCAACAAATAAAGTCGACATTACATTTGGGATATTTACTCAATCCTTGATATTAAGTCATATCAACAATACCAATTTAATTTCAGCCCGTTTGCTCGGATATAGGCCGCCCATCTATCATCGACAGGTCATCGCGTGACCTTAAACACGATTGATATAGAATTAATTTATTTTTTTGACACACGTATTTTATACTTACAGTTTACTTTATTATTTATTTACATATATTTAGATCAATAGTATTCATTATAAATATGTTAATTATTTATTTATACTTCATTGTACACCACGAATACATTACAAACAAAGCGTAAAGATAGTTGTTACAGATTACAGATTATGAAGTAAAATGAATTTGATATTTCTTTTAAGTAACCCAAACTAATAAAAAAGAAAACTTCGGATAGAGAATCGGTAGGTGGTAATAGTTAAATAAAAAATGATATACAAATGTCTACAGTCGAATATATACAGAAAATAAATACGATTATTACATAAAATTATGAAGTTGTAACAGTCATTAATAAACTTCATTATCTTAATTATAAATCATTAACTGTTGTACGAATATGTATGAAAATAATTTTGGAGGTAAATAATTTGGGAGTTATTAATATTAAATAGGTTAGACGTTTAGAATTGGTGTGGGAATAAAATCGTACAAATTAAAAATGGCATGGTGTCGTCTCCTGTCAAAGATTTCCATTGTAATATAAAACTTAATAGTTACGGTTTCTGTTTCTGTAAAAAACTCACTATAGATGGCGCCACGGTCGCTTAGACTGAATATAAAATCATCATATCAAAAATTTCGATAGCATATTAATTGGCTAGAGCACCGACACGGTCAGTCGGAGATGCAGATTCGATCCCCGCTGGAACGGTCGACTTTTGATATGATATTAAAAAATGTTTATAATTTCCTAGTGTGTGGGTAACACAAAAATAAAATCGTACAAATTAAAAAGGTATATATATATATAATATTTGCTATGTTCATCGACTATATGCTAATAGATGATAAGCAATTGTATATAGATAATTGTACACAGTTGCCTTCATCTGATAAGCTTATGGATAATGTCACTAGCATGCGCCTTTGTTAAATTCAGTTTATTCGTGTTTATGTCATCAATCAATCCATTAAATTGAACACATAGGACAGGAAATTAGTCGGTGATCTATCATCGACAAGTCATCTCAGAAATGCTCTCACTGTGAATTCAGCAAACAATCAAAACAAACAATACATTTGAGAATTAGAAAGAGAGAAGTACGAACATATGCACATGATTGATTGATTGATTCAGAATGTAACATCCCACTGCTGGACAGCGGCCTCTTTTCCCGTGTAGAAGTGACAGAGCGTAATCCAACACGCAGCTCAACTGTTGACGGTAATGTTTCCTAATATGAGCAACGATCGTTATCAGGTGTCTATGACAACACACTGACAGTTTAAAGTGCTCTCTGAGGCACGTTGGGGAGACCCACAAGGACATAAAAATGAACGTTAACATTTGAATTACTATAGAAACAACTTTTAAGTTCCATTATATACTTGACATCATTCGTAGGTACTTATATAAAAAACTTTCGTTTTTATCACTCTATCATTAATATTTTTGTAATAAAAATAGTTTTCTATACAAACTATAAAAAACCAGTTATAGATTTAGAGCGTATCGATAACGAACAAAAATTTATATTTTCAACATAGTAGTAGGTAAATTTATTGATGATGAAGCTCAACTATATTCAAGAATAGACCTTCGAAAATACTTCAAAGATATAAAAATGTAAACCAATTGATACCCTCGTGTATAACGATTCGCTCACAAAGCGGCTGATTTTTGATACCTCTGCAATTTTTATCCGAATATGAATTGAAATCCGCGTGCAGCGTCATTGGTGGTATTATAACATCGTTTTTAAGTTCGACGCGTTATCATAAATCATTCTTTGCGAAATTGACATGCTTAACGGAGTGTTGAAGGAATATTCGATTGAGTTTTAAATTGCTTTCTTGTGTAACTAAGGTTTCAGAAATATTACAATTGGTAAGAATACTGTTAAGAATCTTGATATTTACTTGATTTCATATAAAAAGTATTTTTTTTTATATTGGGTGTGGGTAAGAGGCATTAACATAAGACACATTACAACGTATGTTATGTTCTATCTCTAATCCATTTGATCAAAAAATCAGACTTTAAGCAGAGTAGTTTAAGTTTAGTTTCACGCCCATCTTAGCTACATCGTAGTTCGTAGCTTAGACAATGTATGTATATAGATTTGTACTAAAAGTAGTTGAATGTAATTTCGCTCACTTGTGTCCATCCTGTATTATATGTTACATAAAAGCAAACTCACCAATTCCTCGGGTGATCCCGGTTCCTTCATACCATTGCTCTTATCCGTGCTCCCCGTATCTGGAAAAATATAATCAAATTATTAAGTTAATAAAAGTATTGGTTATTATGTAAATTGATCATTGATACGACAACCGTATAATGGGGGGTTTAGGCGCCTAAACGCCTGGCGGCGGTCGCAGCTTCGATTCCCGCTCGGAGTGGATATTAGTATTTGTACAAATATTTCATTCCGGTCTGGGTGTCTGTCCTTATGGGTCTCCCCACCATGCTACGGAGAACACGTTAATCGGTCGTTGCCAGTTGTTATCATAGATTGTAACTTATACTTGGGAATATGCCTACTAATCTGCAGTGAAGCTGCGTGGTGAATTAAGCGACCCGTCTCTTATATGGAGAATGTTACAGACTGAGTCAAAAAATGAAATAATATACATAATTAAGTAGATATAAATTTAAACACTTAATTTACGGGAGCGTAAAACGAGAGAAGTGATTATTTTAATAGGTGTCACGAATATACGTCAATACGGACTGATTGCTTTGACGCAATCAACGCGGTTCAGCGGCGATGAAACGAAGCAAATTAATGAACCCGCTAGAAGGGTCGGATACAACTAATGTTTTAATAGGAATGGAAGATTCTGTATCGATTAAATTAAGTGCTTGTCAATAAACAACGGTTTAAACTTTATTATTAACGAACTTAGTTATTATAATGGAAAGCTTTGTTGCTGTAGTAGTGTATTGGTAAAAACTTTGTTGCTGTTGTAACTGTTTAGTGATGATTAAAGAAAATTATGTATTATACATTAAGTACACAAAATTGAATAGAGATAAAGAAACAGGCATAAAGGGATTTATTAGTGGATTTCGCATAACTAGGTATATAAATTATGTACTAGAATATTTTATTAATCAATAACATAACTACAAATTCTGAAATATACCCTGGATACAACCACGAAGTATTTCTATTACGAGTAACAAAAATATTATGATATTTATATAAGTCTTAGTATGTATATAGTAAGTATATTAATATAAGTGTCAGTAATCAGTATCAAAATATTATTAAATATATAATATTTAATAATAAATTGATACTGATACTGTTGTAATATTTAAAATTGTAAACGAGAGGCTATTAAAAATAATTAAAACGATTTTTCGTAACAACCGTAATAAAACTTGTTCAATCGACAGATGATAATTAAAATTCTAGATAAAGAGGTTAATACAAACAAAAATAGAGTCAACGTCAACGAGCATATAAAAGGAAAAGTTGACACGCCAAACTAACCCGTATCACTCTGAAATAAACACGAAAACTATTTGAACAAAATAAACACGCGTTTTAAAATTTATTTTCCAGCATACAACATTAATCCTATGCGTTTCGCTGAAACAAATTTAGTTGCAGAATATAGTTATAGCAGAAAGCATATAATGATAGTTGAAAATTATTATGTAAAAAAAATATCATATGAACAAACGCTAGTTTCGCAGTGAAATTTATGAAACGTTCATACTGTTTAGACACAACCTTCTCTATTCGCTTCGGCTATTCCAGCAGACAGATGTACGTTTTCACAGACCAAGTATAATTTATAAAATGTCCTGTCAGTGTGGTTTTACAATTGTAATAAACGAACATATAAAGTAGAGAAACATTTCTAATTTTACAAAATATAAATAAAGTTTAACTATTCGTAACCCAATTTGTCTACAAATAGTAGATACCTACAGTATTGTGATTTTGGAACGCGATAATAATTTTTCGAAATTGGTTCTAATCATTCACTGACATTCGACGTAATTCGTCATAATTTTAGTGTTAACATTTGCGATAGCCGTTGAAAAGGTAGTCATAAAAGATTTTTTGAATTTTTCAAATAAAAACTTGCGGTGAACTGGAAGTAAAAGGCGGCAAATATTTTAGAACTAAAATGCATTACGCCTATATGAGCATAAACGTTCCTTTATGTTTCTCACGTTGCACGATCTCCGACGTCGGATTTGCCGCTTCACAGATTTTAGTCACCGCAAAGGTGAGCCCAGTTACGTGCATTCACGCAAATTGTATCGCATTAACGGACCATCAATACCTCACACAAAAATCGACTCTAAATTATAAATGGTAACGTACACCTTCTCGTAGCTGTGTCTTAAGTCCTTTTAATATTCATCAAAAACTGCTTACCGCAGAAAGTAAATCGTCGTTAAGTCTCGTCTCAGTTTAGTAACATTACGTTACGCAAAGAAATTTTAATATCATTTATCTTATCTGCGCTACGGTCACTTACCGTATAGAAGACGACTAGATTATTGACGTTTTATATAACAATAAAGTCTGATCGCTTTCGAAACTTTCGCCGTCAATTAAAGTGCTACCGTTTTCAGTTCCATTACTCGACACGTTTATACGAAGTATTGTGTAACACTTTGAACTGTCTATTGTATCTAATTTAATTAGAGTTTAGACAAACTTATTGTGTAATAGTTACTTATTTAGGGTCATAAAAATGATATATGTAAAATGTCTTCTAATTTCTATTATGTAAAACGATAATTACCTAAATAAGTAATTATAGAAAACTCGTAACGTTGGGTAATGCGTTTATCAACTGAAAAAATCTTAATTTATGAGAACTTACTTATATATTTTTAATTGAATACATTATTCATACAATTCGAAAGGTTTTATTCACGCATCTTATTATTTCGTGCAAGTTTTCTAAATACACGTGTACGTAGGTACGTTCTGTAATTTTAAAACAGGAATTTAACTTTTAATTGAAATAGCCGGAATGCGATGTGATTATCCAGGCAAAGTAAAATTTTTAATAAGAGTAGCTCTTTATTTTTTAATAGGATTAATCAAGTGAGTCCCTCATCAAGATCACTATGGTAAATTTTTGTGGTCCCTTTTAAAAAAATATAACGTCCTGTGCCTAAAACTAGACGGGTATTTAACAAGTAAGGCTATATATAAGCTACAAACAACGGTCTATATACATAATTGTGTTTGCTTGCAAACGAAAAAAAACCGACTTCAATTACATCGACAAGTAATACAACGTAGATCGACGAAAAAATTGTCAAGCAACTACGCGTTATCAAAGATTACTCAAAAAGTAGTCATCAGATCTCGATAAAATTTATATGTGACCACATGATAAACATCAGCTTTCGATTAAATTAAAAATTATCAAAATCGGTACACCCAGTAAAAAGTTATTACGGATTTTCGAGAGTTTCCCTCGATTTCTCTGGAATCCCATCATCAGATCCTGGTTTCCTTATCACGGTACTAAACTAGGGATATCCCCTCTCCAACAAAAAAAGAATTATCAAAATCAGTACATCCAGTAGAAAGTTATGCGGTATAATACAACGTAGGTCGACGAAAAAAGCGTCAAGTAAAAACGCATTATTAGATATAACTCGAAAAGTAGTTGTTAGATCTCAAATAAATTTAAATGGGACCAATTGGCACACACCACCTTTCGATTAAAACAAAATTTGTCGAAATCGGTCTACCCGGTCAAAAGTTCTGATGTAACATACATAAAAAAAAAAAAAAAAAAAAAAAAAAAAAAAATACAGTCGAATTGAGAACCTCCTCCTTTTTTGGAAGTCGGTTAAAAATATAAAACATCATACTAGGCCCAACGAAAACACAAATAAAAATGAGGAGGAAGTGAAGCTATGTAAATATTTACTACTTAAGTTTTTACTACCAAAGTTACACACTAATAAACTTATAAAAATTATAGCACGTAATTAAGCTTCTAAGCTCTTAACTTCACGAATCGTCATTATGTTCAAACTGGAAGTTTAATCTGTATCACATGTAACGAGTGAGAAACACGGTATATATGCTATGAAATATACACAATGTGTATTTCATAGCATATAACAGTTGTGCTACTATGATTTTACTTGACCGTTATTAATATTTTTTGTACGGAATCATCCACACAGAAATAACAATAACCGTCGTAACAGCACACAATTTGGCTTTACCCTTTCCGTAATAACAATTTATATTATCATTTTATTTATTATTACCATACAAATGTAACAAAAATACATATTACACATTCATAATAAAAAAACAATTAGGTTTACATAGGAATATGTCGTTCAACAATCATTCGCAACACAAGAATCATAATACAGTTCTTAATCAAAACAAAACAACATAAATATGAAGGTAGTATTAAAAGAAATCCGGCAAGCCGGGCAGCTCAGTAAATAAAAATATACATAGCCATACATAGATGCTATGTTTACGAAACAATATATACACAGGTTCTAAATTTGATTTTAATTTTTTTTTTAAATAAAAATATAATGAGCTGATGAAAATACTGCAATGTATGACATAACGTCAAAAAAAATAGAATTCACCATAGCTTCACACTATAAATGAATACTACAGAATGTATTCATTTATAGTGTGAAGCTAGCTTATAGCGTGGTTATTAACATAATAACAACAACATTCAAATATGCGTCGTTAGATTACACGTTGTTACAGAATGCGTTGAGGAAATAAAGGTTCACCGCTCGTTCCCCGTAGGCGATAGCGTGATAACATATAGCCTCTATGTTGACCCGACTTTTTAATAATATTCGTGCTAAATTTGAAATTAATTCATGGAGTACTTTTTAAGTTTATCCCGGACATACATACACACAAACAGACAAAAATTCTAAAAACTATATTTTTGCCTTCGATATTGATTGTATATCACACCCCAAGTATTCTTTTAAAAAAATATTCAATGTACAGTTTTGACTTTCCTACCATTTTATTATATGTAGTGGTAAATTCCAATTTGTTAGTAGAACAATTGTCGAATACTTGATATATACAAATCTCGTTTCACGGTGTTTGTAGTCGCACCCCTCCAGTATATTTGGTAGGTCGTAAACTATATTTCATACCGCTAGGTAAAGTAACAATAAGTAACCAACACATTCGGTAGAAATTATTTATATGGCAGACCACAGTATGGTTGTAGGGTTAGCTAGTAACTACATATATTCTATTTTTTTGGAAGAGTCCTAAATAGTAAACAAATATGGCGTACTTCCGACCACAGATACTAGAGTAATATTGTAAGTATAGTAAAGTGACACAAAGAGCAAATGAATGAACAATATCAATAAGCGATAGACGAAAGTAAAATTCATTTTATGTTCAAATATTTAACGCTAACATATTGCTAAAATTGTTTCAAAACCTAATAATATATTGAATATTTTTTCTAAGAATTAGTAGAGGTACAGAATTACGAAAAAAAAAAAATATATTAATCGAGCATCTAGCATAAAAGGCCACAAATTTATATTTCGTTTATGTAAAATGGTCGGTAAAAAAGACGTCAAAAATAAAATTTACAACAAAATAGGGCCGCCTGTGTCTAGAAAAAAAAGCTGACCCTATTAGTATTATTGTCACATTATTTGTACTCTCTATAAATATAAAGCTTTGCGCCGGCGGCACACTCTATAACATGTAAACAAAAGGATTGATAACACTGTTGCTCACGTAGCTCTCATTGGGTAATCCTAAGTCTCATACTAAAGTCCCACAAAATTTTCCTGTGAACTACAATAAACTTTTATGCCAATGCTATGTGCTTTTATATTATATGGGATAGTGTCAAAAAGGAGATTGATACGATTCCATACATTCTTGGGCCAAAATGTAATGAAATGAAAATGGTATCAATTAATGCATTTAGGCTTATGGATTCCTTGCTGAAAATTATCTATATTTTGGCTATCTGAGAGTGGAGTTATTAGACTTTTTGTAAAAGTGAGGTTATGTTACAATGTCTATAAAAAATCCCGATCACTAAGTTCTTCTAGCATTAATGTTTGTTAAATTTAGTGAAGACTGTTTGAAAACTCTTTACCAATATTGATATACACTTGAAACCATAAATAAATATCAAGAATGGACTCAGAATGCATCGGAAAACAGTAAACATGAAACGAGTGACGGACACAGTATTACTGTAAAAATATGATTTATTTTAAATCGATACGAAATCGATAATCATTTTGGTTTATCAGATATTAATTGATATTTTCGATATTAATGTAACTTTATTTAAGTGTTCTTTATTGTTTACAGCTTTAATTGTGCATCTAAATATCTTGAGTTAATTAACTAGTGCAAACATCTTCTTTTTGAATTCTGTAATCGATTATAGTTGAATCGATACCCTAATAATTTGATGAAAACTATCTTTCTCAATTTTCTCCGCTTCTAGATTCAGAATTGAGCTGATATTTTATATTTTAAAATAAAAAAATATGACCAATTTTTTAAACAATATCTCTACTCATTACATTTTGGCCCAAAAGTCCCCATCTCCTTTTCAGAGTGAAATTGATATTCAGAAACATTCATAATATAAAATAAAACCCTTACAATAAACACTTTACTATAAAAGATTGACATTTATAATATTTTGTCAGCATTTTTTACGCTTAAAATAATTAAAAAAAAAAAAAAAAACAATATCTAAAACATAATAACAAATCGCTTTACGGTAACATTGTTTTATAACTTACTATCAAATTATGATTCGTGAAAATTTAAAATATAAGTAAAAAACACGGCCCATTTTATCGCTCATGCCGTTCATTCTCTTACTCATTCACCTCTAAAAATATTATGACCACATCCCTATTTGCGTCACAAAAAAAGATATTAAAATGTCATTTTCGAAAATATTAATTATCTGTACGCTCGAAATTCGTATTTTAATAATTTTTATGTGTTTAAAATCATAAATTGATATTTGATTTTAGTGAAATAAATAGTAAATGGAGTTTTACAAGTGTCCGCTAGCTAATATGTTGTGAAAGTGAGTGATAAATGCGGAAAAAACGTGAAATACGATTGACAGGGGTTTGTTTACCAATTAGGACTCTTCCAAAAAAACGGAATATAGTTATGTTTCAATAAAGCAATAATTTTTGATGATTCTATCTTATGACGGCATAGTACTTTGAGCAACTTAACAAAATTCTTTAACTGAGCTTTGTATTATATGTAAAACTTAAAACTTTATTAAAATGTTTTACTTTAAACGTTCTAAAACTGTATTGTTTGAATTGACGTTTGTATCGAAAGACTTTTTAGTCGTATTACTACAACACGTATCAAATTTTAACATAGTGAAATGAAACCGTGAGAAGTTGCTAATTAATAATTATATATCCTCATAAATACATCTTATTATATAATAAACAACTCATTAAAATTGTTACCAATTTTACCAATTACGTAAACGGAAAAGCTAAATGTACTTAACGCTTAAAAATATCGACTAATGATAATAATAACCAATTCTGGTAAGCTAGAATCATGCACAAAATTTATTTAGTAATGAGAAAAATTCTATAATATATGATAATGCAAGGAAATATTACAATAATCGAACAAAATTGCAGTAGGTATAATACACCTGAATATTCAAACAATATGGATCAGAAGCATCTGAAACACAAGTCCATCAAGTCACGAATGAATGTAACAGTTCTAATCCCTCTAAAATCTTTACTAATATTATAAAGCTGAAGACTTTGTTTGTTTGTTTGTTTGAACGCGCTAATCTCAAAATAATGAATAATGTTTCAGAATCTTCTTTTTTCCTTTTTAAAATTCCGCTACGTGCGCTGCGTGAACTGTTAAACTTTCGCAAAAATCATGTAATACAAGAAGTATTGTGTATGTTCCCGTTTAAAAGTTCCACGCGGACGAAGTCGCAGGCAGAAGCTAGTATTAAATATATCTCGAACTTGAAGCTCGTTATAAAAATAAAGATTTATATAATCCAGTAAAAAAGTAAAATAATATAATTAATTATGTATGAAATAATAATGAAAAGTAATCCGAATTCATTTAAGTAACAATCAAATGAACTCAAAATGAATACTTTTTTTCCGAATAGTATAATCTTATTATATTATCGTATAGGTAGTGTTAATTTTTTTTTATTCTTGCAATATTTCTGTATTGGTTGTATTCAAATATTCATAAAATAATTTACAGATATGTAATAATAATAATATAAATAATATCTATATAAAAACTTAAACTAAGACTTTATTTTATTTAAAATCAGGATAAATATAGTTAAGTTTTTTTATATAAAAACAAAATTCAAAGAGATCCAGAGACTGATTGATATACGGAACGGAAATCAAAAAATGGTTTGAAACCGCGACCGTCAGATTCAATTCACGACGTGTTCTATTTGTTAAGCTGTATTATTTATCATCAGCTGGATTATCGCTGAGTGTAAATATTCGCATTTATGCAAATATTTATTTATTATGACGCGTTGGCGCAACGGTCACGGCGTTTGTGGCTGTTGTACTGGCGGTTGCGGGTTCGATCCCTGCACATGACAAACATTTGTATTGGCCATACAGGTGTTTGCCGTGGTCTGGGTGTTTGTGCAGTCTTTGTGGGTCTCCCCACCGTGCCTCGGAGAGCACGTAAAGCCGTCGGTCTCGGTTGTTATTATGTACACTTGATAGCAATCGTTATTCATAGTAGGGTTAATCATGTATCTACTATATCTACTATATCATGTATACCGGATCAGGATAGAATGAGGCATGCCAGATCCGGCAAGCTCTATCAGGACCAGGCCTGATCCAGACAAGGATAGCCTGATGTAAAATATAATCAAGTATGGTAAGGCATACAGGATCAGGACCCCGTCCGGTCCAGATCAGAATATCCTAAAAGAAATTACGCGAACTGAGCCTGAATCGCAGTAATGTAGTAATGTTTTTAAGCGCACTTAGTATATATACAGTTATCAGGACATTTAAGGAATTTTCAGGAAAATTTAATTAATAATAATAATTAATTAATAACAAAAATAAATAAAAATAATTAATATTTAAAGTAAAAACATAAATAAATAATACATTGGAAAAAATAAACGGAAATAAATATCATAATAATTATGTTAAGTATAAGTATAAAAGCGAATTGATATTTATAATATCAATTCGCTTTTTTTTCTGTTAAACAATTTTTTCAAGAATATACATTCATGTTTTTTAAAAGGACCGGACCGAACCGGATGATCAGGATAATATGAGATTTCTTAATCGGGTCCAGATCAGGAAATCTCATTTCATCCTGATCAGGTTCAGACAAATCATCTGCGTAACATGCCTTATATATCTAGTCCTGATGCCTGGCCCGGTCCTTCTAAGGAAAAAGAAAAAATTTCTACTCGGGTATCTGCTAACCCGCATTGCAACAGCGTGGTGGATTAAACTCTAATCCTTCTCCTACATGGGGAAAGAGGCCTTTGCCCAGCAGTGGGATATTACAGGCTGAAGCGTAAATATTTATTTCTGGTGAGACTGCCTAAATCCTAATGGGTCAGTTTATCGTGCTACGGAAAGCACGTAAGACTGTTGGTCCTGATTATTATTATAGATACTTAATAGTAACGTTACTAAGAGGAGGAAAATTATCCGTTATTCGCGATGGAGTGGCGTGGTATATCAAGCTCAAAAAGCTACATGTCAAAGAGGTATGATGGGCAAATGTTCAGAAGTGAGATCTTTACAGACTGAATCAGTTCACCGATATTCAAAACAATTTTTTACTCTAAAATAGCGATGATAAATGAATTTCACTCATAAACACAGTTCAGGGTTATAGACTAGTGAATGGTCGTACAAAAATTCAGTACACTACACACGCAGTATAATCGCTGGTTCTGTTGCGGTCCTATGAATATTTCATAGTAATACAAGAAATACGCACATTTTTATCATAATTTATGTCAAAGAATGTCCAAAAAAATCTTTTGATTAACTGATAATAAAGCCAATGTTGTTATTATTATAACGTACTAAATTTCAAAATATGTAAACACATAAAATGCACTTTATGAGCCATAAATAGATTCGTTTTGACTTAGAAACCAACAAACAGATATTTAAATAAAACAGATTAACTTGAACACCGCTTTTATAAACATACAAATAGATATTTTTTATACGAGCACTGGTTGTTTAAATAATGTAACGGAGACTTTATTAAAATTAATTAATCCTCATCTAAACTGATTGTCACCGTCACTTAACAATCTTATTCCAGTTTAAGTACAAGTTCATTGTATTAAAAACTCGTTTAATATTTTATGAGATCAATCGAGCGCGCTTCGAGTGATTTTAATTCTCAAGTAATAAAACGCTTCTAATAAAATTATATTGAATTTAAATATGATGAATTGTTTTATTGTTCAAATTTTTGAATTTATTTAAAGTTGACGCTTGAAATTGAAGTTGTTATTATTGTTATTTTGTTGATAAAAGATATATTGATTATGCGTTATTTAGGTTCTCTGTGTATACATTGCGTTCAGTATCGTATTGTACATTGTCCTCGTGGATTATATTTCACGAGTATACCACACGAGTAATTAGACACGTACATACATATTAAGTGTCATTATAAAAAGACATCTATAAATATAAATAACAATGAATCCTCGAAATGTACACGCATAACATTCGACCGACCGTAACCAATTGGATTGTTCTTTAAAAAATATTTCTTTTTTAAATGTCTGTCCAACAAGACAAATAAAAATTCGATATATTCACGAAACAATATATGACGGTACATCCATTGAATCAGCTAGTTCGAAAGTAAAAGAAAACAATCACATATGTATCTACATATCACCCAAAAATTAACCTTCTTATTGAATCTTGACTAATTTTCGAATATATCTAGAACTCAAATTGCCATGAATAATGACTTTTATATAACCGTTGTTAGTAAATTGCTCCTTGAGCATAGAATATCCACTCGCGGTATCGAACCTGTCACATGAATCACTATCGGGGTAAAGATGTATGCCCGAGTGGGTGTCGACTCCTTCCACGTGGCTAGATAATTCTGTTTGGCCTCCAATATATCACAATTGACCACCCACAGACATAAGAGCCTAATCGGCAATCGAGATTAGAATGAGCAAAATATTTTAGGACATAATCTCTAAAAGTAGCAACTAGCAAATTAATAACTGTTGATTGAAAGTCGCGTAATACCAATTTAATTAAAAAATATCTATGTCGTAAAAAATCAAGAAACTGACTTAACAGCGTAGGTAGGTATTGATTTATACTTTTTCAGTTGAACAACTTGTATTCCAGAGTTGAATACTAACAAATGATTTGAATAATAACAAAATATGTTCTTCACTTAGAATTTTCTCACTTCACTCATGAAATATAGTAAACAGGCACAATTTAAGTTAGTATAATCATAAACTGCAATTATTACTAGTATGGAGCGAACATTTTTCATCAATGAATATAAAATAAAGTCTTCAAGTTATGTAGCTGAAATTTCCCATTACACAATCAAACATACATTTTTAGCGAATATACCGAAGAAAAATTTATAACTCGATATTTGGTATTTGTATTAACATGGGTGCAGCGCTTCGTATTCCTCGTCCATATTGCTGCAAATAAAGGTACTAAAAATTTTCGCGTCACCAGATAAATTGGTTCGTTCCAATTTTTTTTCTGCTGCTACCTCACTCGTATGACTAGTTTTATTTTTACATACGACATGAAATTCGTTACTTTTGTTTCATCGAGAATTGTTATGTTTATCAAGAAGTCAAATCTTCAAAACAAAATTTTTCATTGAATTTGTAGTAGGCGAGTTTTATTAAGCGGTCGCTAGTTAAATAGTCGAGTTAAACAGCTTATTGTTTATATTCACATTTAATTGGAAAATATACAACAATGTTCTATCCCTTTAAATCAATACAGCATAAGAAAGAAAAAGTCTATATCTATGGTCTGTCAAGAATTATGCAACGACTCAATACTATTCAGTATTTATTAAGTTTCACATTAAATCACGAAGCAGTGACATTTTTTATTTATTTTTCAAAGTAATTATAAGTTTTCTCCATACTCATATAGCTTCGTTTGTACAGACAAGAATGTCGCAGAACGAGGCTCCGACGCTCATAAATATGAAGTTGATGATTAAAAGACTTACTCTAGAAGTTTTTCTGCCTCCTAGCCTATCCTTTGAAAGCGACATAAGACACGCGTGCGTACGTATAAAACAATTTATCTACTTGGTACCTCCAGACTCAACAGTTGTTATATAAAAAATTGTTTTGGCTTCTGATTTATTCCGACATTGAAAATAATGGACGAATGTAAAATTCAATCACTTGCGCTTCTTACGCACTATCTTCACTAGCAAACAAGCCACGATTGTTTGCGAAGTGAATAGCATACTAATAAATAAGTATTCCAGATAACTGAATAGTTTCAATTTCGCTACAAAAACACTAATAATTTTATTGAACACACGTGTTTCAATGTAAAATATTTGATCCTAAAGATAAATATGTAAAAAAGCTGTTAAAGTTTACAATAATGTTAAAGGTTATTTGTCTGAAGAAGTACATCGCTACGGTCATTACCTATTTATTCGCATATACTTTTCCCTTACACCATCGCCCTAATGCTACCCTTTATCACTGATCATTGGTTCGAGCGGCGAAGTGGGCGTGTTATGAAGACACTAGCTCGTTTATATCTGCACTTAAATTACTAGATTATTACGAACGTTTGAAACAAACTCGTTAACTTAATCGCCTGTAATGAAACCGATGTTTAAATAAACCGAGCGATAAACTATTATTGTAAGTATTACAATATTTGAACAAACTGGTATAATTTTGATAATGAATTTCATATTTTAGGTAAAAACATAAACAGCAAAAGTCGAAAATGCTCGGGCATTAATTACTTTCCTTTTTGTGTATTCTCCATTCTAAGTAAAATTGACGTAATCATTTATACCGTCTTGACACATTGGAAGTCTTTATATAAAAGTAATGAATAAATAATTACAAACAAATTTAATATTGACACAGGTAATTATTAAAAAAATAACACAGTTGAAAAATGTTATAAAGATAACGATTTGATTCAAACCAAAACCAGCAAAGAAACTGCGTTACCTATTATAATATCCGTCACATAAATTAAATTGCAACGAACTCTTCAAGGTGGAAGAGAACCAAAGACCGGACAAATCACTAAGAGTAATAAAATAGAAATCGTTGAGTCTTGATATACCGAATGATATTCTTAGATAATATTGGCAGATGGTTGAATAAAAGGGGATATCCCGATTCATCATACCACGGATCAGCGCTCAATTTATTTTAAGTGCAGAACTAAATTTTCACGGGTGTCTCGTCATTAAACTCCAACAATAAATTGTAGTTTTAAACAATATTTGTAGGTATATATAGGAGCCTCCGTAATATTTTAATAAATAAATTGTTTGCAGTCTGATACACTTTACAGCTTTACAAACTTTAGATATTTTTTGCAAAATAGCAGTAAAATAGTACTTGGGTTTAAGGAAAGTCATATCAAAGCAGCAAATGTACTTTCTAATTAAAGCCTTGAAATTAAGCTGAGAGAAGAGAGATGTGTCTTATTAAAAGTCTGCCATATTCTTACCAACACTGGAACGTGTATTGGCGACCACTTCTATTTGCAGAATAAACGTTAAGAGGGGTAAGAACACGTCCTTTTCTCTGTTTTAAATTTTAATCTGGAAGTTGAAAACTTATCATATCACATTTTTTTTCATTCCTCGTTATTTTATCAAAGTGTTGAATTGCAAAGAAAATATAGTAACGCGCTGTCCCGAGACTAATCTGACGACTATTATAATTGAAAATGATCTTTAAAAACAAATGCAGAGTGGCCCAAATTTAAACACTAACTACAGCTTACTGTCCACAAGATCCCTCCTTCAGAAAGTATTGTCAACCGATTAATACGCAAGATACTGATAACTGATAGTTTCATTTTTTATGAAAAAATACGTAATAAATACTTTTTGGAGGTCGGTTAAAAAATTTCCTACTTTTCAGATATTTTCCATAACGTTTTATTGTATAAAGTATTATATTCGTATAGTAAAGAGGTCTTTGACTATTAAATAAGTTGTGATTTCTATCATGAAGTTAACGTTGCCTTATTTTCATACAATGATTGGTTTTACAACAGCCTATTGTCTTCGGATTTACATAGTATTATTATTTTAGCATTGAATTCATTTATATCTTAGAACAAATTATTTAAAACAAATTTTTCATAAAAATTTTGCTTATAAACAAGACACGCTAAATAAACTAGAATAATAGATATTCTTTGTCTGCGTATGCAATTAACGTAAAGTAATTAAAACAGCCAGAACCATTAAATAAAAGTAATAAAAAGCAAATAATAACACATACATGTAAGAAAACGAAATTAAAAATTCTATAATAAGAAATCCAATCAACGTAAATAATAATTTTATAGGTTATAAATAAAACAAGTATCAATGTTTTACAGCGAAAATTTCTCCTCGTTTTTTTTTTATAATACGGCCATATATTACTAGTTTCAAAAGTCAAACTTGATTCTACGACGTTCTCAGTATCTAAATCACAAATTAACACCTGACGATGTTATACAATTTGAACTAGGAGTTTGTAATACTAAGGAGAGTTACTGAATAAGCGAGGCTGGATATCCTGTAGCTGCATTCGATTCGATCGCTTTGCAATCTAGAATAGACTACTTGCGCATTTGAAGACGTGCATGCATAATTTACAAGCGGTAGCGATCAGAAATTTACGAACGAACAAAAAAAAAACTCGTATGGGAAAAAAGTAAAATTTTAGTTTGGCAGCAAGTGATAGTTTGTCCGAGTTATTTATCTATATAATAAGTCTTCACCTATAAAATTGTCGTTTTTGATGAAATAAGTTAACGCACTTTTTTTCTATATTTTTTATTTTTATTATTCAAAGTAATTACGCATGGAATCAGTGCATATTTGCCAACGTAGTGGTAACTTATGGACGGACGGGAGGAAACAAACTTTATATATGTATTTAATAATGGGAAAACCGGAATTGAAATCATAGTTCGGTGTTCTTAAAATAGGAGTAGAGAGCATTGGAAATATCTGCGGCTCCCCTCGTCTTTGATTCACAATTCAGACGTTTTCTCGTAGACCAGTAATGCTATTTACTCAAACGAGAAAGATTTTCGAGTACTTAACGAGCTTCATGAATTATATAATAAATAGGTCTTGAACCTATGAAATTGCTATTTTTGATAAAATAAGTTAACGCACTTTTTTTCTATATTTTTTATTTTTATTATTCAAAGTAATTATACCCATGGAATCAATGCATATTTGTCAACGTAGTGGTAACTTATTGATGCCTTTCTTAAAAAACTCTGCTGGACGGGAGGCAACAAACTCTTCAAAGGCATTTGGTACTGCGTCTCGGGTATTGAATTTTTTCCCGCCAAAACGTTATCCAAATTCTGGAAAAAGTGGAAGTCTGTTGGGCAAGATCTGGTGAGTACGGTGGATAACGAAGAACTTCTAACCCCAGCTTTTGTAACTTAGTGACCGTCTGTGCAATGTCGGTGTGCAGTATGAGGTGACGAGTTATTTTGTTTAGTTCTTCACAGTACACATCTGCAGTAATGCTCATGCCGTTTGGTCAGAAGCTGTGATGAATTAAACCGGCGCTAGACCACCAAATAGTTACCATCACTTTTTTAGGGATCATTTTTCGTTTAGGGCATTGTTTAGGTACTGAACCAGGAACAAACCAACTAGCTGAGCGCTTGCGATTGTCGAATAGAATTCATTTCAATATGCCTTCGTTTGTGTGTCCGTTGAGCAGTAAAAGGCATGTCTCGTTCATTCCATTCGTGAGGCACCCATTTGTAGAGCTTCTTTACCTTGCCAATTTGACGCAAATAGACCAATATGGTTTTAGTGCTAACTTCGAAATCTGCTGCTGCTAATTCAGCTGTAGTTTGAGAATCATCAGCCTCCACAATCGCCTTTAATTCGTCATTGACGACAAACATTTTCGGCCGACCACGTGGTTCATTCCTTAGGTCAAAATTTCCGGAACGAAAGCGAGCAAACCAATAACGTGTGGTACGATCGTTAGTAGTGTTCGCATCGTAAGCGTCGTTAATGTTTCGTGCCGCTTCTGCAGCTTGCCTACCACGAAGGAACTCATACTCCATAATCGAATCGAATTTTTAACATATCCATGATGACGAAAAACGTACAAATACGATGTAAAAAGAACGCTTACCATTAAACAAATGGCTAATTATACAAAAGAATCCTATATTTTTAAAATGAAAATAATTTGAAATTCGAGTTCTTAGCGATTTTTTTATTTTATTTTTTAGTTTTGAAATAGCCAGTATGACGTAACGGCAATTTTATAGGTAAAGACCTAATATTAATACGTGAAGCAAAAACTTTGTACCTCTTTTTACGAAGATTGCGCGAGGAGTATGAAATTTCATACACTTATAGTTTATATAGAGTAGGAGTGCGAAATGCTAATATTTTTTTTTAATAAAATATATTTAATCAATAAAAAAACATTACACACACTACCATGTATTTGATACACACACAGGCGCGCATATTCTCTCTTGTTGATTGTCAAAGTCTGTAGTCAAATTGAATTTTTTTTTAAAGTTTCTTTATTTTCATTATTTTTTTTTTTTTTGGTTTTCTTAATTTAAATTTTTAATTATGGTCGAATTTCGACGGAGGACCACGAGAACGAGTAATTGTATGCAATGTACATTGTTTTCAAACTTTTCAATTTATTCACAAGGATTACTTTACATAACCTATCTATAAGTAGATAGCAAATTATAATTATAGAAATGGACGGTTAAGGAAGGTTATAACACACTCATCACAATTAAATACAATTTTTATTTCATTTACTGAAATCTCTCATCTTAGAATGACATAATAACTACTTTGTGGCAGGCAACCTTGCTCGTCTTATTAAATATACGTCAAACTAATCTAACAAAGCACTGCTTTACCTACTATGGCAAGTGATTATTAAATAGTAAATACTGAACCTAGGCAAAGGCAAACCTGGAGTGAATAATTAAAAAGTAATTAGCCTTTGGATTGAATACCTAATTTCATAAGCTCGTATATTTATTAGAACTGGTCCAGGTCGTGATTAACGTTGGATTTAAAGCGATGTAATATTTAAACATTAATTTCGTTATTTACTTGATTGTAAATTATGCGCTTGAATTACCAGTTTATAGCTTACAACAAACACATTACAATATAAAAACCTACATAAATCATTTTACCTCTTCCGTTGCCAATTTTGGGATCGATCTTCACTCTTGCCATAATAAGGCTAAATCGCATTTGTGTTTATCTATACGCCATCTATAATCGAGTAATGTCATTAAATAGCTGCGTGCTCTCTTCATTCTATATTTGCTTGTCAAAAGACGACAATGGGTGTTAAATTACAATTTTATATCTAAAACAATTATTTCCAAATTCTGTAGCAAATTTAGTCTAAAAATTTCTTAACTGAGTTTTTATGGAAATTATATGTAGCTGTTTGTAAGATCATTATTGTTGGATATAAAAAAAAGAGTTAATAATAATACGAAGAATTCATATACAAGAACATCGGTATATAGTAAAAACATATATAAGTTATATTTAGTGCCACTATTTTTAACCTTAATATTGGTAATTATTAGTTATCGTGTCAATCGACGATGGATTACTATACAATTTTCCCGATAGTTCATCATTTTCTGAAAGTTCTGAGTTCTTTCGACAAAGTTAATCTAATGATTCAACTCTATCAGTCAGTATAGTAATCAATGTCGGTTAGAATTAGTTTAGGTAGTTAGTTTTAATATTTACATTAAGCTATATTTTAAAGACGCTTTGGTCAACTCGCCCTCCGATTCTATTTTTTTTATAAGGTTTAAAAACACATACTGATCATAAAATCAAGATGCTGACAGATTCAGGTACTGGAGCTTGAAGCGCCATCTTGAAAAATGTTTTTTGGCCGATATCTCGGAAACTATGTACTTTAGGTCAAAAATTATTGAGACCATTATTGTAAAGAATAAAATTTCACATTTGTTTCCTGTATTTTTTTTTTCTTTTGTAAAACTTACTGTTTTCGATTTATGGTCAATTTAATAAACCGTTTGAAGAGAATATAGATAGTTTAAAAAGTTTAAAGCCGACATTAATAAACCGGTTACCAGATATAAATTTAGTGCGAGGTTAAATTCTATTTTTACTGGCCTATATATAACAGTTTATATGAAATAAATTGTCACGTTATGAATTATTTAAATTTTAAACACCCATTAACAAACAAAAAATGAAAAAAAAAATGTTTAGAGAACAATCCTATAGTCAGGTTCCGAAGCGGAATCAGAGTCAACTGATTTGGAACTAAATAAACATTTTAATGGATTGCCAAGCATTTGAAAATGGTAAAATATGACGATTAATGATAAAATACGATTTGGCCCTCATATACACTTACACTTAAGA
This sequence comes from Melitaea cinxia, assembly GCF_905220565.1. Lineage (NCBI taxonomy): Eukaryota > Metazoa > Arthropoda > Insecta > Lepidoptera > Nymphalidae > Melitaea > Melitaea cinxia. The sequence continues at coordinate 9,815,782 of NC_059409.1, forward strand.
CCTCGTTTATTTAGTTCTTTATAAACACTGAGATATAAATATATATATATATATATATATATATATATATATATATATATATATATATATATTTTTCACCACAGAGGTATAATTTTGATAAAATTTGTTGTTTCAATAAGATTACTGAAAATCGCTTTTTGGTAAAAACCGTTATTTTTACATTTGTTATCGAATTTACAATGTCATTAAAAACTTTATTATTATTTAGCCGTTTAATTACGTTTTACCGCTATATCAAAAAGAAGAACGCATTACAGATAGCAATGTACTCAAACAAAATTCAGTTTAGCATTTCGCCCGCGCTTGTATCATTTCGCGGAGGCGGGGGCACCGAAACCGGTTCGTACAAATGCCGGAAGCCTTTCCCTCGCGATAGCTATGTATCGCCCATTGTAGCCCTACTGATACGTAAAAAGTGAAACGTCTACCACGTCTAAGTTCATTGCACAATACCTGGGGCCCTGGCGTCTGCGGAATATGAAAACCGGTCAATTGCCTCTTGATGATACGTTTTATTTCTTTTTGTTCTTAAAAAGAACATTTAATGACCAAACTCATTAAATCTGATTTTTTTATAACATCAGAGTTTGCGTATAAAAGTTGAAACATGTAAAAATTAATTTGTTTTCGTTGAAATGAGTAAAATAAAATTTGTTTTTCTAGGTCAAAAGTAGAACGTCACAGATTAGGTACTGTGTTAGTTTTAGTATTCCAAAATTTTTGACAAATGTAGTTCTTAGTGGCAAACAAGCGCATTTTATCGTTGTTTTATACTTTAATACAAAATCAGTTAAATTTTAGTCCATTAAATTGATTTATATGTATATATTGTAATGATTTTGTAATAATTTCAAATATTTTATACGATTTTTATAAAAATATCTTTACAATGAGTAGTGATTTTGACTATTTTTGGTGCTATGGATCTGTGTTTACTTTTTAATAAATTGTTTGTAAAATCAAATTTATTTTGTATTATACATTTTATTTTATATTTTCATACTTATTGTAAGCAAATAATTATTTGAGAAGATTGCCTTTTTATTTCTTAAATACGGATTGTCAAAAGCATTTGTTTCCGGTCGTTGGTTATAAATAGTTGTTGGCTTATTAAAAAGGGCAGTCTTCTGATATCAACGGTACAGAATAGAAGTCGAAAAAGAAGTTGTAATAATAAGGTTGAAGTAAGTTGTGTGAAGTGGAGGATATCAAGTGTGAATAAAGTTATTTGTAACAACTGGATTTTGTTATTTCTCTACAAGTCAGAAGTGCGATCAGGACCCAAGTTAAGGTATGAAAAATAAAAAAAAAAATTTTATGACTATAAGTTTTTAGGATTTTTTGGTTCTTCATAATGGATTTTATATATGATGTTGAATTGGATGTTTTCTATAAAGTTACATTAGATATATAATTTTATCAGTTTTTATTATAGATTACCCACATATATTTAACATTTTATTGGGTTATGAATTTTACTAAGTATTAAAGATTATTAAAATGAAGTGATAATTAGAATTATTAATGAATTATTATGTATGCTCCAGCAATAATTTTACGTGCAATTATTTAGAAGCCAAGTGTGCTTATCGATAGAGGTCATGTGTACCTAGCGAGCCAAGTGAGCTCTAGTTAATTAGGAAGCTAAGTGTGCTTATCGATAGAGGTCATGTGTACCTAGCGAGCCATGTGAGCTCTAGTTATTTAGAAGCCAAGTGTGCTTATCGATAGAGGTCATGTGTACCTAGAGAGCCAGGTGAGCTCTAGTTATTTAGAAGCCAAGTGTGCTTATCGATAGAGGTCATGTGTACCTAACGAGCCAAGTGAGCTCTAGTTATTTAGGAAGCCAAGTGTGCTTATCGATAGAGGTCATGTGTACCTAGCGAGCCATGTGAGCTCTAGTTATTTAGAAGCCAAGTGTGCTTATCGATAGAGGTCATGTGTACCTAGAGAGCCAGGTGAGCTCTAGTTATTTAGAAGCCAAGTGTGCTTATCGATAGAGGTCATGTGTACCTAACAAGCCAAGTGAGCTCTAGTTATTTAGGAAGCCAAGTGTGCTTATCGATAGAGGTCATGTGTACCTAGCGAGCCATGTGAGCTCTAGTTATTTAGAAGCCAAGTGTGCTTATCGATAGAGGTCATGTGTACCTAACGAGCCAAGTGAGCTCTAGTTATAGCCAAGTGTGCTTATCGATAGAGATCATGTGTACCTAGCGAGCCATGTGAGCTCTAGTTATTTAGAAGCCAAGTGTGCTTATCGATAGAGGTCATGTGTACCCAGCGAGCCAAGTGAGCTCGATTTTAGATACTCCTGTTCGAAAATGTGTGCAAGTTGGGAAATGGGGCGTGAGTGCACTTCCCGCAGCACCGGAACTAAGGTGTTGTCAGATGCGGAACTCTGAGGTATTGTAAGAACTCAACATGATATCTCTGTAACCACTGGGTTCACACGATAATAGTGCTACCAGAAGATAACTCGCTCCTTCCCCTTCTTCCCCACTTAACCCCCAAAATCAAAACCCCATAAATTAGAGACCGATTGTATAGAGTCTAGCCCAAATGCGCTTTTTGCTCTTATCGATTACAAGCTAAATCTATCAAATGAAATGAAATCTTAAGAGGAAAATGTTTAACGTACATCTTTTATTTAGTTTTTATTTTAATGATATGAATCTAATATTGATTTCTTTTTTTTTGTGGCAATTAACTCCGACAAAGTGATGACTCCTAGGGAGGAGCGCCAAGGTCAAGGAGATATCAAAGAAAGCGAAATTCCGCGACTAAGACCAATATGGCGCCCAGATCATCCGCGTTCAGCAGTGAATATTCGAGTGACGACAGGTCAGATGAAAAAGAACTTGCAACTGGTCCACAAAAGAGCTGTGAAATTAGAGGTAAAAAGGCCGTAGATTGTGTGATTCGATATCAGACAAGTCAATTAGAAATAGTGCCGAGGCATTGAGATGTAATGAAACCGGAAGACTTATTGAATTTTCTCAGTTCACAACGACAAATATAAGTTTTAGGTACATTTGTAGGTAGGAAACGTAGCAACAATATCGTGTCAATGCCGAATTTCTACAATCATCCGTGCTGATAGGTCAAAATATCACTGAACTTTGTGCGACTGTTTTTAAGGATGTTATATATCATACTGATTATTATCAGTTTATTATTTTACCCAAGTCCTAATGTTAATGATAAATCTCAGTCTTCGGATTGCCTACAGTTAAATTTGGTTACTAAAAATAATATTACGATGTCAAAATTAGTCGAAGTTGTCACATCTGACCCACAGTTTAGTGATGATATAGCTATAAGACTGAAAAAATAATATCAAATACAGCAGCGTTCTTATAAGAGTCGATAATGTTAAATAATTCCTAGCAATAACTAAATTGTCCATACTCTGTCCATTCGTTTTTCTTGTTGACAGTTCAAGAAAGTTTGAAATTAGCGAGTCCCTCACACGTTACCGATCCGATTTGAAGTAATAATTGCTCTTATTTAAGAACAATTTTCAATCGATTTAATGAAATATTTTAGTTTAAAAATATTAATTATTCGTTTATTAGTTACTAGCGACCCGCCCCGGCTTCGCACAGATGCAATGTTGATACTAAATATACTACAGAATGTCTTTATTTATAGTATGAAGCTAGCTTATAGCATGGTTATTAACATAATAACAACATTCAAATATGCGTCGTTAGATTACACGTTGTTACAGAATGCGTTGAAGGAATAAAGGTTCACTGCTCGTTCCTCTTAGGTGATAGCGTAATAATTTGTAGCCTATATGTTGACCCGACTTCTTAATAATATTCATGCCAAATTTGAAGTAAATCCATGCAGTACTTTATGAGTTTATCCCGGACATACATACAGACAGACAAAAATTCTAAAAAATTATATTTTTGGCTTCGGTATCGATTGTAGATCACACCCCACGCACTCAAAAAAAAAAAAAATATTCAATGTACAGTTTGACTTTCCTACCATTTTACTATATGTATAGATTTTGTTAGTTTAGTTTATAATTTTACTTGTTTTATTTGTATACCCAACTAGCTTTCACCCGCGGCTTCGCTCGCATTGAATATTTTTCAAATAAAAAGTATCCTATGTTACTTCTAATATCTCCAAGAATATGCGTACCTATGTATACCTATGTATGAGCCTATGTATTTCATGATGATCGATTAAGTAGTTTTCGCGTGAAAGCGAAACAAACTAACAGCTAGTTTTTTTAAACAAATAAGTAGGTAGGCATGTGATTTTCTAAGTATATTTATTAGTAAACTTAAGTTACACTTTATTAACTGTGCGTTTGAAAGTTAAATTTCACTAGCTCTTGAATAGTTACATTTTAAGGCAGCCTGCAAAGGATAAATGAATGAACAGAGTTATTGTTCTTTACTCCTTATTTGAAATTAAATTCCTAGATTTCGACTTAATTCCTTGCAAAAAAAAGAAAAAAACAATATTGGAATGATAGATACTTTCTTTTGTTTCCTTAGTTTTGGTTGTTTGTTAAGCATAGGGAACTTCAATTTTTATACTCCTAATTTGATGGTTCATTTATAGGCGTGAACTGTCAAGCGGGTTAAACAAGGTATAATCAGACCTAAAAGTTTCCAGACAAATGTCACATAGTTAGGTTATGCGTTGATTATAGGGCCCTTGATAATGAGACTAGAGAAGATTGTTTCAATTTACCCCCTTTCGAGTTAGAAACGTTAGCAGTCATGTGCGCGTTAAAGAAATTTAGATTTTATTTATGAGAGTTAGAATTCTAGGTAGTGACAGATTGTAAGGCTCTCTGGACTACACTAACCAAGCGCGATCTCATTCCCCGGATTGCGAGATTGTAACTTTTAATTAGCGAATTTAATTCCAGTATAGAATACCGTCCAGGGACTCATATGGGTCATGTAGATGTATTGAGCCACAATACTTATCTATAATACTATCACCTAACGTGACTGAAAACTCAATAACTGTGTATAGTATTAAAACTAGTGATTAGCACTTAACCTTACAAATAACTAACCCAAATATTTCGCGAATAGTTAAAATTCTCTTCTTAAATTAATCATGAGTCTGATGAAGGAACTAAAGATATAAAGAAGAATTACGTCATTAAGAATAATAGGGTGTATAGGAGAGTAGGCAAAAACTTATCTGGCTGTACCTGCTCGTGCTTGCTGGCAGATAGTAGGTCTAATTACGATGACTCCGGTTACTTAGGTTTTCCCAAAACAACTGATACAATTCAATATGTTTACTGGTTTCCAAAATAGAGAATAGTTTGTTAAAAATATGATTAAACATGTATTAAATGTGCATGTAATAAAGACGACACATCACGATGTAAAAATGGCCAATTGGCCTCTTAAGATACAAAACTACTACTGTATTTATGAAATATTTTATGACTTTGTGTTACCATCACGAATAGTGTCTGATCGAGGTAGCTCATTCACTTCAACAGGTTTCATATAGTAAATGCAGAGCGAGGCATAAGCACTAATCAGATAATTCTAGGTTCAATATATGTATGTGTATAAAACCAAAATCAATTTGAGACCAAATAATGACCGAATGTAATGATTAAAACTTCAACAATGATTTTATAATAATCCGTTATATTTGTACGTGCGTCAGGAGACAGCACGTAGTAGGACGGCCGAATGTAATGATTTTGTAATAATTTCAAATATTTTATACGATTTTTATAAAAATATCTTTACAATGAGTAGTGATTTTGACTATTTTTGGTGCTATGGATCTGTGTTTACTTTTTAATAAATTGTTTGTAAAATCAAATTTATTTTGTATTATACATTTTATTTTATATTTTCATACTTATTGTAAGCAAATAATTATTTGAGAAGATTGCCTTTTTATTTCTTAAATACGGATTGTCAAAAGCATTTGTTTCCGGTCGTTGGTTATAAATAGTTGTTGGCTTATTAAAAAGGGCAGTCTTCTGATATCAACGGTACAGAATAGAAGTCGAAAAAGAAGTTGTAATAATAAGGTTGAAGTAAGTTGTGTGAAGTGGAGGATATCAAGTGTGAATAAAGTTATTTGTAACAACTGGATTTTGTTATTTCTCTACAATATTATCTTAATTTAAGAATTTGTTCCCATTCAGAGAGATTTCATGGGTTATTTGATTTATATTATATAAACTAATGAAATGAGACAACCTATACGCGGCGTAAAAATAAACTATTTAAAGAAAAGAACATCATTTTAAAGGAATGCAATATTAAATTAAAAATAGTATACTCGCTTTTCGTCTAAAGTCTCATTAAACGGGTCGCGAAAAGTATGATGACGATGTGATGAAAAGTACGACCACATAATTAAAAATAGCAAAATTATAAATATGACTCATAAGCCAAAGTTTAATGCTCTCAAATTATTAGCTAGACCTCACAGTGTAAAGGTGATCAGACCGTAATGGCAACTGGGTTGAGTAAGCGCCCACGTATTCGAATAAATATGCATCCAATAACTTTCGTATTGATACTAAATCGTCTAGTCACGACCAAACAAATCATTCCTCAGTACGTCGTTACGGTTATCAGCGTGATGTCATTAACATTCTGTATCATTTGTTGTTAGAATTGTTTAGGCTGCTTAACTCGGGTGTAATTTGTGGACTCAATACCCGGTATGATTACATTCCCTGTGTAGCGGCTTTTTGTGATAAACCAACTCCAACTTGAATATATTCTTCACTATTTATGGCATTACTACGTAGTTACAAAACCTTAAAACATAGTTACGAGCTATGTTTTTCACATGTTTAGTAATTTCTTATGTAGATGATTCATTGCAACAAATTTTACTAATATTGGTGACCAATCGTTTTCATCATATATTAAGTAATGCACGTATTACCTACACAGTATTATAGTCAAATTACACAATTCTTGTTGGTTCTAGTTAAAGACAAATATTATAATACAAAGACTACATGTACTTGTAAATATTATAATGGATTTAACTTGCAACGTAATGCATACCAATTAATACGGGCAGCATTTGAAATGGATAAGTAAAGCTAAACATACTAATGAGATTTCCTTATTTGTTTAACACTCGCACCGTAGCCAGCTTAGCTAGCCTTCATTTATAGATATAAAAACTCACCCACATAGCTACATATATTTTAAACTGGCCAATAGCTGAACATACTCCTCATATAACCAAATATTATCTACATCTCTTTTTACTTTTTAATACTAAATATCCTATTATTTTATTATAAATTATATGTTATTCTAAACAAAACTTACATGACTTACCTACTTATATTTGCAGACAAAGTCGATATTTTTAAGAAACTCATAAAACTTATGATATTAGATATATATATATATACATAAATTATAATAAAGATTATGATTTCAACAATAAAGTAAGAAAATCAGTTTATTAAAGAACACGAAAGACGAGGCGAAAAGTCTCTTATTTATAAAATGCAGAGAACTGCATCTAATACAAAAACGTATAGCTGGCGCCTGTAACAAGTATTGACTACGAAAATAAAGGAAAAAACCTATTAAAATCAGCATAGGAATTACGTAAAATATTTTTATGCCAACTTTTTCTCTTGCTACACATACGAAAATAAATTGTGGTGTTAATTAAAGTGTTGAATATACGGGAGATAGCAATGACTATTGAGGTATGAAGGAAAGAAATTATAAAACAAATTTTGTAATAGGTAATTAAAACTAAAACAATAACAAATAACTTGAACGGCGAAACACCCGAGAAAAGTGATTCAAATTTATCATAATCTAGTAGCAAAGAGATAAATGGCTAGAATGAAATGTGGAAGATAACGTTAATACATTAATGTGAGAAATCAAGATGAACTATATATATATATATATATATATATATATATATATATATATATATATATATATATATATGGTCCAGCATTATGGCGGTTGGTTAAGTCGCTAATTAATTTTAGATTTCATTTAATTTTAGAAATAAAAAGCAATGTTGCATTGAAGATTTATTTATAAAGATATCTATTATCGCCAAAAATAACAAGTAAATACATTTCCTCTCTTTATTTTTACAGAATTATATCTTTTACTTGTTTATTTACGTATTAATTTCAGATGTCAGACTTCGTTACAATTGTACGTGTAGTCAAAACGTACTATATAATGCAAAAACTGCGTTTAACTTCCCAGACCCATATCCAAAACCTAATGGTAGCTCAGAAAAAGGCAACAGAACACATTAAAGTGTCATGCTATCAATCAAATGGAAACAGAACGTCGGAGAACACTAAACTCCTTTCCCAGCATCCCACTTGATCCCAAACAAACAGATCCATTCCGTTTACGCTGACAAACAAAGACACATTTGTAATTCGATAGCGTATGTAATTGATGCTCTAAAGCTCAACATAGACGCTGATGTCAGACATTTTTAATTAAGCTCTAATGACCTAACGGGACACTAAATTTTGTGTTACAATAGATATCGCAATTAGATACACCAACACTTATACATAACGATCGGTTTATACAATAGGCCTACAATGTATCTCATCCTATTCTATGTCGGGTTTAAGTACAACGTATTGCGTTTCAAACAAAAGAGTACTATGCCAAGTACAACCGAATTACATATAATATATTTTTGTTTCACATTCTTTGTAGGTCGATTCGCTCAAGCGGCGCGAAATAATAGGCACGCTAAAGCTGATTTCGTAGTGGCGTCTGTAAACCGTGCTGGTTCCTTCGACGCTTGAACAACCTCTTTATAGGGCGAAACTCTGATTCATACAGTCAGTCTAAAGGTGCGAATGTCGCATGCGTATTGCTTAAACGCTAGTTAAGCGTCAACGGACCGCTCGACAAAACCTAATATGAGAATGCCCTAAGAGTTTTAAATGTCTGTTAGGCAAACATAACATTATAATAAAAGGTCAGAAGTTAAACATAAAATTAAAGTAACTTTTAATTATAATATAACACCAATATTAAAAGCGGATATGTGAAATGTCACATATTGTATTCATAAAGTTCTAAACAAATTTAAATTTGAAATATGTTTATCTCTTATGTCAAAAAGTTGGTTTGATTTTACACTCGTAAAATGTTGAAACGAACGATTATACTCGTAGTAACGGTTCAACAAGTACAAGCTAGTAAGCTTCAATTTTGGTTGCAATCTCGAGATGCAATTGCTATTAACATTCATGAGGCGCTGCCAGACGAGACAGGCTATCAGGTTGAGCGCCTCTTCACACATCCAGGCTTCTATCGACTTGTCGTAAATGGCGGATTAGATCCTCGGAGCGATTATAGAATAAAAATAGGTATAATAAACGTACAATGAATGCTTCCAAGAAAGCCTTCGGTATAAAAGGCATAGAAATAGGAAATGAGCACACGTTTTCTTTTAATAATATCACCGATTGTTATCGTATCAATAAGTTCGTATACATGAGGAAACGAGTCTTTTATATAAGACATAAAATTAAATCCTATAAATAAAATTAACTACTTGAAAATTACATATTTCATTTATAATTGTCGACAAGTGACGAGTAAATATTTATTATATTTAAGAAATCCTAAAGTAAATACATGATAATACTTTAGTGTAATTTCAAATTGAATATATTTTCAAAAGTGATTTTAGCCACAACGAAAAGTTCCTAGGGAACTCAAGTAATTAAAATGTTAAAAAAATATTGAATACTACAATCTTCAACATTTACTAAATATATAAAATGATTATGATTATAGTTTCAATTACAACAATAAAAAAAATATTGTACAAATCACAAGAATTATGATATTAAATAAAAGCGCTTTTTCACATCTTCAAATCAGACCATTAACGGTCTTGTAATAAGCTTCCTAAGAGACGTCACGCGCTAAGTATGCAAGTGACAAGAAAAGCCGAGCTGAGTTTTAGACCGTCAGAGCTGCAACCATTATTTAGTCGAACTGTAACGTTAACTTTAATATTTTTGGAAGAAAATACATTTATTTTTAGAAATTAATAGAAATTCTATAGAATGACTAGATTAAAGAGATTTTAGCTGTCGAAATTTTTAAACGATGACGTTTTATGAATATAAACTAATAAAAAAACATACATTACAAAGAGAATGGATTTTATTTGTAATTTCAACAGGATAAAAGCTGTTAGAGTAATCAGAATATACTTTATACTAATAAAAATGTACTACAATAATTAGGCCAGAAACAAAATGAATTAGTTTTTCAACTTACGGTCTATTGCTTGTTATTGAGCGTTTATTATTTTAAAACTAGCTGTGACCGTGACTTCGTCCGCGTGGAATTTAACAAAATAGTTAGTGTTCAGTTTAAAAAAAATCCAAATAAAAGTATCCTAAGTTACTCGTTATTACATCAGCTATCTACCAGTGAAATTCCGGTCAAAATCAGTCCAGCCGTTTCAGAGATATTAGCCGGAACAAACAGACAGACAAATATCATCCATGTGCATTTAGTAAAAAGCGGTTATTTTAATATTACAAACAGACACTCCAATTTTAGTTATTTGTATAGATTTATGGTTTCATGCTTAAAGTTTTTAAAGGACTTAAATTCTTTCCGCGAGACATTTTATGTCTGTCAGTTTTACACTTAGGTGGGTTATGTTCTTTAACTAACATAATGATATATATAAGATATATGAGAAAAGGTAGACTGTAGAAACAGTACGGTATAGATGTTTTAATGTTTATTATGTTTAAGCTTTTAACACTGATAACTAATAACTTTCTGATAAAATATATGCTCTTTTTAAAGGAACAGTGTGTTTTTGTTGTCACCACGGATATATATTGCTATAGTCTAATATATAATAAAAATTTATGTGCAATATAATTTTTAAAAGAAAAATGCTTTATTTTCACCTCGTCCAGGGTGGACTTTCTCTACATCTACATTTATGTACCTTTATTTGTTATCTTTTACTTAACAAAAGTTAAAAGGATATATATACAAATATATTGTAGCTTATTGTCTATATTATATATTACTAATTTTTATAATAGCAAAAGAGAAGAAGAAAGAAATAGAGAGATTTTATTCGAATGAAATAACGGCATAGGAGTATAAAAGTCCAAAATTGAAACATCGTAACCGCAAATAAAATAACAATTATCTTCAATAAAAACACCCGATTATACCTACTGAGTAATAATCGATACGTAATAAAGCAAAAGTTTGTTAAGAATCTTTATTTTTGGAGAATTTGGAGGATACTGAAAGTTTCCATGAATTTATTAAATTTATAAAGATTCTTAATTTAATATTCATGAGAAACTAATATACTAATATCACAAAATTTTGAAAATCGGAAGTGGGCTATTTTTTGTTGATTATTATTCATCTCATATCATTAGGGCACATTATTTGATATATTATACGGCTTCGTTTGCACAAAAGGTATGCATATTTACGATACTTTAAAAAATCTTTTCCCGGGGTCATCTTACACTTGAAAGTTCGGTCACGAACGGAAACTACACCAAAGGCAAAACTAATTTGTCTATAACTTTATTGACTTCTTAACCACAATAATGTTCCTTCTTTTAAATTTACAAAAAATCTTGTTGTTGTTGCTTGGGTATTATATGTGTTTCCGGACCCCCGACACAGGAGAAAATCCTACTGGGGCCCGTTGAGTGTGAAACGTTTATTTATTATTCATATATTTTAAATCAAAATATAATAAATACTTAAATATAACTATCACTTTGGTTGGATTTAATAAAGTATAAATTAAAAACATATCTAAGGTAGTATCAGATGCAATTCATGTCCTTTGCCCTAAACAAAAAATATCCCAATATTCGTCTTATTTCAACACATGAACGTTATATATATATATATATATATATATATATATATATATATATGCATTAGCCCAATGAAAACTAGTTTTCATTTGAGTTACGCCACGGTTTGTGTCGCAGGCTACACAACACACTGGGCCACTTCAACGGGAACTGACCTCCGGAAACGAGCGGATCGATCTACTAGTTTTTAGTTAGAATTTACTATGTTATGTGGTACGATTGGCTATGTCACAATAACTTAATTAAATATTTTTTGGACATTTTTTTCTTTTACATATTTTACAAATTACGTATGCATGCATTTAGCTTGTATCATCCTATTTGCTGGGTATAGGTCTCTTTCTCCACGTAAGAGAAGTACAAATTACGTAATTTAATGAAACTGCTTATAGAATAAGCGTTTTTTTTTTCTTGTTAAATATATAATTATGTATTTTTTTTAATTCCGTGTTTTATTTATTAGTATTTGCAAATTTTAATAGTAGGTAGTGCTAAGATATTCATACATATTTTAATTTCATATTTTTCCGAGTCTACTAAAAATAACAAGGCAGTGCATTTAAAAAGAATTATTTCCTATTAACCGTGCTTCCTGATTATAAGATAGTTATCTTAACAAGATCATTATTTGGTTTTTTAATAACGAACAAAATTGTCAATTTTACATGTTCTACGTGACGTAGGAGACCTTAAAGAACAAATACAGTAAATTCGAATATTTCCTCAGAATTTAAATCAAACCTACAACAGTTCGACTTTAATTAGCATTTATGGCTTTAAAACTAAGACCGTTTTAACTAAATTTTTATGATAATAAGCAAACTTCCTGGTACTAACTTAAGCGGGAAATGGCGCAGATTAGCAAAATTATCGCACAAACAGCTAAAAACTTTTATTTATATGACTGCTACCTTTACGTACAGTAAAACTAAGCACTATTTTAGAATAGGCATTATTTTTTTAATAAAACTTATTTTCATTGTAAGCAGAATTGGTATTTAAAAATAGTATTGACTGCTATTATAAATCATTATTTTATTCTATTCAAATGTCGATACATAACAATAATAGTAACAAAAACCTTAAACCTAAATGGACACCATTAAAACTGACTATGACGGAAACGGAAATCTACGGAATCCAAATAAAAGCACTCAAAGCCCAACAAATACCCTTTTAGTCGCTACAAATATTTTCATGAGTAGTTATCGAAACGTAAGCATTACTCAGTCACAACATAGTGAATAAAATACAATAAATATTTAAATGACTGCTGTAGTATAGTGTTCATGAAAAAATATTCACACATATTTTTGCAGCTTCACAAAATGTACCAATTATAAAAAAAATCTTCGTTAATGAAGAGTCCTAACGAATCCCTATCTATAATACCTATTTTTACTTGATACAGAGAAAATTTTGAAAACATATAATTAGAAAATATACATCATAAAACTTAAGGTCATCATAAATAGTTTTTTCAAGAAAGTTTATTGTCAAATCTACTTAGTTGTTAAATTTATGTATTGTTTTTACGTGTAAAGCCTGTCCCAATACTACTGTCTTAAGGTAATGGTTTAGGCTAAATCTATTAAAAGCCGAAAAGTAAAAATGCAATACTAAACTTTAGATGAAAAAATTGTACCTTTTTTTGTACTAAATTTTGTGTATAACATAACAATGAGAAAAATTATATTAGAAGCGAAACCCTGTCATGTACGTACGTTACATGCTTTTGAGTTTTAAATAAATAATGTTATTTGAATCTTGTCTGCTAAAAAGGGTCTAAAATATGATAATTTACTGGTTTCACAGGTCTAGTTGTGAGTGTGGCCGAAAAGTATCCAACTTGACGTTTATGTTCCGGTAGAATGGAATAATGTTTTGTTTTTCGATATATAATATCAATAACGAGTACGTTATTATATAATCAAATTATTATTTAACTAATTCTTTATCAATAATGAATTATTGTTTTTAATATTATAGAATATTTGTCTTATTTTAGGAAAACTCTAATTATTATAATAATTTCATAATTTTTATTGTTATACTTCTAAAATGTTATTGATTTTTGAAGTAGTGATTCAAATATCCTTAAAAACTAAAAATAATACAATAATTTCTCACCTATTTCCTCTTTACAATTTCTCAGGATTTTCTGACCAAATGTGGTATTGTAACAGTCACATGTGACAACGGCAATCGATTTGAGATTCTTTACGTAATTTTAAACAGATAATATATGTTATGTCGGATATTACTTAATTTGTAATCAAAACACATTCATAAAGCATAATTAAATCAATATTGAAAAAAAAATGAAAAATCTATAGATACAAATGTAACAAGCTGACAATTTTCTTTGGTTGAAGGGAATGTCGGGAGCTACTCTGGTTTGAATGAAAACATTCTTTGTATTACTGCAGATTTTTTCTCTAAATCTAAGTTAGTTTGTTATAAAACGGCAGAAATGTCACGTCAAACACAGCGAAAATATGTCAAAATTGTCTTTTTGCGCTTCTTCATTTTTGAAATCAATTTAATGACTTAATTAATACAAAATCCGCCAATTTTAATTGGACTTAGTACAAAATTTGTCGCCAAAAACTATTTGACATCATATACTTTTTTAAAATTGATCGATTGGCTCTTTTTCTGTTACGTACTTGCAGTTATAGCTACATATATATATATATAAATTCAAGTATTTACCTATTAAAGTTCTAAAGATACACCCACACATATGAGACTACGACAGCTCAGCGGTAGCACAAATGTAAAGTCAGTGGAACATGGAATTTTAAGCACGATGCGGAGTTCCGCTCAAAGAGTGACCGGTCTGAATGAAATAACGGTATGATTAGTTTAAAATGAAAATAAAAAATATATTACATTTATCAATGGAAGTTTGAACGTTTATAGCTTCGAAATTATATTTACAACAAATAAAACAAAAATAAGACAGTGGATATTTAAAATATATTCGAAAGATTTGTGAATTATAGTTTATCTTATCTATATAAATAACAATGAATGTCGCTAAGCGCATAACTTGAGAATGGCTCGACCAATTCGGCTAATTTATTTTTTTGTATGTTCTTAAAGGCCTACGAAGGTTTTATACTGAAAAAAAAATAAAAGAAAATTCAATAAATTAAAAATAATAATAATTGTTACTTTTAACTATTGACGAAACGAAGTCTATCCGGGCAGCTAGTTATTTAAAAACAATATAATACACACACGGTCACATGTTCTTACGGTAAGTAAATTAATGCTTGTTTTATAGGTACTGCGATGTAGGTTGGACTTATAAAAATAAAAAAAAATAAAAAGAGTAGATTTATACAGCAACTACACTTATTCCGGAAAGCGATGTGGCGCCGTGACGTCACTGGAGCCCGGGACCGCGACGCGAAGTTCCGGTGGAACAATGATCTGTACTTTATGAACCAACTGCCGTAACACTCCCTTCACATATCTATTGTTAACTAAGGAAACGGTAAATTTTATTAACCTATTGTGATGTCAATAATTATTGCCAAAAATGTTCTCTTAAATTAAATCTCTTTCTCTGAATCAAAGACGATAAATTACATACTACCCACTACAATTGCAGAAGACTTCGTAAACTCCATAGAACATATTTCAATACTACTATGAAAGTTATTTCATAGCCAAAATATAAAAAAAATTAAACTTTTACTTGTAACTCAAACATAATTAAAATTATCTAAATATACTGTTCACTACATTTGTTAGATAACCTTGTGTACGTTGTTGTAATATCGGTGTAGAGTAAGAGAAAGCTTTTAGCACTTGTTATAACAATAGTACATTTAGGATGGCTCAACAAAATTAGAGCTAGAACGAAAGTAATAATACTTAAAACTGATTGCATGTGGGTATCATGTGACTAGTACACGTACTCAAGTAACTAAAGCTTTTTAAAGCTTATTGTCCAATCAGGTCGTAACAATACCATTTTGTTAATTTAACACATACCAGCTTGGTTGTTCTAAGCTCCAAATAATATTCGAAAATCTGACTCATAATAATAATATCATCATCATCATCATCATTTCAGCCTATTGCAGTCCACTGCTGGACATAGGCCTCCACAAGTTCGCGCCAAAAATGGCGCGAACTCATGTGTGTTGCCCATAGTCACCACGCTGGGCAGGCGGATTGGTGACCGCAAGGTTGGCTTTATCGCACCTAAGACGCTGCTGCCCATCTTCGGCCTGTGTATTTCAAAGCAAGTCCCAAGGTGGTACTGGAACTGTGTCATCCCTTAGTCGCCTCTTACAACACCCACGGGAAGAGAGGGGGTGGCTATATTCTTTAATGCCGGAGCCACACAGCCATGATAATATAACATTCAAATAATTTACTTTACTAATCAAAAGCATTAAGCAAAAAATACGTCTAAGAAAGGTTCAAAACAGGTGGAATATTTTATTTGTGTTTATTCTATTATACAAAACATTTTTAATTTATATTAATTTTCTTTAAGGCGACATTTGGCGCAACGATCACAGCACTGGTTTGAGGCTGTTGCGCTGGCGGTTGCGGTTTAGATGATGATGGCCATACAGATGTTTGTCGTGGTCTGTGCGTTTGTGCTTTTATTTTGTGTATTTCCAGACCCCCGACATAGGGAGATAATCCTAGTGAGTTCCGTTGAGTGAGAGGCGTTTATTTATTTATTATTATATAGTTTATTTATTAGATTGTTTCCCAAAAATCCAAATAAATAGTTTGAAAATTGAGCTCGAGAAAAAAATCTGCTTTTAGCATAGTTTCATGCAGTGAGTAGAGTTTGTAATTACAAAAAAAAGAGCGAGTTGTCATATAGGATCTATACGGCAGAATAAAGAATACAATTTACTCAAATAAAAGCGGAACATAAAAAGGGATTCATTATTATTTGGATCTCACACAAAGTAGTCAGCTATAAAAGGGCGTTTTGAAGATATAATAAAAAGAATATCCTTCTTACAACAAACTTTATTCCTTAGAGATATATACTCAGTGGAGGATCGGGATAGCGTCGTATATCGGCAACGTGCAGGCATCCGGCGTCGCTCAACTTATTATTGTTTCCAAGACAATTTATATGCTTTAGATGATTGTAGTCAGAATCGATCAAGTTTATTCTTTTATTTCGTTTATATCATCCCTATTCGATCGTTTACCGTAAAGAGTATTTTGTCAGGGAATATGTAAATAAATATATTTTCTATATACAGAGAAGTGAACAAGGTTACTTATATGAATTTATTAATGCTGATACTACCGTGAGAATTCAACTAAAGTTCATATAAGAAAAATAATTACAGTAAAACTTTCTGACCTACGAATGAGAGTGCAATCTTTATATCTATTTAGCAAGGCATAGGTATTAGATGAATTATAATACCTATGCTAATAAATCATTATTAAAATGCATAAAGATATATAATTTGATTAATTTGTAGTTTTATTCGACCTGGTTAAGCTTGCTACAAGGCGTAAATGTAAAGAATTATTGATATTGCGTGATTTACATGATTATTTATTTACAGGTTATGATTTATGTATTTATTCAATTAAAATCAATAATATACCTGCGGATGTTAACTAACAATGATTTTTTTAAGCATAAAATATATAATACAACGATTTTTTTTATTGTAATAAATATGAAAATAATTTGAATGCAAAATACTTTCAACATTCTATTGATAAAAAAAATTATATAAAAATTATATATTATATGCATTATTTTTTATGAATAGATTTTTTTTTAAGTCGATTATGAATCTTAAATCATTATACCGTCGAGCTGAATAATTTCATTGTCGCCTTAGATAACTTTATCAATACATTTCCTGTAATATACATAGATATAATAATTATATATGTATAATAATAATAATAATAACTCTTTATTGTATACCAAGAGTGAGCAAAATTACAAAAATAAAAACAGGAGTTAAGTACAAAAGGTGGCCTATGTATGTCATTACATTAAATATGTTATAACAGTAAAGGGTTAAAGTTTCTTAGATTGATTATACTGGAACTACTGAATCGATTTTGAAAATTTTATTGCTAATAGAAAGCAATATTATTCCTGAGTATCATACATAGGCTGTATTTTATTTCCTTAATAATAAGTTATTTGCTTTTGTTAGCCTTTTAAAGATTTTTTTTAACACTAACTGACAACTTATTTACAAATGGTTGTAGATTATTTATCCAACGAGCTCAATTATTCTACATTTCATGAAAAATTTGGCATAGGAATATCCTTCTCTCCTCGCCATTTATATCTATTCAATATTCTATTAAGTCTTATTATGCCTGTCTATTTACTGAGTAAAATAAAGACGATCTCTGTAAATGTTTATAGACATTTAATACGATTGCCCATTCATTTTGGGTAAAATCTGTGTGATAAGGTTTTCCTTTCATTATTGACATTAGAAACAGACAGCTCTGGAAGTACGTTTATTGATATTTGGAGGGTAACAATAAGCTCGGTAGCGGTCATTACTGAATCCTAAAATATTTTAGTAATTTATGAAAGAAACGTCATTTCAATAACCGTAAATTTAAGAATCTAAATAAAAATAATATTGTACCAATACTTTTTTTTTTTTTCACAGAAAACCTTTTAGAAATTAGGCAGGATTGACAGTGTACTATGTATCGAATCTATGGTACTTGTATCAAAAATAATAAATTATAAGACAATTAAATGACAGCAGAGGATCGCTGATTTAGGGTCCACCAATATAGTAGTGTATTGTATATGCTATCCTGCAGCAAGAATTCAAAGAAAATACAATTTATCTTGCTATTCATCATCATCATTATCTATACATAGGCATTTCCATACAACATGCACGTTTCAATGCTTACATTGTAAGATAGTTACGGGTAAAATTGTCTTGATTAATGTGGATTCGTCCAAATCATCCCAAAGGCGATGTTAATAGTTGTAAAAAACCAAAAGGTCCTGCTCTATAAGCCCGAGAGGCTCGTGACTGAGCGAACATTACCCGCACCGTGACCGCTCTCTTAGTATAATAACTCTGCAAGTTAAGCGTAATTGCATAAAATCGCTTTTGTTGGAATTTCACTTGCACAATTCGCGGTAGGTCCTACTCTTTCGCGGAAAAAATACTTTAACAAAATACATTGCCGTATATATTTCAGCGAAATATTATCACGAAACTTCATACTTACTCCAAAAACAATCACTTATCGCAATTATATACCTATATGATAAAATTTATTTTAAAAGGAATTTATTACGATATTAAAAATAATCGTATTACATAATTTATTTTTCTATGACACTTATTTACACACTTTTTTGTTCACATAAAAATTGGTGAATGGTATGTCATAATATGAGATTAGGCAAGAGACTTATTTGTATCTATAATATAAAAATGAATCGCAAAATGTGTTGCTAAGCGCAAAACTCGAGAACGGGTGGACCGATTTCGCTAATTCTTTTTTTAACATATTCCTTGAAGTACGAGGATGGTTCTTACGGAGAGAAAAATTCTAAAAAAAAAAATTTTAAACTTCCTGAAAAAGTCTAAAAACAACACGTTTCAATACTCCCATACAAAAGATTTGTGATAATACTTAAAAATCAATTTGAACTTTAATACCATACGATAAAGTTTGTGTTAGGCGATACGAAGTTCGCCGGGTCAGCTAGTTCTTAATAAAATTTTAGTATGCGCGAATTTGAACGCATAAAAATAGCTCCCAGTCAACATACATACGGCAAAGAAACTTGAAATAAGTTGGCATCGTTCAAATGCGAGCGTATATTTTCCCCTTACCGAATTTCAAATTCTCTGAAATACTGACAGCTAAAGCTCTGATTACACTTTCGCGTGATTCAACCGCACGAATGTCGATAGCATAATGTGTTCACGTCCAAAAGGTATTCACATGTCCAACCGCAGCCCTACAATTTGTGATCGACTAAGGATTACACGCCGTTTTAATATAATGACGCATTCCCGTTACTGGTTGTACATTGCGTATTTGATATGTAGCTGCTTCTAAGCGCCGTTTCAAAGTATTCAATGAACAGCAGCAAAATAAATAATTTCATTTTAAAGATCCTTACATAAAACATGCGATTAGGGAACCTCACGGTTGGGCATGAGTCACGTATTTCCGCACGCGACCCAACTGTCAATAAATGCACGTGAACAAACAAACACAATATTGTATAAAAATAAAAACGATATGGCATCGTTTTTACTGTTTATTATCACAATAACTATTAAGTACTCACAGTGTACAGTTGTACACGTAACAAACGGTTTCGCTTACCACAATATTTATTTTTCGAGCGAATTTAGAATTTTGGACTCATATAGGTACGCACTTACGCAAACATGATAACTGTTAAGATTTAAGCACACATTTTCTTTAACACGTTAATTCAAATTTATTTCGTATTCACCACAAAAGTATATATCTTATCTTAATAGCAATGCATTATATAACTCGTAAATAAACGTGAAATAATGTGGTTGCGTTAAGATTACATTAGAATTCATTCGCTTTTAATTACAATACTTGAAGCAATGTAAGTCTAATAATGGTCTTTCCGGTGATAATTCTTAAATGCTGTGTTATATAACGATTCTAATTGTTTATATATAATAGTGATTATGAGTAAATATTAAAAGTATAATAATTATTTATGAAATATATGATAAAATACACATTGATATATTCGGTGTATCAATATATTTCAATAGTTGGAATAAAAGGACGTCTTAATTTGCCAATACTTAACCATTATAGTTCAAATGCACGGTATCATTATACATCTGTCTTTAAAAGTCAATGGAACACGGTAAAAAGGCCATATTAAGACACAACTTCCTTTTTTCCAATTTAAAAGTACAGGTGTACATCGCACGTACTAACATAACTTGATGAAAGAAACAGAAACAGGTGAAGATCATGGCACGCACCACTTGTAACATGAGGGTGCATGTTTCTATTACGGTTCATTGTTTGACAACATACCGCTAAAATTTTGAATCAACAAAGTACCACACAAATGTCAAGGTTAATATAATTAACTTTATATTTTCAATTAAAAATGTATTTTTAACTGGAAGTGTGTCAGGTGTAATTTTAAAAATACGACCGCAAAAACAACATAATTAAAATTTATGTTTTTATATTACATTTTAATTTTAATAATATATTACATTATTAGATATTACGGAATTAATATAAATTAATTCCGTAAATTGTTTCATTCCGTGTTTATTATTTTGTGCAGTAATTTTTCTTGTAAAAAATACTTTATAAATATCCAAAAGACGGAAGGCGGTTTTGGATACAATTATAATACACTAACAAATTATCTACACTATATGATTCGCTAATCTCGCTAGTGATCTTTGTGTGTATATTGATAAGAACCAGTACAGAACCGTACTGAATTTCATAAGGCCTTGCCATGAGATAAGATTAAGCTTCTGTAGGACTTGCTTCAGAAAGCCTAAAAAACATTTAATTTATGTTTATTTTTATGATTTCGTACCTGTTACCTACCGTAAACTTATAATTTTCATAGAACATGTATAACAAACAAACAAATAGTAAAAATAAATCGGGCCAAGGTTTCCAACATGAAAAACGCACGCATTCATAAATATCTCAGTTACATGAAAACCTCTGTGTAAGAACCCGACTCGCACTTGGCCGCTTTTCTTTATGATAACACGATGAAAAATGGAAGCAAGAATTTTATTTGTGTGAGAAATATTTTCAACGTAAGAAAAAATATTAAGATTACTAGGGGCACATTCGTTTCACGTGCGTAAAATTTAGCAATATTTTAAAACAGAAAAATTAACACATGAATAAAGAATGAAATGGAATTGAAATATATTCATTTATGCGATAGCAAGTCTAATATCATATAATCTAATTTTACGTTTTACGTAAACAGTTGAAGTGAACAATGGCTGTTTTTCAAGCAAATAGCAAAGTACAATAAATTCGATAATGACTGCATCAAGTAAATGAATACATACATACCTACATACAAACGAATTCTGTCCCAGTTATACTATGCTTCCGACAGTTGTCAAGCGCAACACGATAGGAATCCCTTCAGTTAAGCATTTATTTCCCAAAAACTTTATCATTAATTATGTATTAGGTTTACTTAAATACTTTGTGGAAGCAGATTTTTTAATTTTTTAATAATATTGTAATATTAACTTTAGGAGATAGTATTGAGCAACATTCCTAAAGTCAAAATTGGGTTGAATTTTTTTAGGTATATTGGTTTTTTTTTTATTTGGTCGTTTATATGTTAATAAAGCGTATCAAGTCATGTTCATGAGTCATCATTATATCTATAAAATATTCAATTAAGTCAGTCGAGTCAGGTTTTCGATTTAATTTATCAACTGAATCCTTATGGGGGCATGATACCAATGCTTTCATCATTAAAGCTGTTCTTGTAAAAAAAATATTAAACACGACCTTCCTGAGCGTCTGACTTCAACGGCATCTTATAATGTTAATAAATACTCACTAATCTAATACTCTTCATATAATGTTAATAAATACTCACTAATCTAATACTAGCCCGTCCGGCATCTAATAAACGGAACGTTCGAGAACATGCTCACCTGTGAAACACATTCGTCTGTTAATCCCAAGCGCATACTAGATTTAATAAGATTTACTGCAGAGGTTGTAACCTTATTTATTTTATGGGTCTACGCCGTGTACTCAGAAAACTAGTTTCGGTGCGTGAATGCGTTGTACTTACGTAATGTGACCTCAAATCGCATGGACCTACTAACAGTTTCCGTTCACACAACCAAATACAGGCTAATTGAAGATAATCTAATGTTTAGTCGTCGGGTTTACTTAAGAAACTTTGTTACTGTGAACATAAATGACATGAATATAATCGCTGTTTCCTTCGAGGAATTAAGGCCGTTGGCCTGATAAAGTAACGAGGCGAGTACTAATGAATACAGCAGATGCAATGGCTGGCTTTAGAAAGAAATATAATAAAAACAACCTACCGTAAAGTCCCTTACCAACAATTTACATACCTACTTAAAAAGACATAGTCTAATTCACTAATAGCATCACTAGTAATTTCTGATAGCAGAATTTAGAAGTGAAATAAAATTTAGATAATGACAAATTGTGTATGGAACTGCATACATTAAATAAATAGACTTTAGTTAAAACTCATTAATGTTACGTATAGTAGCCGCTTATAAATAATACGGAACATATTTATTTAGTAAGCAGACTCATGATTTTCCCGCATCGATAGTACATATCGATCGTTTTTACTAGCCTTTCATAGTATTGTAACTTTTGTACTCATTTAAAGTCTTCTTTATCGTCTGTTTCTTTACTTAGTGCCATATACGTATACGTATGCAAAGAATAAAGTTATAAGAGATTAAAACTCTACTCAGATATTTGATAAGAAATATACATTGCTAATTTTCAATCTAAGACGTCAGTCGTTTTTTATTTTCCTTTATATCTTTTCACTATTCAACGTCTTCGAGAACAATTGTTGGCAGACCATTGTGGGACCGCGTTGGCCATAACAATACCTCAACAATTAAACGTTGCCATTAGGTTGAAACAATTCACAAAAGCACGTGAGAGGAATCGCATGGGAGATTTTTTCCACTTAAATATAAATAGAAGGAACAAAACGTTATTCACGACTACGAATAAGGAACGTTTATCGTATATCTGTTGTAATAATTGATTAATTTTGGGATAAAGTAAGTTATTTATTAGTAAGTAATATTATGTGTTAGCCCAAGGAACTTCAAACCGCCATTTTTTTCGAGAATACATCTATTATTTTCTTTTAATTATCACAAAAATAAGAAAATAACTCAATTCTAAAAACACATTAATAAAACAATATTCATTATAAAAACTTACATTATTTTAACACTAGCCTTTATCGCGGCTTCGCTCGCGCAGGTCTAGATTTTCAAGGCTAACAATATCTATTTTCTAGACATAATAAACTATTGGATTTCTAGAGGTTCAGTTTAAAAATAATTCTAAAGAAAAGGTTAAAATTAAAATTTTAATGAATAATATAAATAAATATTATGGCTATGGTACCACTTTAATTGGCTTGTTACATAATTTTTAAGGTAGGTAACTTATGAAAAAAATTAAAAATGTGTAATTGTTTTATTAACCAAAAAGTCCATATATATCCTGCCAGCCTGTAATATCCCACTACTGGGCATAGGCCTCTTTCCCATGTAGGGGAAGGATCAGAGCTTAATCCACCACGCTGCTCCAATGCGGGTTGGCGGATATATTCCCTACTATGTACTAGTAACGATCGCTATCAGGTGTACATGATAACAACCGGGACGGACGGCTTAACGTGCTCTCCTAGGCACAGTGGGGAGACCCACAAATACTGCACAAACACCCAGACCACGGCAAACACCTGACCATGGCCAATACAAATGTTTGTCACGTGCGGGGATCGAACCCGCAACCGCCAGCGCAACAGATACAATCCATGGCTGTGACGACGCCGCGATAATTTAAATTAATTATGGTCGAATTTCGACCACTCGGGATATTAATTAAACCACTATGATATCTACTAAATTTTTGTGATAAAAGTACCGACCCGAAAAAACCGAAAAAAAATATTACTAATAATGTTATAATAATATAAATAAATATTATAATATAAATAAATAACGAAATATAATGAAATCGTCAATATTCATTTTACTTTGACATAATTATTTCGAAATGAAATTTCAACGACTGAAATAAATGCAGAGCGATTATTAATGTAATAAATAAATGGTTTAGGAGTACATAACAAGGTGTTCGCATCAAAATAAGCAAAATGAAAGATTCACTTTTGTATACAAATAAAGTTTTTATAATGTTGAAAAATTTATTATATAATTAACAAATGCGTGTGAAGAGGATCAAGGAAATATCATGTTTCCAAAAAGAGAAATACTTGATATAAAGGTAAACGACCTCAGAAGTACCGCACGTGTGAAGTATCGTCACAGCTTCACGAATTAGGATTTTTTTATAAGTTTTATTTCTAGAAGCAAACCGATGAATTGCAAATAATTATATAGTTTTATTTATAGTACCTGAGTTACCGAGCTTAGCTCGGTATTTTTAGTAAATCATGTGTTTTGGGAATCATATTTAAATACGAATTACATATTTATAAAATATGAATAATATTTTTCGATTTTACCGACATAATAATAAAAAATATGAAGAGGCTATTTATATAAAAAATAACAAGTGCAATTAGAAAACAAAGCAAAAATGATAATCGATCTCGGAAACATGAGGATTTGAACCGCTATTACAAGTTTAATGAGAAGTGCGAAATTTACCTTCGTATTCTAACGATAGTGTAGCCATTTTTTCATTGCCTAAAAACAGGAATAAAACGACATTTTCTAAAAATAAATCCTAGCTTGATTTATTTATCTCCCCCGAAATCTCCTGCATACTAAATTTCATTAAAATCGTTGGAGCCGTTTCCGAGATTCAGATTATATATATATATATATATATATATACAAGAATTGCTCGTTTAATAGTATAAGATTTAGCCGTATCATTAGTAAACATCAATATAAATGATTAACATGCACAAACTGTTTTGTATAAAACGGGTATGATAAGAAACCACAATCTTAAAGTGTAAAGCAGGACTATTGCTAACTGCACCAACTTGTCATTCGATCATTTATAAGTGCAGTATCATAATTATAGTTTACAGCTTACTAATTACAGTAATTCATAAAATACGAGCTGACTAGACAGAGGTTGTTCTGTTTTGCGAAATGACAATCGCTGTAAATTTAAATAATCGTAATGGTTTATGAAATTGTACAATTTTCTTCGTGATTACCGTAAATTTTTAACCGACTTCCAAAAATGGAGGAGGTTCTCAATTTGACTGTATTTTTTTTACGTATGTTACATCAGAACTTTTGACTTTTGACAGAACTTTGACTGGGTGGACCGATTTCGACAAAAAAAATTTTTAATCGAAAGGTGGTGTGTGTCATTTGGTACCATTTAAATTAATTTGAGATCTAACAACTACTTTTCGAGGGCTAAGCTTTAGACTAGGAAAAACCGAATTATGGGGTTTTGGGGGGTGGAGGGCGGAGGGTGTAGTGGAAGCTGTACAAGGTAACACTGCCACACTTCGAAACCCCATGGTTATGAAGATATCTATGGTTAAAAAATTGAGATTAGAGGAAGAATTTAAGGCTATTATAATACCTTTGAGCTCCGCGTCTGACTTCACCTTAGCTCCGGCGCTGCGGGCAGTGCAATCCATGCGCCGTTTCGCAACTTTATAAGTTATTTTTGAACAGGAGTACGTAAAAACGATCTCGACTCAGATCGACAAGACAACAAACGATACAACTTGCGGTAACCATACATAGTCCCGTAGCTTTCACATGTTATATTCACATTTCGCACTTGATATTAAACATTTCAGACGTTAAGTTATTGTTTTCACACGGTTTTTTAACAAACGATACAACTGATGTTTAATGACTGAGATATAGATGCTTTAAAAAAAATGGCGCGCCTCTTATCGTTTCGCTCCAAAAAAATGTAAGCATAAATTCGTTGTTTTTGTTTAAATAACTGTAAAGGCAAAGATCTAAGACCATGCAGCCTTGTTTCATGTTATGTTTTTTTAATAGCATTATATATATATATATATATATATATATATATAGGGAAATAACATTAAACTAAAAAAACCTTAAGTATATATATGTACATAATATAATAATTAAAAAATATTATTAAAAGGAGTCCCTTTAGGCAAGGTTCCGAAGATACTGGAAGCGTTGGCGTATGATATCGTTAAGTGCGGCATGTCTCGAGAAGCGGCCTGCACTTTTTAGGCATGACAGACCGTGATGTCCTAGCTTATCGACATCACTGCCACAGGGACATTTATGAGGAGCGCAGACCGGAACCCCAAGCCGTAGACAGGTTGCGATTCGGAGCGTGTCAGGCTCAAGAAATGTTCCTGTATTTATCGAAGGGTACGCGTGAAGCCAGTAGCCGGCCTCATGCGTACCCACGGCCAAAAGCCTAGCACGCGCCGAGCCTGTACTACAGCTTAAAAGATTTTCATAAGTCAATTTGCAGTTTATGTCGTCCCAGCTCCTCTGTGAATTTGGAGAAACTGGAAAATTTTGACCTGGGCATGCAATTAAGAAAGCGTTTCTAGCTTCTTCCAAACCAGCAATCTCAAAGTTTGAAGGGGATGCTCTTAAAATTTTACTTATGAGATTTGCTGAACTATGGACAGAAGATAGAAAGGTTGGTAAAGCGACACTGGAAATTTTGCGAATCCCTAAACCACCATAACGGATAGGTAGGGATGCTTGGGTCCAAGATTGCTCGTTCAGTTGCATATTAAGAATCGATTCTAAGCTAATTTTGATTAAGTCGTCTACTTGTGTTAAAAGATCTGGGTGATTCCAAAAGGAGCAGCAACGGAGCGCATACGTAAATTTAGGGACGAAAAGACAATATTTTAAGATGCAAAGTGCATAATGTGGACTAATTTCAAGGAGACGGTCAACTGAATTTTGAAATTTAGTGAATGAATTATTAATATATTCAGAAATACAAAATTACAATTACAATAATTTACAATTTTTTAATTAAATATATTTTATTTTTATTTATTTACTTACTGTTATATACGAAAAATACCCAATATTTTAGTTATGTGAAAAAACGCATGTGAAATGTGAAAATAACGTGTGAAAGCTGCGAAATTCTTCTTCTAATCTCAAAACTTTAACCATGGATATCTCCATAACCATGGGGTTTCAAAATGTGACAGTGGTCCCAAAATTCGGTTTTTCCTAATCTAAAGCTTCACCTTTTCGAGTTATATCTAATAATGCGTTTTTACTTGACACTTTTCGTCGACCTACGTTATATTATACAACATAACTTTTTACTGGATGTACCGATTTGGATAATTCTTTTTTTGTTGGAAAGGAGATATCCCTAGTTTGGTGGTGTACCATGATAAGGAAACCAGGATTTGATGATGGGATCCCAGAGAAATTGAGGGAAACTCTCAAAAATCCGCATAACTTTTTACTGGCTGTACCGATTTTGATAATTTTCAATTTAATCGAAAGCTGGTGTTTATCATGTGGTCACATTTAAATTTCACTGATTACAACTTTTGGAGTAGTAATCTTTGATAGTGCGTATTTACTTGACTATTTTTTCATCTACCTACGTTGTTATTACTTGTCGATGTAATTGAAGTCGGGTTTTTTTTCGATTGCCAGCAAAATATGTTCCGTAAGAACCTTCTGCAAAATATAAAAAAACTTAATAAGAAATGAATTAAATCAAAATTATCATCGCAAGTTAAGGCGTGATCAAGGAATAAAGATTGATTTTTATAAAAATAAAATTTTGTTATTAAAAGACTATCGCAATGTTTTTCTGTATCATTTTATATGAACAAACTAATTTAAATATCAACTATCTTTACAAATTTTTAATTTATAGGTAATAAATCAAGGTAATTTATGTATCGTAATAAAAATATTCATATGTGAAATTACGTTCTAAATTAAACGATGCAACACTTCAGTAAACTCGACTCACTTAAAAACCTGTTTAGTGTCTCTTAAAAAATATGAATACATTAGTAAAGACCTAAAATCAATGATCCAATCGAATAATATTCATTATAGTTCTAATATTTTTATCGCCATTTTAACATATTCAAAAATACCGGTCCCAATAGCTCATTCATTCATTGCCATTTCCTATAATATCGACTGGTTTTGACACTTGCCGATTCACTAAACTCGTTCTTCGACCCATCCACTTGATCTTACGCGTTGGCCAACTTTCACGAGATTCCACACAGGCCAAGCATCATCGTCAACAACTAAAAGCTTGCTTCAGGCGAATCCATTCGAATACGAATATAATAAAATATACTACATAAAAATTCTTACAACAATACATTCTTTATTCATATTTATTTATCATTAAGTATTCTTTGTTTTTTCCTCTTTCGGGAATGTTTAATGAGAATATTATAACAACGCAAAACAAAAACAAATCGTAGTATAATAAAATCCAATATACAAATGTTAAATATTTAATTCCAGTAGCGCACGACACAAAGGTAATTGATCAAAGGTTTTATTTACTTTTCACGGCCTAAATACCGAAAAACTGTATTTGTAAAGCGACTTTTAAATGGTTCCGCTCTCAAACGATTGCACCAATAAATCTGTATATATATAGAATTCGTTGCTCGCTCACTATTTTATCCATTTTCCAATAGCCTCTGATTTACAAGGATCGCAATATCGTGGATCAGCGCTGTTACTAGAGCTAAATGATGGCATGAGGTCGATTTGCTGGAGACATGATTTTCCTCCCTCCAACATTCACTCGCTTAAGTGCAAATCAAATGGTTGAAATATTATCATAATCATTCTAGTTATAAAATATTTAATTACTAAAAAATCTCTGTTTTTTTTTATTCATCTGCATTTGGTTCAATTTTAAAATAATTAACCTTTTTTTAAAGTTCTTTTTACACACAAATTTTATTGCTTATAAATGCAACGTTTACTTTACAAGTTTGAAAATTAGTTAAAGATTAATTTGTAGAACATAACACGATCGAAGTTAAAATTGGTACCTCAAATTAACAAATAATTGACTATACAAGCCATGTAAATTATTCGATTTACCTTAATAGCGCTACCATAGTATGTAATACAAGGTGTAATATCTTAGAGAGTGGAATAATGTTAATTAACACGAAAACCGTTTTCGCAACCCTGAAACCGCAAGTCTCTCGAGATACAAATGTCATGGCCGCCCTACACTCGGATTACCTGTCTTTAATTAAAGGAATCCCGCAAAATGTGCTGAGCTGTAAAGAATCCTCGCGAGATTGATGGAAACGTAAAGGTTCCTTGTCGAAGTGATATCAGATTCTAAATTAGAAAAATAAATAATAATAAAAAATGTACTACTGGATTGTAATGTACTTAAACCAACTTGCAAAAAAGAAGGAGATTCTCAATTCTTCTATTTGTGATGATACAGAACTTTTTACTGGGTGGACCAATTTCGATGACTCTTTTTTTAATCGATCGATCGACGAAAGGTGGTAGTTGTCATATGCTTCCATTTAAATTTAATCGAGATCTGACAAGTGCTTTTTGAGTTATATCTAATCATGCGTATTAACGTGACTATTTTTTCGTCGACTTACGTTGTATTATACCTCCTAACTTTTTACTGGATTTACCAATTTTGATGATTCTTGTTTTAATCGAAAGCTGGTGCTTGTCTTGTGGTCCTTTTTCACCTTGAATATTTGAAAACTTGAATATTTTTGTAATCGTAAAATACAGGTGGAAAAATGACATTCGACGAAAAAATTGCACGTTATGACACATACCCTTAAATGATTAAAACGAAAATTGTTGACATTTTATTTTGTATATAAAAAAAATCGATTATAAAACGTTATACTCGACACGCGTTGATGTTCTTCTTAAGATAAATAAATAAAGCAAAATATAGTACTTCTTTTTGCAATAGAAGGAACATTAAATTCCGAATGTTATAAGTTACAAATCGTACTTTTTTTTCAATTTCGTAACAAAAATATAGGTATCTATGAAATTAGCAATCAAATACTTGTTACTAATTGCGTATATGTAATAAGAATAACACATTTATATCCAAGTGTCACATCTCTACGAAACATCAATTAACGTAAACGCCGGTCGTTCAACTTTTAGAAATATTCTAATATCTCTAAACAATTAAGTATTACTTTCGGCAAGTATAGGATGCAGGGTAAAAAACAAAGGTATTTGAAATAACACACTTATTCAATTTCATTCGACGCAGGTAGTTTTTTTTAAAAAGGACGTGTTTATAAAAAGGACGATGCAAACTATGTACCGCAGGTTTTTGTAAGTTTTTTTTTTACAAAATTCTCTATACAAATAAATAACATAGCAAAGATATTGCTTGTATGAGGCCTTATATCAAGTTGCCGAGCAATTGCTTAGAAAGTTGCTATGAACCAAATACTACATACCCTGTTTTAGTGACAATCCTTTATTGAACACTATTCACAACACAACACTTGTACAGAGTACAACGTGTAAGCCTTTATCTCCAGCACAAATTCGAACACAACCACTAACGAACTTACGGTGCACAGAGGTACATGGCGTGATTTAAGCCAGCATTCACTGAGAGAAAGCCTGAATTAGCACATTCTACTACGTACTATAATAATAACACTTTGAAAATGAACACCGTGTCACTTTAACTATATACACGAAACTCAAATCTAATTGTGACGTGTTGTACACAACATTACTGAAAAACCGTCCGTTAAACTGTATAAAGCAATCGTTACGCTAAGGTGGTAAGTTGAAACTAAGTTTGCCTCGATATGAGCGACGAAAGACCGTTGATCCAGTTGTATAGTCGATAAAGCAGTTGAAATGTTTTACCGACGCAACTTCTCTGACGTATACACGTAGTATCTGCTATCTCGTTTTCACAATAGCAGCAGAAACGTGACAGCTATATATAATTTAACGTAAGTGGGGGAAGTTACAACCTGCGCCGGAGCGGCAGAGCCTCACAACACAACCATAGCAACAGGTGAATCGTGTGTATGTGTGCGTTTGTTTTTTCTATGTGCGTGTGTGAATATTTCCCTGATTGTGGACTGTGGTTAGCGATAAAACAGTATTTTGTTAGATGTCATTTAATCGAAACTCAGCCACCATGGTATACCGACGAGTATAGAAGGATATATCAATTTATATTAATCTAAAACATATTATAAGTTATTACGCAAAATATTTTTCGTACTCTTACTACTAATATCTAACGGCTTATTATAGCTACAATTCAAAGTATATATTTTTCAATATATACTTTTTTTACATAATATAATAATATATTGTACGTCATAATATACATAACTCAAATACTACCGAATTTAAATGTTACTATAATATTGCTTAGAATATTTACATAATCATTCACATAATAATATTTTTGTTTGTTTTGATCAGAACAGAAGAATATACTCGGAAATAATTGTGTTTGCTCGCAAACGAAAAAAAACCGACTTCAATTACATCGACGAGTAATACAACGTAGATCGACGAAAAAATAGTCAAGTAACTACGCGTTATCAAAGATTACTCAAAAAGTCGTTATCAGATCTCGATAAAATTTATATGTGACCACATGACAAACATCAGCTTTCGATTAAATCAAAAATTATCAAAATCGGTACACCCAGTTAAAAGTTATTGCGGATTTTCGAGAGTTTCCCTCGATTTCTCTGGGATCCTATCATCAGATCCTGGTTTCCTTATCATGGTACCAAAATAGGGATATACCCTTTCCAACAAAAAAAGAATGATCAAAATCGGTACATCCAGTATAAAGTTATGCGGTATAATACAACGTAGGTCGACGAAAAAAGCGTCAAGTAAAAACGCATTATTAGATATAACTCGAAAAGTAGTTGTAACATACATTAAAAAAAAATGAGAACCTCCTCCTTTTTTGGAAATCGGTTAAAAAATTAAGATATATAATTAATTCATATATTTCACCACGACTAGCCCGTTGGCGCTGTTTGTAGTGATCCCGCTTTCTGCTCCGACGTTTGTGGGTTCGATTCCCACCCCTAGTCTGGGTGTAATATAAATATTTATATATAAATTTATAAATGTATTATTTATAAGTATGTTTATCGAAAAAAAATGTAGCTATACCAGTCGGCTGTTACCTATAACACAAGCATTAAGTGCTTACTTTAGGAACAGACGACCGTATGTGTATTGAGAAATTAAAAAAAAAAACTATTTTAATTCATCAAGATTAGAATTTACAAATTAATGTTAATAATTACCATTCATCGTTTGGTAAAATTGCTATGGCTATAAATTGATTTGTTCAAAATAAACATAGCATCGTCACAAACAGTTATTATTATCAAATTTAAATGCAATTTTGCATTGAAATATCCCTAGCGTTTCGCGCCTATACTATATCTATCTCGCATCTGCTTAAGTCATAATTGATTACATAATATTACAGTACTAATTAAACGCACTTAAGCTTATAATGTAAAAATTAAGGGTCCAGAGAAATCAAGACCAAGTATAAATGAAAAATGAACTACAAGATTAAACGGATTTTCTATGTTATATACTCATATCCTATGAAAAGTAGACATGTTTCAAAGCACGTAAGTGCACATTGAGTCATATTATTATCAAAAATGGTCTAACAACTTAGATGCTAGGGGAAATGCTAATTCCACATTAGGTGCTACTAAACATTATATAAAGTTAACCTGTGCAATAAAAGAAATATTTTTTTTATTATTATTATACAACTTTTAGTTATTTATTTTAATGCTAATATTTCCTTGAACTATCAATTTTATTTCAGTATTTTTATTGTGACAGCTTGAACAATTCTCCTCTTATTTGTTATTTGACTGACACATAAATGGCTTTTATAAGTGTTCTCAACCCATTCGTGCCTCATAAAACAAGTTAATCCGTCAGAGTCGATAACTATCGCAACGTGTGTGATGATCTTGAACAACTTAGTAATATCTTAGATATAATTAATCAAAATAAGTTTTTGCTTACCTTAAACGGAGTAGGTAAAAATATATATGTTGTGTTTAATATATTTTAATTAAAAACCGAGATTATATCTAATTCAAAATATCTAACACAAATTTTGTGTTAAGTATATATACTAGTTACACAAATTTTGTTACGCTATTTTTTTATTAAATTTACAAAACATGGACGATACGAAACATTGTGAAATATATACAACTAGCTGTTTCCGCGGCTTTGCTCGCGTAGAAATTGATAATATTTACATAGAGGGGCTAAAGTAACAATCATTGTAATACACGTACAACAATTCACTACCTCTTTATACCACATTTCTGGTTCACCTTCCGTACATTAGAGCTACCACTGCTCGCAAAGCACGCTCTCAATCACGCTTCAAGGAACGAAGGTCGTGAGAAAAACAGTCTTTCCTTATGTTTGTCAAGATATTTTTAGGTAATTTCAGTAATACTATATATCCGCCAACCCGCATTGGAGCAGCGTGGTGGATTAAGCTCTCATCCGTCTCTTACATGGGGTAAGAGCCCATGCCCAGCAGTAATACTAACTAATCTCCCATTGCCAGAATTTCCGTGAAGGCTGAAATACTTATTTGCGTTATATGCAATCTGAAAATTAAAAAATTTCATACTCCTAAAATGTCTACTTTCGATATGACAGGAAAATGTTTAAAATATATTGAAGCGTAAAATATTACATCAAGACTAAAAACATACATTTGATTATTCATTTATTTATTTTTAACCATTATCTAACTGGGTCTAAAAATAAAGGGTTAAATAATATTTATACCAAAAGAAGACGCACTTTTATATAAAACGTAATTTATATGAAATTTTATTTATAGTTCAAAAATGCTGATAAAACGTCTATGGAAAAAGTTTAAAGTAACTACAGAAATAACGGATTTCCATACAAATTTAATCCCCTGTTTCACCCATTTAAGATTAGAATTGTCACAAAAACTGAAACACGTGTTAACTCATTGTTTAATTAGTAGTCCAGAACTAAACTTTTATGTTTTCAGCTTCAGAAATAATGAATTTATCATTTCGTCAACTTCGGATTCCTAATTCATCTCTTTCCACTAATGCTGAAATGCATATTTATTAATTTTTAATCAATTAATCAACAGTAAATAAAAGTTTCATCTATTACATATAATAAAATTGTAGAAAGTCAAAACTGTACATTAAATATTTTTTTAAAAGAATACTTGGGGTGGGATCTACAATCGATACCGAAGCCAAAAATATAGTTTTTAGAATTTTTGTCTGTTTGTCTGTTTGTCTGTATGTATGTCCGGAATAAACTCAAAAAGTACCGCATTGGTTTACTTCAAATTTGGCACGAATATTATTAAGAAGTCGAATCAACATATAGGGTACATATAATCACGCTATCACCTACGGGGAACGAGCAGTGAACTTTTATTTCTTCAACGCATTCTGTAACAACGTGTAATCTAACGACGCATATTTGAATGTTGTTGTTATTATGTTAATAACCATGCTATAAGCTAGCTTCACACTATAAATAAAGATATTCTGTAGTATATTTAATATCAACATTGCACCCGTGCGAAGCTGGGGCGGGTCGCTAGTACTAAATAAAAATAAAAGTAACGTAATTTAAAAAAAAAACAGTTGGACGGATTGTATGACAAATACAAACTTTCAACACTTGTTCTCGTTGGACATCTATTACAATAAATTTTGTAACACGAAAAATGAAAGACCTTCATATAAACTTGTTCCGAGTCCTTAGACCACCATAATCCAGCCCTGTCATAAAATCCGTTCTTCACGAACGTTTACTAACTTTAAACTTCATCTGAGTCACATTTCAAACTTGTAGCACAAAAAATAAAGACCTTTCATACAAACTTGTAAGAGCCCTTAGACCCCTTTAATCCGGTCCTATCGAAATTCCGTTGTTAGTGGACATTTACTAACTATAAACTACCTCCCTGCCAAATTTCATCTTTATGCCTCCAGCGGTTTTTGAGATTTCGTAAGAAGTCAATACCCTAACGCTTTTATACATTGTATACTAGTGATCGCCTAGAGGTCGAAATTCGACCATCATTAAAAAATTTAAATTAAATAAAACCAAAAAATATTTAAAATAAAGAACATTAAAAAAAATTCAATTTGACTACAGATTGACAATCAACAAAAGAATATAATATGCGTGGAGTGTGTCAAATACACGGTAGTGTGTGTAATGTTTTTATTTTTTATTGATTGAATATATTTTTATTCTTAATTTAAATAAAAAATATTAGTCTTCTGCGCTCCTTCTCTATATAAACTATAAGAGAAATTGAATTGATTTGAAATTTCATACTCCTCCGTCCGCGCAATTTTCGTAAAGGGTAGTAGATAAATGAAATGAAATGAAATGAAATGAAATTTATTAAACAGAAACAGAAAATATTTTACAATTTCAGACATATAGTTGTAGTTACGTTATAAAATACAGACGAAACAGTATATATGTAAGGAAGCTCTATTTCTAATCTATTCATTACGTATTTCCTTAATCCTTTAATCATATTAATTTCTTTTTAAGTGCTCGCTTATACTATAAAGAACCTTATTGGTGTCTTTTAAGACTCTTGGATTCATAGACTTTATATGCTTATTTATTTTGTATATGCTTATTTTAAATATTTAATAATATATCTGTGCACTGAATTTTAAACCCCTGCCGCCTAAAGTAGGAAAGTCCTGTATCTTAGGCAGGCAGTGATTCCTCCAGTAATTATAGCACAAGTTAGATATATGCATGTTTGGTGTTTTGTCTTATTATACAAACATATTTTTATATATATTATTTATATATATATATATATATATATATATATATATATATATATATATATATATATATATATATATATATATATATATATATATCATTCATATTTATGACATGTATTTGGAGTGATGTGTGCCTGTCCGCCAGTAAAAGTGTGAGTGAAAGAGAGAAAGAGAGAGTGAGTTTTTGTGTGTATGTGTGTGTATATGTGTGTGTGTGTGTGGGTCTGTGTGTGTGCATTGTATCTGCGTGCCACCCCTGCCAGCCCTACGACTAAGTTCTTGGGATCGGGTTCAACCACTGACCAGAGCGGACCAAGATACAGATTTCAAATGCTTTCACTTAAGCAGTTCCTCGGTATCATTGTAGTTTAATGTAAGTAGGAAATTCTGAGCAACCTGTTTGACTTTTCTGTAGGTAAGTGAATAAATATGTATAATCCTGTCAATATTATTGTATACTTTGGAACTCAAGGCCCCACTTTGGTTACTAGCCCACGATGTACGACATCTAATATGTGGAATTGATGGAAGCTGTATTCTTCTTGATTTAGATTGAACAGAAGCTTGCGTAAAAGGGGATGAGGAATGTTTACGAAGTATCATACGAATAACGGCCAACTGTCTAACGGTGAGTACTTTACATTGAGAGTAAAGTTGGTCAGTTGGGTATGTTCGCTTTTGTCGTGTTATGGCCTTCAGGATGGCTCGTTGAGCACGCTCGAGTGTGAGCAAAGAAGACTTATTAGCACAACCCCAAACTGATATACAGTAAGACACAATTGATTGGCATAACCCACGGTAGACCAAGAAAAGGGTGTCACTATTAGCTGAATTGCGGAGATTTTTGAAAACATAAATCAGTCGCCGAACTCTCATTGTGATATTATTTACATGGACATGCCAATCAAGTCTCCTATCCAAAGTTACTCCCAAATATTTGACAGTGCTTACTGTTTTAAGAGCTCTCAAATATACAATTAACAAGGAAATGTATCTAGAATAAATACGTCTCGAAAGATCGAAAGATAGTAAAAAAGTAATAATCCATTTGCAATCAAGAGCGGGCAATTTGGGAAGAGTGCTTCAAACGATTTATCTTAAGTCTATCAATCTAACGCGATAAATAGCCGTCGAATACCGAATGCTTTTATTGTCATTCTGTTAACAGAAAAACTTTAATTTTCTTACTTTTATTTCGTTACTTTAATGAGTTATTTTAATCTCAAATGTAAACTTTAGTGAATAACATTTATAGCGATCCAACCCTTGCCTTTACTTAGTTTCCAAGGAAAAACTGCCCCTTTTATGTTAGGGTTTAATTTGAAACTTATAAATAACTCATATTTTTAGTACTTTTTAATTACAGTTTAAGGAATTTTTTGTGGTTTTATTTTAATTATATGTATGTTCTTGTTTCTTTATTTTAATTATATTTCAGGTACGAACTACTTTATAAATTACATTGAGGGCCTGTTTTAATTATTTCTGATAAAATACTCTAGCGTATAATATAATATGTACATATACAATAGTTAAAACTTTTTGATATATTTTCTATTTATCATCATATTCCCTTTTTACATTACGTATTTCTGTTCGCAACCTGTAAACAATGAACAAATAACTGTAACAAATGCTGTAGTTTAGTTTATCTAGTTGAAACAAAACAGGCTCTGAAAGCCTACTTACCACTAGATGATAAAATTTGTCTGTAACTTATGTGCGAATCGAACTATTACAGAAGTTCACAGCTAAATAATACTGTTGTCAAGCAGTGTTGTGTTCCTGTTGGGGAGTAAGGTGACCAGACCTCCTCGGGGGAATTGGGGGTGGAGTGTTCAACGCGCTTGCGATGCTTTTGGTGTTGCAGACGTCTATAAGCTATAGTAATTGCTCACAATCGGATAAGCAGTACGCTTGTTTACCGACCTATTTATATATAAAAACGGCAATTATTAGAGACTCACGTAATTCTTTACTAGAAAATTTGATTTGTAATGAATGCATATTTTTAAATAACTAGTGGTCGCCTAGTGATCGATAAGTTTGAACATTATTCAGGTTCTGTTGTCAAAGAGTATGCTACTATAATAATAAACAAAAGAGTATATATGCGCGTGTTTCAAATGCGTAGTAGTGGGTGTAAATTTTTTTTTTTTTTTGTTTTATTGGTTTAATGTATTTTTATGCATAATTTTAAAAAATATTAGCATTCTGCACTCCTTCTCTATATAAAATGTAAGTGTGCGAAATTTCTTAAAAAGGGGTACAAAGTTTTTATTTCGAGTATTAATATATCATCATCATCATGATTAATATATAGATAAAGTGAAAGTCATATAACAATGCATACGATAATAACGTATACGGTGTCACTTTCATTATTTTATATTATATTACACTTTTCGTGTTTAAAACAGCTATCTAACTGTCTATTAACGAAGTTTTGTATGATGTTACAAAAATTTAATATGAGAAAACTTTCGCCCATTTAGACTAAGTTTTAGCTATAAAAATTCTTATTCAAACATCAGTGCTTATGAAGCATTTTTCATTTTGCCATATAATTAATTATTATGTACCTACTCTATCTTGTTAATTTAGGTTTTAATTTTTTTTAATCGATGTTAATTATAAGACATTTTTATTTAGTTTATTTTTATATAGTAAAGAATATAATTTAATCTATTTTTATTTAATAAAATAAAACGAGAACTTCTATTATTTCCGTATTTTAAACGAAATTATACACAAAAGATGTTTGGTAACATTAAAATTAAATGTAATTAGTATCTAACGAGTAATTATTTTTTATATAAGATATGCTTATACAATACACTCCGTGGTTATATAACAACCAGTATGCGCACAGATATCATCACGAAAATCTAAATTACGTACGTACCTATATCCCAAGATGATCCAAGACTTACATTAATTATAAAAGCAATGTTTTATTATTGCAAGAATCTAAAAATAATGCCCATGTATTATTTCATAATATTCACTTTTATATTTTTCAAAAAATACTTCATTCGTTTTAGATAAATAAATACCAATGCTTCAATAAAATAAAAAACATTACTAAAAAGAAATTTATTACATAATGACAGAGTCAAATTAAACCATCCTCCGCTAATATGGAGTTCGTCCTTAGCGACAGTTTTATTGCACTCGATATAGGGAGGAACAAATAAACGAAGCAATTACTCCCTAACAACTTCCTTTTAATAGAAAACCCTGCGGATAAACTTAAACAACGGACGTCGAGAGTTATTCGTTCTTCTTAACACTTTTATCTTAATGTAAACGGAGAATAATAGAAAATAAGGTTGCTCGTTAAATGCCCAAATGTTTTTAATCCTTTGTGTACATAGTTCCTAATAAAAGTACTACCCAAAGTCTATTTTTTATATTTAATAGAAGGTTTGTGATATAAAATTACTAATAATTTTTAAAGTCGGCAGATATAACTTCTTTTTTTAAATGATATTAATGCATGCATTAATTGAATAGCAAACGCAGCGAATTAACTGTTTAAACCTACTCACATAATATAATATAACATATGAAATGAAATAATTAAATAAAAATATAAAATAATTGCTGTAATATGTCATTTAAATATTACTTTATGTGTAACGTTTTAGCTTGACAAATTTTATCAAAAAGAAGATACAACATAATTAAATTACTTTGTAACAGACGCATTCAGTATCATACCCCTGCTGGGCATAGGCCTCTTTCTCCACGAAGGAGAAGGATTGGAGCTTAATCCACCATGCTGCTCTACCGCATGTTGGCGGATAACTAACTAACCATTATGACATCAAATATATCCAACTAAGCTACCGACGATATAGTTTGCAATAATAAGCTGCGTCAATATAGAATAATTTAAACTTTATAAAAAACCTTTATCCATTTTAAAACATTAAAAAATACAGTAGTATTGAAAACTTCCTCCTTTTTTTAAGTCGGGCAATTTGAAGTTATTTAAACAATATAATTATTTTAAATAGAGATGCTTAAGTATTCGAATAATAAATAATAAAGATTTTTTTTTTGTATAGAAGGCATGTAAATGTGTAATAACATACCAGGATCGACGTATTTGAGAACGAACTGAACATCGGGGCCCAGGGCTGAAGCTAACTCCAGCGGTAGTTCACTATCTCGGAGAATATGCACTGGAAACAAAATTAAATAAATTAAATACTAATAATAACCACAAAATTTTAAACGCTTAAAAAGATATATAATAATATAAAAATTTGGTTTTTGATGAAATTTTATTTTATAACGCAATATTTTAAGGAATTTCTGATTATTAATTAGCTTGTTAATGTCTCAGTTTTGGACCGAGACCTCTATCATATATCTCACATATTTACTATGACCATGGACCATACATAATAAGTACAACCTAACAGATAATTTCCCTAAGTTCTCTTACTAAGAGCTTATGTCACCGGTTGCCATTAAAGATATCTGACGTCGACGGTATGCAATAGATAAAAGTTGATGATGTATTTTTCTTTTCCGAATTCCAATTTAATTATGGAGCATGTCTATTCCCAATTGTTAATCTAAAAGTTGTAGTAAAGTCTCAAGATCACGATTCAACCTGAACATCCCACAGCTGGGAATAGACATCTTTTTCTATGTAGAAGAAGGATCGGAGGTTAATCCTCCGTGGATAAGTTTACGTGTTAAAGTCTACTCGTTATTTATGTACAGGATAAACTTTATTGACAACTAGCCCAAATACAAACCCTACGAATAACGATTAGTATCAGGTGTTTATGACAACAAACAACATCGATAAATACGTAGGTACTCTCCGAACAAACAGTACGATACGAGTAAAAGGACAAACACCCATTGTAGATGCAAATGTTTAGACGAATAGAAATATTCCCTCCGAGCGGGTTTGAACTAACAGGCATTAATGGACATTAATGGAAATTTAAAATTACTTTTAAAATGTATAAGTATACATCATACAACAAAACAATACTCCCCACGATAATAAGGTAACAATAAATCATTACTAACTTTTTATCGTAAAAAAAATATCAATTTGTTCATGTTCTGTGATAAAACCATTTCATTTTAGTAGTAGGTAATAGAAAGCAAGGAATAAGTACACCTAGGTAATATTTACTCGTATTTCTAAATATCTCATTTGGTGGAGCGATCGTGTATATTAAAGTGTATTTCGTTCTCGAGAGCCACAAACACGCCGATCAGTCACAAAATATCAAAGGAAAAGATTACATTTAATTTAGAAAAGACGTCGCCAAAATATCTTATTTCCGTCTAAAGAAACCTTCACTCATCAACGTGGTGGAACGGTGACCTACATACCGTATTCCGCAACAAATGAAATGTTTTCTTAGACTAATAAAAATGTCTATACGTTTATTACGTAAAGGTTTGTTTGTTTAATAAATAAATTTTTTTTCTACTTAACTTATTTCAATTATTATTATATTTATAAAAATCAACATTTTCCAGTATTAAACTTTTTTACTCTTAAGCGTGATAGTACAAGCTGTTGCGGTAATTATTAAACATTTCTATTACATACATTAACTTTTTTATCTACATATTTTGTACTTTATTTACATAAGTTCATTGGCACAACAATACAAGTAAAAAACTGCGACGATAAAATATGTATTATTTATATTTTACTTATTTGTTATTCTGCAATAATTTCGTCATTTAAAATTCAAATCAGCAGACAATATCAGAAGCAAAGTCTAGTCTGCATTCGAAGTGAAAGAAATATGTTAGCTGTCGTCTAAAACAGACTAATTATTATAAAAAATGTCCTTGATTTTTCATAAATAATGTCTCCATTGTTTGTTTTACAGAAACGACTACGAATAGGAAAGACAATAGAAGTGGCTTGTGGCATTATGAGTTACTAAAATCTAACTATATTATGTAACTTTAGGACAGGACTTTAGACTCTATAGGAACCATATATTTCTATACAAACGTATTATACGTTTGTATAGAAATATATGGTTCCTATAGAGTGTTTGATGGTTTGTCCACTGCTTATTTGAAATAGGAGAAAATGTAATTAGAACAAAAATATTGTATATTTAGGAAGAAATTCTGAGATATGTGTATATTTACCCATCAACGCGTAGTGATAGAACGTGATAAATCAAACTCCAGCCTTTCTCCTTTGTAAAAGAAGAAATCTTTGTTCAACGATAACAGAGCTAAGGTAAAAAAATAATAAATGCAAACAACCGACTTCAATTACATCGACCAGTAATACAATGAGGTAAATGTAAAAATAATCAAGTAAATACGTATTATTAAAAATAACTTAAAAAGTACTAGGCAGATCTCGATTAAATTTAATATGACAAGCATCAGCTTTCAACTTAAAAAAAAGAGT
Organism: Melitaea cinxia; assembly: GCF_905220565.1. NCBI lineage: Eukaryota > Metazoa > Arthropoda > Insecta > Lepidoptera > Nymphalidae > Melitaea > Melitaea cinxia. The sequence continues at coordinate 9,858,760 of NC_059409.1, forward strand.
GTGTGCTTAAGACTGCACGACAGAAGTGAAAACTTCATTGACAATCGCAATCAAGCAATAACGCAATAAGTCCCGATTTCACCCGATCGAACCTTTTAACTTTCAGCAGCGAAAAGCAGCTGTCTGTATCTTTCTCGCTAGGATACACTCGGCGGTCCCTAGTTCACCCAATCGAGTCTTTCACTTCAAATCGTGACGGATAAGCCTTACTTACTACCTACGAAAAAATGTGTGTGCGGTGCGCCAAAAGAAGTTTTCACTTCTAATAAAATTATCGAAATAGTAAAAAGTTATGAGGTAATATAAATAAAAAATAATTTTTAACAAAAAAAAACCGACTTCAAAAAGGAAACTAAAAAGTGAAAAATAAATTTACTTAGTACAAAGTAATTAGTATTTTGATTTAGTTAATCAGAAATGGTTAAATAAATATTTTATAATTTTAATTTTAAAAATACAGTCGAATATCACCGTCGAATAGAACCGAAAAAGATACAGTAAATGTGAAACAGATATCACTTCCAGTAAGTATTACACTTCATTGGATTGGAATAGAATGGCAGTTCAACAATAGCGTAGAGAATTTGAATAAATAACTTTTCAATTTTTTGTCTATAATTACAGATCTTTTTCTTTTACTGTTAGGAATTCGATCTCCGCTATCTCTACAATTGCAATACGTAAATACCTACCATAATATGCAAACTTTTAAACCATATATGAGAAAAAACACTATTCGGACCTTTCTCAATGCAAATAGCACCCAAAACAATGTTTGTTAGAATTTTTGTCTGTTTGTCTGTGCGTTTGTGCACGCTAACCTCAGAAAATGCTTATGCAATTTAGTTGCGGATTTCACTAATTTATTGTGGTAAGGTGCTTAAAATTTAGTGTTTCGGTGATCGGTTTATAAATAAAGAAAAGTTATGCCAATTTAAGGAATCAAGTTAAACATGTAAATACCCAAACGACGGTGTTTATAATCTAAACTAAAAGATATATCCAAAAAATGCTATCCATAGTCACAGTTACACGCGTACGAAGTCGTAGGCACAGCTAGTATTTAATAAATATGGCAATGGTTATTATCATAATACACCAGTATTATGACAATAGAGGACTATTCAATACCCATCGTTAAATAAATATTTACAAATTAAACATAAAACAATGTTTCTTATTAGTTAAGTACAGTGTACAAATGCAGAAACATAATTTATAAATTCTGAAAGCCTACCATCTTCTTTAGTCAATTATATTATGGATAAAGTAATGCATGAATAATTATATTAAGAAATATTTAATTACCTTGAGACTATTACTAATCGTCGCTTTTATGTAACGATTAAAAGTTAATATTAAAAATATCACCAACTTTTAAGAACAGCCGTGTTTGGTACCATAAATTACTCGTTGAATTTTTCTTAGAAAATTTGTATTTTTTACAAAATGCTATAAAAGTCTATGTACGTGATATTTATGTAAGTTAGTATAGACTTACGATATTAAAACAAATCGCTCTACTATTCTAAGTCCTGCTATTACTTATAATTTAAGCGCCTATTAAAATATATGAGCAATTATAGCTTTACGTGCAAATAATTAAATTTACTTTTTTTTTAAATAAGAATAATTATACAATTGTCTGTGGCATTGCTTATAAAAATAAAAACTTAAAAACATTATGACTATTGTTTTACAAGTTCCTGTTAAATCTCAAATCTACGAACTATTGATATGAAAAATCATTGATAAGTATAATGGTAATTTCTTTTATAGAAATATGACAAACAGACGTAATACCCACCTGATGGTAAGTGGTTACCGTAGCCTACGGATGTTTGCAACATCAGGAGCATTACAAACGCATTGCAGACCCTACTCCCGGCTAATAGCTACTATATTCACCAAAGAAACACAACGCTACTTGGGAGCAGTATTATAAATATTTTAGCAGCGATCTTCTGTAAAGTAATAAATACTATGTAAATAAATTTATATAATTATTTACTTTAAAATCGCTTTAAATACTAAGCAAACTTACTACTAGAACAGTGTATATCGTATACAATTATATACCTTCGTATATATCAATTACACGTCACGTTGTTTGTCCGCAATGGACTGCTACTACTTGACCGATTTTAAATTTGCACACCGTGTGCAGTTTAATCCAACTTGAAAGATAGGCTATATTATATATTTTTTAGTTCGCCAGGTCAGCTAGTATGTTTATATACAAGAATAACATATATTTATTTTAACTCCAGATCGCATATTTATATAATTCAAGAGTGAATTCAATTTCCAATTATAATTTCAATTTAAAATAAAAATACAAGAACACTAACTGACTCGGCAAACGTTGTCTTGCCGCTAAACGCTATTTAAATATAGAGGTTAGTGGTAGAAGGGTGAAAATTTAAAGTTGTATGTATTTTTCAACGCCAAATCATAATAAAATAAAAAAATTAATAATTTATCTAAAAATAAAAAAAAATGGGGTGGACTACCATTAACATTTAGGGGGATGAAAAATGTTGTTCGATTCTCAGACCTACTCAATATACACACAAAATTTCATGAGAATCGGTCAAGCCGTTTCGGAGAATTTTATATATTAACACGTGGTTCAATAAGTCCCGAGACTAAGTACTAAAAAAAGGTCTTTTTTATAAAATTAATTTTTATTCATCAACATAGTCTCCTCCAAGAGCGATACAGTCCCTCCAACGCTTTTCTAACTTTTCTATCCCATGTGTGTAGAACGATTTGTCTTTGGCTTCAAAATAAGCCTCCGTTGCTGCGATAACTTCACTATTTGAGTCAAATTTCTTACCCTGAAGCATTATTTTGAGGTCTGCAAACAGCCAGTAATCGCTGGGGGCCAAGTCGGGCGAATAAGGGGGATGAGGAAGCAATTCGAAGCCCAATTCGTTAATTTTGGCCATCGTTCTCACGGACTTGTGACAAGGCGCGTTGTCCTGGTGAAACACCACTTTCTTTTTGTTCATGTGAGGCCGTTTATCCGCAATTTCGTACTTCAATCGCTCTAATAAGCACATGTAATAGTCACTATTTATATTTTGCCCCTTTTCAAGGTAGTCGATGAAAAGTATTCCATGCGCATCCCAAAATATAGACGCCATAACCTTACCGGCCGATTTCTGAGTCTTTGGACGCTTCGGGCGGCTTTCACCAGCCGCTCTCCACTCCGCTGCCTACCGATTGGATTCCGGAGTGAAATGGTATATCCAGGTTTCATCCATTGTTACATACCGACGTAAAAAATCCTTTTTATTATGATTCGTCAGCGCCAAACATCGCTCTGAATCATTGATACGTTGTTCCTTTTGATTAGTTGTAAGCAAACGCGGCACCCACTTAGAAAAAAACTTTTTCATGGCCAAATTTTTATGTAAAATAGTGAAAACACTACCAGCTGAAATCTTCACTATCTCGGCTATCTCTCGCACTTTTACCTTCCGATCTTCCAATACGATTTTGAGGACTTGGTTAATATTTTGTTGAGTCACTGCTTCATTTGGACGACCTGAGCGTTCCCCATCATTGGTGTCCATGCGACCGCGTTTGAAGTCGGCATACCACCGACAAATGGTTGCTTTAGAGGAAGCTGATCCTGCATAACATTTTATAAGCCATTGCTGTGCTTCAACGGTATTTTTTCCCATTAAAAAACAATGTTTTATCAACACGCGAAACTCGTTTTTTTTCCATTGTATCGAAATTACAACCGTAGCGTCACTTAAATGTTTCAAATCAATAATTTTATTGTTCCATTTTTAAAAATTTGACACATATTCTTGTATTGATAGCCAGTACTTTTTAAAAATCAAAAGAGTTTTTAATATATGCGCCATTTCCAGGTTAGTCTCGGGACTTATTGAACGATCTAGTAGATTAAATTGTAACACGTATTTGCTATTAACAATTTTCCTTCCTGTCAAATATATTTTATTATATACTCACAGTATTGTACGGTATACGCTTTTATTGTCAGAGAACGCTACGGTATCAGAGGTGTCAGATACGCTTTAGTAATCTTGTTTTTACACAGTTTGTGTATCTTCGAGCTTTCACAGTTTGTGTACCTGTGTTTCTGTCCTTTTTGCCAAAAGGATATTATTATGCTGTTTTTAATTTTTTGTCCAAAACGTCACGTAAATAAGAGCAGATTTGAATTGTTTCAAAATTTTTATCCTGCATTGTGTAGATCATTTCTCTTTTCCCACGATCCCTGAAGCAGACAGTAAAAACACCGTAATTGGTTAAAGGGTGAGCATATCTTCTATAGGTGTTACAGATACAGTCAATAACAAAGTTACAAACTGTAGTTAATGTACACCATTATAAAACACTGGCATCCCGCCCCGGCTTCGCACGGGTATTTAACAAAAATTTCAAAATATTTTATCCTCGTTTTTTTTTTTAATAAAATGTAATATAGCTAATGTCACCCGTGGATAGTGTAGCTTCCCAACAGTGAAAGAATTTTTCAAGTCGGTTCCGAAGTGAGCCTATTCAATGCAAACAAACAAACAATCAAATCTTTCCTCTTTATAATATTAGTATAGATAAAGACAAAAATGCAAATAAGTAAGTTCACTCATTCTAATTTTATAAAATAGAAACGCCTCGTGTTTATTTTCTAATAACAATTTGTTTGTGCTTTAAATGCGTATACTAATTAATGTTCTCGTCTCATTCCCGTTTATAAACGAGTCGGCCCTTTGTCTTTCAATCTTAGATGAAATTTTATTTGTCGAAGCTAATAAAAACGCAAGTATCACTACTAATTTTAATTATTTATTATTATTATTATTATTCCCAAGAACCTAGTTTGATGATATATTCAGTCATATTTTTACTAAATGAGAGCATTAGCATTACATAGCTATGATATGGAACCTAAACTCTGAGAGAAAATTTTTCTACTTCTAATCTCTATCTGTCCTGTCTCTAACATACACACACCATACCATATCCTATAACATAAAGCTTATGTTACAGAATAACAGCTGACTGTTTAACCTGCATATTATATTTTTCGATAAAAATAAATTTAAGAAAAACAAAATAAATAAAAAAATACAAATATTACTCTCAGACTAAGGGCGGGAATCCAACCCACAGCCACTGGTACAGAAAGCACTACACTGCACACTGCGCCAACGGGCTATTCAAAAATAAATCTACGAAATTTGTGCACACTTCTAACCGCTGCTACTCTATCGTGTCCAGTATCCAAATATTTTCTGGAAGAAATCGCTATTTAGCGGTAAGATCGCCTTTGTACATCTTGTATTATATCTTTCTTTATATGTGTCTGTATTTCGGTGTACATTAAGAATAAATAAATAAATAAATCATTATAGAAATAAATTTTAAAACTAGCTGTGCCCGCGACTTCGTCCGCGTAGAATTAAAAAAAGTTATCAGTTCGCACAGTTTTAAAATAAATAAATTTCTAAAATAAAAGTATACGTAAGTAACTTAGGCTAAGCTATTCCTTATTACATCAGCTATCTGCCCGTGAAAGTCCCGTCGAAATCGGTCCACCTGTTTCAGAGATTAGTCAGAGCAAACAGACAGACAAATATAAATATACTAGCTGTGCCCGCGGCTTCGCCCGCGTTAAAATTAGTGTGTCACAAAGTTTTCCCGGCAAATTTCCAGTGAAGCTCTCATCAAAATCGGCTTAGCCGTTCCGTAAACTTGCCTCTTGCTATTGGTGAAACCGCATGAAAATCCGTTCAGTAGATTTTGAGCGAATCGACCACATACACTTTTGGGGACTTTGTTTTATAATACACTAACTGTTGTCCGCGACTACGTCCGCGTGGTTTAAAGATATGCATTACTTTTAAGATGTTTAACGCAAATTATTTTTTTATTTCAGTCACTTGAAATGCTTATCAAACTAAGTAACTTTTTAAAATGCACAATTTAGTATAATTTAATAGTTATTTTTATAAAACCTCTCTATACACCACATTTTTAGTTTTATTTTCAGGCTGTGTATGTTTCATACAAACTATCAACCCCAATTAAACCCCCTTAGCGGTGGAATATCGTAAAATCCGTTCTTAGCGGACGTCTGCTAACTATAATCTACCTCCTTGCCAAATTTTATCTTTGTCAAACCTGGATGGATTTCGAGTTCTCGTGATGAATGAGTTAGTGACCTTTCTCTTTTATATATATAGATAACGATGCATTATTTAGACACCTTCTCACCATCTATAGAGCATATATTTTAAATTTCAAGTCTCTTACTTCAAAAACTTAAGACTTTCATACAAACTTCCGTCCCTCGTTTTATCCCCTTAGGGGTTGGTTTTCGTAAAATCAGTTCTTAGCGGATGTCTACGCCCTATAAGGACCTACCTGCCAAATTTCAACTTTGTAGCTGTTATAGTTTCGGAGGTTTCGTGATGAGTGAGTCAACCTACCATCCCCCGTGTTAACCCGAAAAGGGAGTTGCTTTCTAAATATGCATTATTTGGACACCTTCTCACCATCTAAAGAGCGAAAATTCTAAATTTCAAGACTCTTACTTCATAAAACATAGGACTTTCATACAAACTTTTAACCCCCGTTGTACCCCTTTAGGGGTCAAATTTCGTAAAACTCGTTCTTAACAAATGTCTACGCCTTATAAGGAGCCTACTTGCCAAATTTCAAGTTTGTAGGTGTTATAGTCCCGGAGATTTCGTGATGAGGGAGTCAACCTATCATCCCCCGTTTTAACCCCAAAAGGGAGTTGCTGTCTAAAGATACATTATTTGGACACCTTCTCACCATCTAAAGAGCTCACATTTTAAATTTCAAGTCTCTTACTTCAAAAACATAGGACTTTCATACAAACTTTCAACCCCCGTTTTACCCCCTTAGGGGTAGAATTTCATAAAATCCGTTCTTAGCGGATGTTTAAGCCTTATAAGGAACCTTCCTGCCAAATTTCAAGTTTGTAGGTGTTATAGTTTCGGAGATTTCGTGATCAGTGAGTCCACCTACCATCCCCCGTTTTAACCCCAAAAGGGGGTTGTTTTCTAAAGATACATTATTTGAACGCCTTCTTATCATCTATAGAGCATACATTTTTAATTTCAAGTCTCTTACTTCAAAAACACATGACTTTCATACAAATTTGCAACCCCCGTTTTACCCCTTTAGGGGTCGAGTTTCGTAAAATCCGTTCTTAGCGGATGTTTACGTCCTATAAGGAGCCCACCTGCCAAATTTCAAGTTTGTAGGTGTTATAGTTTCGGAGATTTCGTGATGAGTGAGTGACCTTTCGCTTTTATATATATTATAGATATATATATATATATATATATATATATATATATACCGTGTATAAATCCATATCCATTGAGTAAAAAGCATTTATTTTAATATTACAAACAGACAATCCAATTTTATTTATTTGTATAGATTAAAAATGAAATTGACTGCTCCATTAAGCTTTAAATTACCTTCAAAAATCACATTACGCCCAATGTATGAAGCACTTTGCTCGAAATGGATTTTTCGTTAGAAATTTTCATAAAACCTTGTCCGGTGCAGAGCCAACCACAATGATATTACCATCCCCTCGCGTGTACTAGTTATCATGACCTTTCTTCATGAACATAAGCTAATTACCCCAAATTATAGTTGTTACTTCGCAATTTGCTTTAGCATGTTTTTCTGACGAGAAATGAATGTACGCTAACTTATTCAGTTTCTGCGAATTCGTATAAGATCTCTGATTTTATTTTGATAATACTTTTTCCACATTGTTTTGTTTAATAAATAGTTATTGAGTTCACACGGTTTTCTTTTATTATAATATACAATATTTCTAAAAAAAACTTGAAGAAACTTCGTCAAGTAAGTACTCACACTTACATATAACACTAAATGAAAGAAATATAAATACATATGATTTTGTTAAGAAATGCTTGAAAATTACTTTTCATTTAACGATTAGATTTAATTCTTATTCGGTAAGGTCAAAAAAATCAAAAGAACTTACGAAAATAAAATAGATTAATTTAATTCTACTTTTCTTTTTAAACAATCTAATGATTTTAGAGAAATTATGTCTGAAAGCTATGTTACTGTCGATAATTTAAATGGTATCCAATAGCGAGGTCGAAAGATTTCCTTGACCGATCCGTCGAGTGAAAATGACATTTCGGACATATCTTTCCCACGGAGGACTCGATCGGGAGGCAATTACGTTGGCGTCTCGTTTTTGCCGAGAGTGAACTGCAAGATAAACTCTGTGTAACCGTCATCGCTCTTTATAAAGTAACGAGACATTTTTAATTAAATATTTTTCAAATGCGTTCAACTGCCGAAGTTTATCAATGATAACGTGTTCGAATATTTATATTTTTTTGCTATAAAAAAGTTAATTCATCAACGTATCGGACGCGAGTAATTTATTCTAATTTATGTTAAAATGATGACAGACATATTTAAAATGGTATCAACTTTATCCAGTAATCATTACATTTACCGTGTTGTTTGTTGCCGCTGAATAATTTAATATGATAAAATATCTGTTCGCAATTTTATTGCGTTATTGAAAATACATTTTGAAATAAATCGTACTATTTTTAAACAAACCTGTTTAAAATAATTGGCAAAGTTTCAAGTTTGAAAGTACAGTACATTTTACGACAGGGAAGACCCATCAAGTACTGTTAAGATAAATTAAAGTGACATCTTTGTAACGGAGCTGGAGTTTTCATGGTACAACTTGAATACAATCTAGACGGTAATATTATCAATTTCCTGCAAATAGCCATAATGGGTAGCTTTAATGCAACAAACAATGGTAGGATCTTTATTATCTTTTGTTATCTTAAATATTATACAGATGTTTCTTAAGATTTCATAAACATTACGCGACGAATATATAAAAGATAACATTCTTCAAAATATATAGTTTTCAACAAAATAGATGTAGTAGACTCACTATTGTGATATATATAACAATATATATACATATATGTATAATAGCAGCGTCTTCAGTGCGACAGAGCCAGCCCTGCGGTCACCAACCCGCCTGCCAAGCGTGGTGACTATAGGCAACACACATGATTTTACGCCATTTTTGGCGCGAACTTCATCCAGCAATGGACTACAATAGGCTGAAGTGATGATGGAGTGATGAGACTCATAATGTACTAATGAACAACCAAATCTAATCTTGGTCATTTATTCTTTCATTATTATAGTCTACAAGTACAATTGTACTTGAAATCTTTTCTATTTCGAAGTTTGTTTCCTACATCGAAAAAAGTAACATCGATTCTATAGCATTAATTTTCTTCGTAGTACATACTTACTATTTTTTCAACTAATATAGTCCTCCATTTTACATAATCATTCTAGAAAGCCTCAAGAGCCAAGTAAGCGTTTTATTTTTTTATACAAAAAGAGAAGTATCATAATAAAAAAAAACTCAAGATAAATCATTCATCATCATCAGATAAATGTACAGTTTAAATTATATACTTCTATATAATAACAACTCCATACGAATATATCAAGATAAGCACGAGGCATTATATTCCGTCTTTGCCAATAATGCTAATAATTACAATAAATTTCAAGTTTCGAAATCCTTTATTATACATACACGAAGTTTCTCCAACGCGCGTATTCTCTAAGTGGATATGACAAACTTCCGTAACAAACTATAGTTCAATCTTTACTGAACTTCGTTCAAACCTGTGACATCATTATAGAATGTGAAGACTTCAAACTTTACTTACCGCATACGTTGTATTAAAATGTATGTAGGTACTAACGTTATATGAGAGTAACTGCTTATATACTGCTTAGGGTAACTGCTTATATATACGTACATATAAAGTTCGTATATAAAATAACATTGAACTAAAACGATAAGACTGTTGACATTTCAAATATCAAATTCAAATCAAAATAATTGTGTTTCCTCGCAAACGAAAAAAACCGACTTTAATTTCATCAATAAGTAGTATAACGTAAGTAGACGAAAAAAATTAACAAACGCAATAGTCGTTACTAAAATTTTCGAGGGTTTCCCTCGATTTCTCTGGGGTTCCATCATCAGATCCTGTTTTCCCTATCATGGTGCCACACTTGGAATATCTCCTTTCTAACAAAAAAAGAAAATCGGTTCATAAACGACGAAGTTATCCCCGAACATACATAAAAAAATACATATACTACAACCAGTAATATTTTAATATTTTTTCCTAATCAATGGGTACAATATTTCCTATTACTTAATTGATATTTTTTTAATTATGGAAGCCATAACAAGAAACATAAATCTAATAGTTTATAAGTAATACCAATAACTTTCTCAACGTGCAAAGCTATGTTACGACTCTTTAAGACTTTCATCATTTCCAACTTAAGTTTCTTATTCTACAACATTTGTTTAATTAAACAATTACTTAATAAACTTGCTACTAAATTTTATTTAGAATGATATATAATAGAATGTCTAATTCTATATTTAAGCGCTTTTCGTGTGTCAATAGTCAATACC